>NC_082347.1:29638907-29954099 GCF_027477595.1 Haemorhous mexicanus | reverse complement strand
TGTTGTGCTGCAGCCATGGGAAAAGCCGACACAATCTGGAGGGCAAACGAAGCCATCCCATGTGCCCTGAACAAGCCTCTTCTCCCATGAAATCTCTCAGCTGGTGCTGAGGAAGCAAAGGAGCAGTCCTGAGCAGGTGTCCTGGGTGTTGCAGCAGCCCAGTCTCACAGCACTGTTTTCAGAGCCCTGTGCAAACACCCAGCCTGCCAAAGCTGGTCACAGGGTGCAGCTCAGCCTGTGCAATGGCTGTTTGCAGTATGAACACTGAATGGCCCTGCCAGCCAGCTGTGGGTACCTGAAACAACTCCTTGGGTGCTGCACAGTCCTGCTCGCACCAGGATCTCCTGGACCTGACCTAGAGAGGCCTGGACATGTGCTAAACCATTGCCAGCAGATCTGGATTCCATTTGCTCTGTGTTTTGTGGCACTGAGTCATGCTACAGATGCTCGGAAGATGACAACAGCCAGAAGATAAGTCCCTGTTTTCTATCACAGGTACCTACCACACAACTGAAGTACAAAGTTTGGGTTCTCACCACTTCACTAACAGCTGCAAGTGTCCAGACATGTTCAGAACACCAGGCTAGGCTGTCTCATCCAGGTGGATGTGCTCAGGGAACACATGCTGTCTCCCTCTCGTGGCAAGTCTCACCTGAGCTTGCTGAAATCTACTTCTTATTCACAGGGCTCACCTACGGGTCACCTGAAGGAGTTTGTGTTGAAGCTTTCTGTGCTGAAGCTTTCATACTCACATCTGGCTGAGAAATCTGTATCATGACTTGTTACAGGTACTCAGCTGCAGGCATATGAAAATTGATGAAATCTAAAAGTGTCCACAAGATCATGGGGCTCCAGATGAGGTTTGGCTGACTTTGAAAGCACCTGGTGCTTAGTAAAACATTAAAGATTTTATAGTCAGCTTACAGGTACCACCCCACAGTTAACACCCCAGCTCTCACTACAGGGTTCAACACTGCCATGAGGGATTGACATTCTCAGCTCAGGAAAGGCTCTTGGGGACAGAGGTCACAACAATGCTGAATGCCTGGCACAGCTGGCAAGACTTTGATCAAGGAAGACTCTCAAAAGCTGGGCTAGGAATCAAGCTGCACCTCTGCCCAACTTAAGGAAAAATACTTTGCCCAGGGCAAGACACAAGCAAATAAATGGTCCAGCTACACTGAAGCAGAGGCTTTCACTGATAATACTCAATTTTCTTGCCTACCTAGGAAAAAACCAAACAATCACACACTTTGCCCTAGTGCTTTGTTTGCATTAAACACTCCAAGTTGCCTTTCTAGCAGGTTTGTCAAAGAAAGGAAACCAAGTTTTATTAGTTCTGGACTTAGTACAGAGCAGGCCTGTATGTCCAGCCAGAGAAGGTGAGGACACATTGCAATAAACCCCTTTGTAAACCACACCAACCCTTGTAAGAAACTGTTCATCCATTGGGTACTATGCCTGGAACAGGTGGAACAGTTGTATCCTAAGCCAAATAATCTGTTACATCTGCAAATATCCAGTGACTTTTATGTGTCCTTTGCCCTGAAAATGTTTCAGCTTAATTCTTGCTGTCAGCATAGCAAAAAGTTAAGTTAAACTGTGTCAGCCTTTCCCAGCAAAATTTCCACCAATAAAATCCCCTGATTGGGGGATTGTGTTGTACCACAGGTACCCCCAGCCCACCTCTCTGCTCTCTCCTTGACCTGGCTTCTTTGCACTGCTTTGCTCATGCTGCAAGTGGTTCAGGGCAGAGGTCTTGTCACCTTGTTCCATGTCAGGCCAGCCCTGACACTGTCTGAAAAGGCCACCTTGCTGCCTGAATCCATCCCAGCTCTCACTACAGCTTCGAAGGTACCAGTATTGCAACAAACACCTCTGATGGGAAATTCCACTGCTGCTCTTGCAGGAGATTCACAACTCCCCTTGTAAAAGAGAAACATCCACTCACAGATGCCTCAGGGACCCTGTTGCTTCACATCATGATGTTACAATCCCAGAAGAGGAAATATAGGATGACACTGAAAGATTTTGACCTTGTGGGATCTTTTCATGACATTCTCGGTCACAAGGTTGATCCCGAGGACCTGAGCTCCGTAGAGCCCAGACTGATGAGATCTATCATGCAGACAAGGCTTCTTTGATTCAATACATAAAATTTGGCTCAGCTGGGGAAAGGGCTGGCAAGGAAGCCAAGACAACAGGCAAATCCAATTCTTTCAGATCCTTTCAGAGAGAAAAAGCAAAGGAAGAACAGATATTTCAAGGAATGCACTACGTGGGTGGAAGACAACCTACACAAAGTAGCCAAAATCAAAGTCTCCTTTGAATGGCAAGGGAGGGGTATTAGGTGGCAGGATAGACAGTCAGTCAGATTAAGAAGGATGAAAGAACCTGACTCATCCAAAACTAGCCTGGACAAAGTACTAGAGAACGTGCTGCAGGAGAGTTGACATTGGGAGGATCATCATGTTCTAACGGTACATTTCTACTCTAGATGAAATGCCTTATTCAGCTGTGAGGGAGAAGAACAAAAAGGGATAATGCAGTAAGATTTTGGGGAGTGTTTAGAGCACACGATAAACTTACTGGAAAACTGCTAGCTTAGATTTCTAAAACCTGCTCAAGAATTTGGGGGAAGCCACTCAAAACATTCTGAAAAATAATTTCATGAGTAGACACATAAAACTGCTTTGGAGAAGAGCAGGCTGTAGCTGTACACAACTCAAACCAGTTTGTGGGTGTTCCTAAACTCACCACACTAGGAATAACACATCTATTCAAGTGTGAGGAGACCTAAAATCAAGCCTATGTCTTCAAGAGAGACATGACCCATAGCTACTACTTACAAGTGAGCATCTTCAGCATCAGAGTAGCTCTTTCAAATGTTGCTTTGAACCTCTGTTGCTGCCATTATGCCAATGTGCATAAATGATTTAACATGTGGTTGAGCAGAGAGAAGAACCAGATGTGCTCATTTCCAGGGGAATGTCCTGACTCTACCGGAACAAAGTCATTCTCTTGTGCACTCTGTCTCTGTGACTAATTCAGTGTTTTATATGAGGTGGAACAACTCCAATTGGAAGAGCTGAGGAAGAACCAAAATACCCTATAGCTGTGGTGCCCATAAAGCAAAGAAGTAGAAATAGGGGTTCAAATTAAATAAAAGAAATAAAGTATGAGTTTCTCATATCCTATGCAAGCATTATATCCCTTAAATATTGATTAGAGAAGGCAAACTTCTAACACCTCCAGCCCTATTCTGCAAAACCAGATTTTTTTCCTGTTTTTATTGAAGAAAACTTTCTTATTTCTTATTTCTGGTTTCATTCAACATAAAAGGATTTTATTTCAGCTTTTGGTCTCTTTAAGGCTTTTGTTTCAGCAAGAAAAACTGAAAATATTTAAAGATTGGGCTCAGTCTGATCTTCTTTCCCAGATTTTTCACTTAGGTTGCCAAACCAAAAGAATGGATTGTCCCCCATGACCCTGCTCACAGTAATCCCCTCTCTGCTGTGACTGCCAGCATAGATAGCACATGTTGATAGCTCCTGCATGCTGGATGCTTCCCACGGCTTCCATGTACCTATCCTGCCTACAGGCACATTTAACATTTTCTATGAAAGGTTTGACCTTGCTGTCCTAAGCCTAAACTTATTTTTCCATGCTGGATGCCTTGTTTTTGATTTTTTTTTTAAAGGTTTTTAGGGAAAAAGGAATCCAGAGAGGTATTTTGGGAAAAGTGTATTTTGACAGTACTAGCAAATTCATATGATAATTTTGTTGGCATGAGAACCACCCCTTTTGAAGAGGGTGATGAAGATTAGCAAATGAGTGCTCTGGAGGACAAGGGAAAGCCTTTCTCCTGATCATGAAAATGCTTTGCTAAGTCAGAAGTCTCTGAAAGTACTGTTTGCCCATAGCCTTTATGAGAAAGGAAGAGTCCTCCTTCATTGAGCACATCCCAGCCCAAGGCAGCTCCGGCCCAAAATAGGGCAGAGGTAGCTAAGGAGTGCTTTCTCCTCTAATCATTCCTCTGAGAAGTGAGGGATTGCTATGTCACCAGGCACATTAGGACTAACGGCAGGGAAACTCTCCAGCACTCTCAGTGTTTCTGCTGGAAATCAGACCATGTGGAGGAGGAGGAGAAGGAATTTTCCATCTTGAATGAAGGGGAGGAGAGGAAAGTAGAGACGGGCCAGGATGAGGGGAAGATGGAGACAGAGAAAAATAGGATGAAGGGCAGATCAGATGCCAAAGCTGGGGACAACAAAGGGCAAGGAGTCTGGAGAACCCCATTTCCACAGCCTTAACATGAACATGCTGTCAGATGGACACTGGGAACCTACTGTCATAGGAGGCGAGCAAAGAGGGCCCCCCAGCAGTGCCTGGTGCCAGAGGATAACACCCCACCACTGCTGTGAGCTCTTCAGCTCACACAGAGCTCACACTCACATTGTGCTGAGAATCAGGGGGTGCCAAGTGCCAATGATCCATAGCCTCCACCTGCCTGACAGGATTAGTCCCAAACCCAAGAAAATTACCTGGAAAAAATACCCTCTGCGCTCAGAGATGAGTGACATTGGGCATACAAAACTTTGGAAATTGCTGCACAGAAATGATGCCATGCTAATTTGGCACCAGCACATTTCTGCCTCATGAAACAAATCTGTAATCACAGTATCACCTGCAGTTTTTCTCCAGCAAGACCTCTGCCCTGCTCAGTCCTCAGGATGGTTCTGCTCACTGAATGCAGCATTAGTCATCATTTCTTTTCATTATCATTCAACTTGCTTCCCCATTCTCTCCTACTCTCTTCTCCTTTATTTAGTATGCTCCATCCAGCTACTGCCAGCATGGATAACACTGGAAGTACCCAATCTTACTGTCCACCACACTCAGCCTCTGACGTGCTTGGCCTCACATTTCTGCAAGGCAGGGAAGTGCTCCCTTCAATACAGCAGATGAGGGATGGAGGCTCAAGGAAGTAGAGACTTAAAAGTCACAGAGAAAGCCTGCAAGAGCAGGAAGCTGAACATGGGTCTTTGACCACAGCTCCCAGGATGAATTCCTGCCCCAAAGAAATCCTTTCTCTCTCCTGACCTGCAAGAATAAATTTTAATCTCTTCCTGAAATTGTTTCTGCCGTTCGTCTGTGGAGGATTCCAAACAAGCACTGAATTCATTGCATTCTTCACAGGATGACTGGAAGAATGTTCTTCTGAACAGACATAGGAAAATGAGTGAAGAAAAGGTTGAAACCGAATGTCTACTTCTTGTGAGTGCCCATCTCAAGACTTGCAGATCTCTGTTTTCCAGTCCACTTAGTCCTGTGTAACACAGAGGTATGCACAAGGGAATTCCTCCTGACCTCCTCTCATTGCTGGGAACACAGATCAGACTTCAGGCTTGAGCTGGGCATCCAGAAAATGAGGAACACAAAGTCACTTGCCAGGTGATAATATTTTAGCTTAAGACTCTGGAATAAGAGTAGTAGAGGCAGGAACGGGACCCAGTTCTCCAGGGCGACACTTAACAGGCCTCACTATAAGATTACTGTGATTTTTTGCAATTACCTGCCTCATTCATTACACTTACTTTCCAATTTTATTTTCCAATTACAATTGGAATTACTTTTCAATTTTAACAAATAAAGTGGAAATCCTATAGGAAAGAGTCTACTTTACTCCACGCTCCTGATTCATCCCCCAAACATACTGCATCTCTGCAGTGAATGAGGCAAGCACACTCTGTTAAAAATATGTATGATTCTTCAATTAGATATTGCATTGAAATGCACATGTGTAACAGGGGCAAGGCTAAAGTGCAGAGATATTTCTTACATTCTGTGTGCTAGGTTTTACAGTTAACGAGGACTCTTTAACTATAGGTTTGTTTTTACTGCACTGTGTTGGCTTGTATGTCAGAGTCTGCAGTAGTATCTGATGCGTAACATGCACGTTGCACATGATCAAAGGCTTGAATGTCATCTTCTTGCCTAGAACAATGACTGCCTAAAGCAGCAGGAGCAGAAATTATCTAAAGGTAGAGTTAAACAAACCTCCTTCTCCCCTCTGGGGAGAGTAAGCAGTCCAGGTGAGCAAGGCAGGAGGGGAGAACAGCCTGCTTTGTGCTAGACGGGCAAAGAGCTCCACATAAAAGCAGAGGAGCTTTGCAGAAGCATGTCCTGACTCCCATCACTGGAGACTTAATGATGGTAATTCCCAAAGGATGATGCATGCTGACAGGCTTTGACACAAACTACCCCAGGATAATATTAATATGTATTAAAGGCTCAGGCAACTTTATTGGGATGGGCTTGATCAGTAACACATTTCAACAGAGCGTCTCTATCATCTGTCGGAACAAAAGTAAGGGAGGGAGAGAGAACACACGCACAACCTCACCTTGCTTTGGGAATGTTTTAGAGACAAACAAGGTCAATCTGTGATGAATTGCACACTTGGCACAGCTCAGATGTTGGACCAAGGACGCTCCACCACAAATACGAATGTCACTGTGGGGCAGTTTATGTTGGAATCTGTCTGCATGATTAGCATCCTTAACCCTCCAGCATGGGCCAGACACCTCCTGCACAGCCTTTCCCTGTGCATCTGGAACATCTACCCCTTGGAAAGCAGAGGAGAGGTGCTTAGGAGGCAATGTGGGGGCTCTGCAGTCACAGCACTGGAGGAAGGGGGAGTGGAAGAAAGAACCGAGGAAGCCTTTGATCATGTGTAATGTTAATTCAAGTGTTACACATCAGAGACTTTGCCACAGTAACTAGCATATAAACAGGAGTCTAGTGTTAACAAGGAGGACTTCTTGAAAATGTTTGTACATTTCTGAGTTAAAGCAATTTCCCTATTCAACAATACATGACATAGTGGAAGGAGTTCAGAAATAAACCAGCCTAACATGCTTAGACCTTTAATAGAATTTAGCTTCTTAGAACTAATTAAATGTTACTTAAATGAAAAAAAAAATTCCAAGTACTTGGGAAAGGTGCCAATTTGACAGCTCTGGAGAATGAAATAATCTAATCATCCCCAGAGCATGGGCAGCAGCAGGACAGGCTTCCCCTACTAACATGCCTCAAACGTGACCTGGAAAGACTGTTGATAGAAATGGGGCGTACAATCTCTCTGGTCTAATGACTCCTTACTTTTTCTGCTGAGACTGCTAAAATGGTTCCCGCTGAGTACCAGCTGTGGTGGTGATATGGACACCTGTCTGGTTGGAATGGTGCTGGGACCTGCCAAACTCCTGTCATCTGCTAACCCTCCACCAGAGCCCAGTGACTCTCAGCTCATTGCTCAGCACGGGCAGCGGGGGCTGATAGACAGCAGCTCTCCGGCCTGTCCCTCCTTGGACATGCTCCACTCCAGCCCACAAGATGTAAACAGGAGGTACTGTGTTTAGTCTGCAGGTTTGGGCTCTCACTGCACCAAAGCTTAGACTCAAGAGAAGTCAGTCTCTGGCTGCTGCAGAGTTGAGGCCGGGATTTTTAAGGCTCTTATTTCTACCCTAAGATAGAGAAAAAGTCCACAGGAGGAAAAGTTTGCCATGTCTCCTCTTCTCCACAGTTCTTCCATTTACTTGTCATTGCAACATGCCCCTGCATTGCAGAAATGTGCTTTCAGACACCAATTCTCCTTGGAACTCCTTGCTGTGCCTGGAGTCCCAAGCAAGGGAGGAGGAAAATCCTCTCTGGGCCTTGCTGTGAAAGCTTAGCAGGGCTTGCCAGCTCAGCCAGCCCAGGCTGCAATGGACTAAACCAAACACAGCTCGCCTCTTTGGAAATTTTATGCACCACAACTTCTTTTACTTCTGAAGCAAAGCCACATAAACCTCCCCCTCCCCCGTTCCCAACACCACAAGGAACAGCTGAGCACGGATCAAGTCTTCCCTTGCATACTAAGCCAAGAGTCTCAGACACTCCCACATCTCAGAACCGGGTGCTACTCCTCTTGTCCCAGGCTGCTTTTAGCCTCCCTTCCTCCCCCCTTCAGCCTGTCCTCCCTTGTACTCAACACAGGACAGGGCAGGGGCCAGCAGCAGAGCTGGTTATGTCAGACAAGAAGATCCAATACATTGGCCTTGTGTAGGAGACAAGTGAGGGAACTTGCTTCTCCTCTCTACCATCTGAGCCAGCAATTCTTCACCTTTCCATCCCACCTACTCCAAAAATCTTACATGTTTTTCAGCACCAAAATAAGAGGCATGAAAAGAGCCAGGTTCATAAGGGTTAACATGTCTGTATGGTGACATAATTATTGCCATTCTTCACTGTTTAGAGGTTACCTGACTACTCTACATATCAATATATTTCGAGATGTGATGCAAATGCAAACAAACACTCATGTTTGGAGTCAACACAGTCACAAGATCCTGTGTATCATGTGCTGGCAAGCACAGGAACCAACAGCAAATGACCCACCCTTAAACCTGACTCTTTGCTGTTAATCATTATAGAAGCATTGCACTTTCCATTCAGAACAATCAAAGCAGGCTCTTTGAAAATCCCTACACGAGATGGGTCTGGCGGAGATCAGCTCCTTTACAATCATACAGATTCCAAGGTACGATGTCCTCCAGACATATGAATGCAGACTGCAGAATGCCTTGAAAACAAGTCATTGGAAGGCTAACTGCAACACTGCAATGCTGAAACAATCCTCTGTCTTCAAAACAGAAGGGGAGGCAGAAATGCCACAGTTATAGTGGCAGAGACGTACTGCACACATAGTCCCTCAGAAATGGGCTTTTCTGCATTAACACATCCCCTCAAGATTTTTTTTTCCACAATATGCTTATAACCATAAAGAAATTTAAGGGTAGAACAGAACTATACTGTCAGATCATTAGTGCATCACTGCTCTAGGGCTGACCCTCAACTTCAAGCAGACAGGGATTTTCCAGGGAAAATCTGTGACACCAAGAACATGTGGGTGCAAAAATGTGTGGGTGCTTCAAGCAACCACAAGCTTTTATCAAAGAATCAATAGAAAAGAGCTCAAACTGAAAGACATTGCTCTCTGTGCTACTCTCCTGTTAGGGATGATCAAACTGAGACCTTGGCTCTGCAGGATCACAGTCCCACAGCTTTCTAGCTCTTCTGCCCTGGCTCCATTCTTGTTTAGGTCATTCCACTCTGCCTCCCCAAATCCCTTTCTGGAAAAAATCAAGAATAAATACAGGCTGCAAAGTGTTCACCGACTTCAGGAAATGGATACTACTGTATTCACAGATGATGTCTGAATTTTCCAGTCAATTATCTTTTTGAGTTCCACTAATATAAATAGCAGCACTTTACCATTTTTTTTTGAGGCCATAATTACTGAAAATATTGTGCAAGAGCTATGAGAGATGTTGCAGCAGAAAATACAGGTTTGTTACACTTTTAAAGAACATAAGCCCTTAGCAAGATAATTTTTAAGTCACAGTAAAGGAGGAAAGGAGAAAATCAGGAGACAGGTTTTCTCACTTGTAACCAAGGTCCGTGGGCTGCATAGGGGTGCTCCTCTGTAGCAAAGGCTCCTTCTACTCCCGTTGATACAAATGTGATTGCTGTATCTCCTGTAATACTTTTATATGTAAAGTGCCGTCCATGTAAGAGCCTTCCCCTGGGGAATTAAACACATGTACGTGAATTGAGAGGGTGTGCACAACGTTCAACACAACAATGGAGATACATCACTATTGTTTCTGCCATCAGCATGGGAAACTATTTTGAAGGCAGCAAATATATATTTTTCAGGAATATAAGAATGATTTACTCCAAAAAGCAGGTGATGAGCCTCCTTCTGAGGCAGGGAGCTACCCCTCATCTTCCCCTTTAATCTCAGGACCTTGTTACAGAGCTAGAATACATCTAAATCCACTTCATGCCTATCCCCATGATGAGGTGCTGATGTATGTGAAGGCAGGGGACTGACAGTTTTCCAGCAAAATGGAAACTACAGAAGAGAATCCAGACTCCACATTGTGTGGGAATGTGAAGACGCATTTCTAAGAAGGCTCATTTCCGTGACAATACCTAGCAATCAATTGTCCTGATGTTTGACAAATGTCACCTGTATTACTTAAGCAAATGCCTAGAAAACACACATACAGTGTTTTGACCATCTACATGACCATCTACAGTATTACTTCCCTTTTTTCATTCAATGCAAGGGAAAATCCCGCTCTGTATTTCGGCTCAGAGCATCTGTGACACCCATGCATGGCTTCTAACATGCAAGAGGGAAAGCTTCAGGTAATATATTTAGTGCCTACCAGAGTCACAACTGTTTGGTGAGTTACTGCTGGTCAGATGAGCTAACTGATCAGGACAGACTGTTCACACATTTGTGATGTAAAATAAAATATGTTTGCATTAACTTTCCCATTGGTTTCTCAACAGGCCCAGGCAAGTGTGCACCTGCTGCTGATAACTCTGATACTACCATCATGTAACTCATTAAGCTAAAGTAACTCAATCACCTACAATCATTTGTCTTGACACGACAGTTCATTTTTATCTTAAGATACTAGAACATTTACACAGGGATTTTTAAAAATAATGCTGGCTGAAATTATGGAAAACGAGAAGCCAGTGATATGCACAGACTGAACCTTCAAAAGAAAATGTGTAGAGTATGCACACAATGTGTTGCTCCTTCAGTCATGTGACATAATTTGTCTAAAATCCACACTTGTATGCATAAACTGATTGCAAACAGGTTTTGCACAACCACTTATCTGAGTCCATAAGTCAGAATGAATAACTTAAGGGATTTCTTTGACAGAGTACGTTAAGACATCCCTTCTTTATCACAGGGTTGCTAGCATTAGACTAATAAAAAAGCCCCTATACTAACCCTGTCCTGCTTCAACACTCAAAAGACACTGGAGGATGTAAAAAGAATGAGAAACAATCTTAACACGATGAGCGCAGAATCATGCAAAGAATCATCTGTTTTTAATGTGTTTTGGCAAAATATCTAAGCTCTGGCCTTTACAGACCCATTGCATGCATGTCTGTATGGTGAAACAATGCCACAAGGCAAAAGCAGCATGCTAGCACAGGCTGTGGAGGAGAATGGCTTCGCTCACCTTAGGCAGAGGGGGATGAGCGCTCCGGACTCCTGGTTGAATTTCAGGTGCACGCTCTCCAGCTGTCTCGTGCGGATCAGCTCGTGAGGAATGATGGCTGCTGAGCTCTCGCTTTCCAAACTGTCCTTACGGCTTCTGAGAGAACAGACAAAATGCACATATTCAGGATTCCAGTACTCTGTGCTATTTTGATTGTAAACATGGAAGGATTCAGGAAAAAAAGGTCATGAAGACAAAGCCACATCTGAGTTTTCACCCCTCCTGCAGAGACACAGCCTCACTCAGACTACCAGTCCCAGCATGCAGCTCTTCACCTTGATTTGACAACCTAGGATATGAATTGATGTACATACATGGTGCATCCCTTCCCAGTATAAAAAAAAAAAAATTAATTTTCTGAAAAGAACTGCAGCAAAACTAAAGTCTCCAAAACTCCAAACACTATGGTTTGGAAGAAATACCAGGTGTGTCCTTCCTCCTGCTTTTGCTTTATCTTCAGGATTTTTCAGGCAGTGGCCTGCAGGAAAGACTAGTCCAGTCCTTTGTGCCTTTTTTTGTACAGTTCAACCAAAAGGCTTTGAGAATCTCCTGGTTCCACCAGCATCAAGTGCAACAGCCAAAAGACTGGTTTCCATGAGACAAGATGTGACAAGTAGGAGATTCACAGATTCTTCTCCCTTGTAAGCTGGGCTGCTTTAGGACAATGATAACTTTGCTTTCTTATTCCTCCATTTCTGCAAGACCAGCATATTCTGAAGCTACAACACAGTTATATTGTTACATGATTAGGAACTTTGCCAGACCAAATCCTCTAGATAATAAAACGTTCTATCTCAAAATATTTGACCATAAACACTTTATATGTTCAAAGAGCACCAGAATGATCCCTTACTTGACAGTCTGGAACAAAGAATAAAGGACAGGATGGGTTACGACTTTAATGGATGACATGGACTGATGAGAAGTGTCTGATAAGTGATTTATATTCTTGTCACCTGGTATTCCACAAGAATTTAATAGAGGTAAGAGTTTGTTAAGATAGTTTCTACAGTACAGAATCGCCAGAGGAGAGAGACGGGGAAAGCAGGAGGACACTGTGATTCCACACTGCAATGTACCTCCATTGTGCCACAAGGACCAAAAGCCAAACAAGGCTATCAAGCTGTGGCTCCATTTGAGAACACTGTTAAAACAAGCCTGGATCTTTCCTCCATCCAAGCTGAACTGTCTTTAGTGTACATCTGGAAATGATTGTAAAGAATCAGCTTCACCCTCATGAGCTGACCTAGATGACACCTTTACTTGATTTTACCTTTGAGAGCTGTCCCAAAATTACTCCCAGCAGCCACACACATAGCAGCACAGTTCAGTGTGAATTCCAGTGCAGATCAGCCTGTTGCTTCTGCTGGGTCACCCAGTCCCACGTGAACCCTTCACCCACGCTGCTGAGCTGCCCACTCTGAAACAGCTAAACTCTGATATCTCATGGTCCAACCTGTAAATACACTGCATGGCCAGGTCAGAGACATGCAGAAAAAAGATACCAGAGCAGCTCAGCTCTCTGCAGGATAAAAATTGGAAAACATGCCCTATTTTCTTCTTTAGCAACACACAAAAGCAGTAATGTAGCCAGCAGGGACATGGTACATCAGGATACGGCTTATGCACAGGGTGGGCTGATGGACTGACAATCAGCAGAGTGTCAGTTTAGTGGGTTAACCCTGAAGCAAAGACACAACATGCTTTGTAGTCTATGTGTGGCACTTAAAGCTGTGTTTAATCTACTTCAGCAAACATTTTATAGCTCTTTCTAGGTGGGGTCTTCAAAGAGTGGAGCAGGCCAGCATTTTTCAGGCTGATTACCTGAGAAGTGCAGTTACAGTTGATTAATGATCAGTTGACCTTAAGCTAAGCTTTGTCTCAACTTCCTTATCAGATCTTATATACACAGTGAGCTGTGGGAAAGTCAGCCTATGGTCTAGCTTCCAATCATTCATTTATCAGCCCCTACGAAAAGGGTCAGCCATTAGCAACGCATGATTTTCAGGCAAGCCATAAACTTGCACTCCTAAATGCAGTTCCAGAGTTCAGGCACTGTGGAGTGGATCAGGAGTTTTACAGAAATGTTACTGCTACAGACAAGAGACTGTGCCCTGCTCACCTGGCCTGCCTAAGTATGCCAGGCATGGGGACATCCCAGAACAGCCTCACAGGCAATCCATGGCGTGAGATTTGTGCTTCAGTAGGACAGAGAGCTGCAGGACAGTCCCCCACAACCCTGGGCTCCAAATCCCTCCGAGCTGAAGGTGGGATTTTAGGTTTCCACCATGCTAGCCAGTACAGCTGCAAGCACAATGGGGCTGCAGTCCGGAGGGGGAACAGCCTCCGGTTGTTAATGAAATAATAGGAATGACGACAATAATTATGGAGGCAAGGGGCAAAGCCTTCTGAGTCTTATTAAAACCAGCAAATGCTGTTTGTCATTACATGCTCAAGAGAAGATGTTGACTAATGTATAACTATCAAATGGAACTGTCATGACTTTACGGCTGTCAATAATTATGACTTCACATTAATAAGTAACCAGCCCTTTTGTCAAAAAGGTGAAGCAAAATGGTAGTTAATTCTGTGAATGACATGAAAGGATTCATCCTTTCCAAAATGCTCATACTCTGTGTCTCTTGTTTGCATTCAGAGGAGCTCACACAATTTCAGGTATTTAAAATTACGGGTGAAACTCCAATAACAGAAACCAAATAACCTTCTGTCTAAGGCAGACCTTTCTAAACAAGAATTGTATATAGTGGAATGCACATAACACATCAGGAGGTCACAGTGCCACCATTTTCAGATTCAGAAAAATGTCGCATGACACAGGGACCAAGAAAGACCCGTTAAAATTCTCTCTTTGGGACTGGAAATCCTTCTGCTGGCCCTTCCAAAGGGTGATCACCCAGATGAAGGGTCAGCAGGACCTCTAGGTTGTTATTAATAAAAAGCTCATATCCTAACACACATTGACATCCACAGCTTGAAGTTTTCAGACTCAGAAAAAAAAATGTAGAAAAAGTTTGCTCTCTAACACTAACATCCCCAGTTTTACGACTGTCAGTTACCCGTAAGTCTTTGCTTCCTCCACCCCATCACCAAATAAATCAGCAGCAAGAGTCAGTGGAGTTTTACTTGTTATGACTAAGATCTAGCTGACTATCACAAAAAATGTTGCAAACTTTGTCTATGCCAGATTTAATACTTTGTCCAACCCCCACAAAAAAATTCATGTTTCTCAGTGTCCAGAAAAAACAACTCTGCAAAAGCCAGGGCTGCTGCATTAGGAAAGGCAGCAGATTTAAATGGAAGCAGCATGCCGGAAATGCCCCAGTTTAAAGACTGCACATCTAGTGTTTTGTGAAACTGGAGGGGAGTTGGAGGAGATTAAAGCGCATTTCCCTCTGATTGGGAGCTTGTGGGAGGTGTAAACGTGGGCAGTTGTCAGATTAATTCTTTAGATGATTACATTCTTTTTGTTTCTTTAAAGCTGTTTGTAGTTGGGTTTGATGTCTCCTGTTCTGGGCAAGTGTATTGCTGCAGTTACCAAGGTGACTTTAGCTGACTTTCAACTATTTTTTCCAGCTTCAGTTTCTACCAGTAGTCGGCTTCTGGGTGGAGGAAAGAGGGAGGAAATTATGTTTGTTGTTTTTTTGTTAAGTCTCATGAATGCTGATTAACATGAACTTAACCAAAGCCATACTTGATTTTTTTTCTCTTTAAGAAAGAGAGTGTGATCAAGACATTGTAAAGGTGTCCAGTGTGGCCTGCAGCTTCCCCAGATCTGTCAACAAGGGCAAAGGGCCTGAGGAGACTCGATGTCCCAGTGTGCTGTGCTCCTTCTTGATGTGAGAAGGCCACACGCTGGAACCTGTAGCCTCCCGGGGGCCCTCTCTTTGTATTAAAGAGTGAGGGTGGCTGCAACCTGCTTAATTTGATGCCAATTAGCAGCAGCCCCTGGGGATCTTGGAAAATCGCCAATGCAATCACTAGGTTGCTCAAAGTTTTGATGTCCCCTCCTTATAAGTCATGTTTATAGCAACTCTTCAAGCAACCACTGGCAGTTATTTTATGGGATTCAAGAATAACCAGGTTGATTGGATTAAGAAAGGTTTATTTATTCTTGCATTTGCGCTTTGCTTTATGATCAGAGCGCTTGATCTCATGGATCTGTCAAGGAAGGAAGTCTCAGTTCCCCTCCAAGCTCTGTTGCTGATATGGAGCATAATTTTGCTGCATTTCCAAGCTACCTTGCCAGGTATCGAAACCACAAAGGACATGCTGTTGGAAGCTGGCCATGGCAAGGGCTCTTTCCAGGAGTGGGTGCCCACTGCCTCACTGAAGTTAGTTTCTTTCATTGCTCCTTGCTCCCTCCATATAAAATTCAGTACTGTGAGTTAGCAAATGCAAACCATCAGTGCAGGCTTGCACAGCTGAGAGAGAAAGGTCGGGCCACTTTTCCTTTCTTCCCCTCCCGCCCCCTCCTTCCACTCCCCCTTCTTCCCTTCCCAACTGTGGCTGTTTCAAACCTCCTCACTCCCTCATGAAGATATGGTCAAAGATCACTCAAGTGCCAACAATCTTTCAGTCTCTTTCCCACAGTTTCCCCTGAAGGGCAAACCAGCAGCTGTGGGAAAGAGCCCTAAGCACCTTGGCACACAGAATTACAGCACCCATCAGGCACGCACAGAGGCAAGTGCAGAACTGGGGAGGACATGGTTACACAGCTCCTGCTGTGGTCACACTGAAACAAGCCTACTCCAAGTGCTCAGACTTGGGTGCTCCTCAGCCTGGTTAAACAGGATGGTGACGATGTTCTGTGTGCATTTCCTGGCAGGGAAGGGCTGCTAGGACAATGCCAGTAGCAACAATCTTCTTGCCACTCACATATCCCTTTGGAAAGCTGCATAATAACCACTGTCAGAGCTTGCAGGGGCCCGACTGTTCCAAGACCTGCAGCTGAAGTGGAATTGAGAGATTTAGGCTGTGCCACTGGCACCCTGCAGACTCATGAGAGAAGTCAAACAACTCTTTTATGCTTCAGGTTCCCTGCCTGTAAAACCGAGACATTTTTCCACATAGGGACGTTGCAAGGATTAAGTCAATGTTTGCAAAGCACTTTTGGATTCTTAGATGGGGAAAAACTATGCAGGAGTGCAAATTATTAACATGGTGACTACTTTGCACTTCAACTGACACTGGTTTTCCAGACATTTACTTTTCTAGTTTGCAATCTTGTCACCCAGCACTCAGCCTCATGCTGAGAGACACTCCCTAAAGTATATTGCCTCCCTCCATTCAGCATTCCTGGCTCAACCAGGACACCACTGAATGGCGACTCGATGAGAGAGCATGCCTAAATAAGCAGGACTGGATTGGAAACTTACTGCTTAGTGGTTGCAGAATCAGAAAGCCTAGCCAGAACCAGACAGCTTCAGAGAATGCTGAAATGCTCCTCTTTATGTAAAGTTTGCCTCCAAGAACTGAAGACAGGAAACCAGCTACAAAGACAACAGCTTCCCTCTGCCCAAGTAAAGCAGAATGAAAACCCAGTGCAACTGGGAGAAGCAAAGTGCAGGTTTGCCTCCAAGCAAATCCTGCATTTTGGTATTACCGTCAAAGCTTCCTCAGAAACACTGCTCAGATGGAGCTTGTTAATGTGCATTAACCCAGTGCTGCTCCATCCATGTGCTCTGTTTACCAAGAACTCCAGAAGCAGTGGACTCCAGCCCTGGACGCAGTGCCACTATTACTCATGTGCTCCAAACCAGGTACACCATGTGATAGTCTGGGGTTATCCCAGGGGGAATTCTAGTGACACAACTCCTCCCCCTTCCACGAAGGGAGGGCAACCACCTGAGATGCTAAGAGTGCAGAGCTCCAGCAGGTCACTGCCAGGACAGTCCTGCCAGCCCCACCTGCCGGAGGGTTGTTCCCCACTCTGCCAGGAACCTGCCTTCATTTCCCTGCACAGCTGGAAACTGTTCAGGGCTGGATGGAATTAGCACATGGCTACAGGGCTACCATATGTTCAGGTTTCCCTAGACTCAAACTGTCTTTCTGCCTAGAAATTGAACGCAGATGGGACTTGAGGTCTCTGTGGGTCCCTGGACAAATGGGACAGCATATGTAAGGGACCAGCACAATTACCGGGGAAATCCCAGACAGAAATATGAGAGTCAGGTATGTGAACCACACCACTTGATCTTTCTTGAGAAGGGGGAGAATTATAAACAGCAGAGACATGATGGAAAAGCCTTATCAAAGTAATACAGACTTTGGAGACCCTGTTCTATCACTCAAACCTAATGTTCAGACACTGGGATGTGCGTGGGCACACCTGAATTCTGGCACAATGAAATGCAACAACCACAGATAATTTTAGCTTCAACACAGGCAGTAATGCAGTGTGCTAGCACAAGGTTTCCACTCCATGCCTGAACTCACAGTAGAACAGTCTGAGTCAGCCAACAGGCAGAAAAACATCAATTTCAGCAATGCTGCATGATCAAGGGGGCCCTCGAGGGGTGGAAAAGGTCAAGAATTCCCCTATCCCAATGCTGGCTCTCACTGCAACTGTGGCAAATTAACTCTGCTGTCCTAATCTGTAACATGGAGATACTACTCACCTACTGCACAGGAGAGCACAGAGCTAATTACCAGGGACAACCAAAGACTCGGCCCCAGAAATTACTGCATCAAGAAATTAAATAGTGATCGAAGCAAGACTCCACAAGTGTCACTGAACTTTGACATCTGGAGCTTCCAGCCCACTGAGGGCTTGACAGCAGCAGTGTTCAGCCTGACATTTAAACATCCCCTACGGGCAAGAGTTCTCTGTATCCAACAAGAGTCAATCTGCACGATTCAGAAACTGGGAGCCTTGCCTTTCTGTGTGTCTCAGCAGCACCTACTAAGCTGATGGGTCCTAAGAAACAAGTAATGCACCACTGAAACACACATTCATGCACGTCTTATTTCTCCAAGTGGTAATTGAGAGTATTCAGTTACCTGTGTTCAAAATGATTAGTCATGTTTCCAAAGATTAATTCACATGTTTCTTTGTTAATACGTACAAACTGATTTAATGGCTGCTTATGAACTGAGCCAAGAATTTTGAGAAACAGATGTCCAATGCAGTTTTAAGCTTTAAGTGTGCTTTTATTCATATCCTTAGGAGAAAAAGGGCTACACAGTCTACAGTAATAACACTAATGAATCAAAGTACTACAGCTGCCCAGCAGGGTTTTGACAGAAACCAGCTTTTTCTCAAAGGAACTTTGTTTTAGGACTCTGGGACAGTGAACAACTGGTAATATGCATGTTTAACATGTCACTATATGCTTTGCCGGAGCCAAAACACTGAATCAAGCCCAATCTCCAACCAAATAATATGAGGTTTTTGCATTAGCACTGAAAACTGTAACTATACAAAGACTGGGAAATCTACACGGAATCTGGATCTTTTACATTTTATACAAATAAATATTCAAAAGCTTGAGTGTTTCTGATTCTATTTGTGATGCTGAATGCAGAACAGGTTGTCTGCTTTAAACCTTGATAGATTATTGTGTGTGGGTGGTAGGGTTAGGATAAAAGAAAGGGAAGAAAGCTACTAGGAAAGCAGTTGGTGGTTGCAAATCCATGATAAATAAACAGCACATTCCTCTTCTACACAAAGCCCTTAGAGTCTGTGTCAGACTTTAACATCCTACTGTCAGTTGGGTGCAAATTCGACAGCCTATGGTTCTGCAGCGCTCCTTACGAAAAGCAGATTTGAAACAATTTGCCAGGCCCCAAGAGAGTGTTTCTGTCAAGTTCCTAAAGAACTTCTAATGCACTAGTTATTCACAGGACCCTTGCATAGAACCACAGGTTTGATTTTTTTATGATTTGGTGTGTACAGTGCAGGATATGATTACACACAAGCCTGCTTCCCATCAGCCAGCACCTCATAATCATGAACATATTTATCCTTGTGGTGCCTCAAGAAGATGACATTGTTATTAGTCCCATTTTATTGATTCAGAACTGAAGCTCAATAGCTAAACTACTTGCCTTTGATTACACAAGATTTACAGCGAAGGACAGACCTGAGTCCCAGCCCTACCAGGTCCAAGCAATGCAAGGAAGGATTGCATCAGAAGGACTAGAACTATGTACAGAAATGTCCACCATCTCAGGTGCTCAGAAGTCCTATCAAAGAGTTAAGTTATATCTGCACTGAGTTTGTGCCTTTACCCCTGCAGGTGCCTGGAGGGAACATGGATATATATACATTATTGCAAGCAAAAGCTGAGCTCCTAAGTTACATTCCTGTGCAGCAGCTGGAGATGAGAGTCTCCACAACACACTCTTGTACTTACTGCACATTGAGCAATTTTGCTCAAATGCATGAGACATGCTGAGACAGTGTGTTAAGGAAGGCGGAGACAAAACAAGCTCTTCCTCTTCTGCTTCATCTATACCACACTGTTCTGACTGGTCAGTTTTAGCCACAGTAAAAGTAATCATCAGGTCTGATTTAAGTACTAGTTAGTTAGAGGTTGTAAGTAAACACTGCTTTCCAGCACAAACCACCACTTTTGGTATGGTCAATGCATTGAACAAGTCCCATTGTATCTGCTACATGGAGAGGAGAAACAACTGCACAAGAAGACGACCTTTCCCAAACTCCTCTCAAAGCAGCTAGTAAGATGGAGGAAGAAAGTAGTAGGACACACAGCTGTTTTAAGCTGAGATTTCCCCTATGCCTCCAACAGTATCACCACAGTAACACAGCTGATAGCTGTCCTTCCTTAACTGAAGTGCTTATGGAGAAACAGGCGACCTATCAGTTTCCTCAGCGGTAACCATAGACCTCAGAGAAATGTACTGACCTCCTAGGAGGCAAACATTGGGAACCAGCCTTTCCTACCACTCAGGCTTCAGGCAGGGTGAGTGTGCAGCTGCTGCAGGTAAGAGAGATTTGCAACAAAGAGCACTGTTACATATGTGAGGCTCTGAATTTGACCTGCCTTCTCTGTCTCAGAACAGTTAAAAACCCAGGTAAATATTTGTGTGCTTCATCTTAGACCTCTGCTAACCTTTTACCACTCTGTCTCAAATGTATCTCTGTTTATCTCACCCTGAATAACGTAAAGCTCTCTTATCTAAGCAACAACTGCCTCCCAGCATCAAGGCTTACCCATCAGCTGCCTCCTTAACATGATGTGCACCCAAAATGTTTGTGGTCACCCTCAACCACTGAGGACTCAGCTTACACTGGGCAAGCAGCTGCATGCAGGAGCCCAGCATCTGTGAGAAATCCTGCCCAGTACTTTTGAGCTCTCTAAGGCTGGGTGTGATTTGTGCAAATCAAATGGTATAATTTTATATTTTCTTCAGTGGGGCCAGTGGGACCAACCAATGGTCCAACGTAACCAACCTGCAGGCAGAGAAATACTACTCAAAACTTGAGTCAGATCAGAATTTGACTCCATATAATTACTATATGGCAAAAGTAAGATTATTCCTAAAGCAATAATAAAGTCACTTGAGATTTTTTTAATATAAGTATCTATATCTCATATTACATATTAGCAAAAAGAATCAGCACTTGACACATAATACTTCCCCCAAAGGATTAGGCAACTCATAAACATTCATTTTTTCGGCAAATCGGAAGTCACCCACAAAATGGAGCAAGAAAGGACAACAACAAGAAATATTTTTCTCATGAAATGTTTGAATCAAGAATGAAACAGGAATTGAAACAGACCAGGGTGCTGTCCCTGCCTGGCACTAGAGGGAAGTTCTGATTTCATGCTGATCTTTACTCTTGAAAGCAGAAGGCAGAGATGTTCATCAGAGACTAAGAAACCAAAGGAAATACCAAGAAGAAAGAGTGCAGCAAAGATGTGTGTCTTTCTGTATAATTTAGATGAAAACATTAAAATTGATGGGAAGGCACTGAACTAGCACCTGAAATCTAAGAGGGGAAGGGAAGAAGCCTGGAAAGACAGAAGTGCAAATAAGAGATTCACTTAAGTCAGAAGTTACAAGAGAGATCTATGGGCCACCCTAGTCCCACTTAAATCATCTGTTAGACTACTGCTATTAGAGACCCAGGTGTTATTGGCATGTAATTACTGACAGAACCCACCTGGGGTGGGCAAGATCAAAGTCACTTAAAAAGAAAAAAAAAATCAACATTTTAACTGAAAGGTTTGTAACTATGAGCTTGAAAACAAAATACTCAGGAAAAAATATCAGCAGTCACCTGTGCCACCCATCTCTACTGATATCATAGCACTTTTCAGCAGAGTACTTTTTATAAGGATCACTCCAGTCTGAATTCAAACACTGAAGACCATGAACAGCAGGTTCTACAGAACAGTCAGAGCCACTCTGCATTAGCACGGTTTGTCCAAAACCCCTCTAAAAAGCTGCCCTCCTGAGTACTAGCCCACTTATCCAACCTGAATAACTCTTCTCCACCCATCTTTGCACTTCGCAAGTGTTCACTGCCAGCTTTCCTCTCCCCTTGCCAAGTCTTTTCCCACCCAACCTTAACTTTGTTTTCCATGCTGAGCTCTTTAGCCTCCCTCTGCCACCATGTGAATGTGCAGGGTGAAACTCACGGTGCTCGGTCGAGGTTCAACCCATTCTGTCTTTGTGCATTGATTGGAGGTAGGACAGGTTTGCTGTTAATCTCAAGCCCTCTCCGTAAAGTCTCCCTGATTTGCTCTGTATCTGCAAAGAGAATTTTTTAAACATGATTTAGAATCCCCAGAAACAACACAGACACAAGAAGATATCAGGTGTGTTTCATCTAAACTCTTCCCCTTCAGAAAGAAGTGTAGAAATGTTATGGGGTAACACTTCCTTGAGAGTTATTTCACTTTATAATGTCAGCTTGAATTCCCTTGTTTGGGCTTCATTGTTGTGTCAGGCAAGTAGAGCTGGAATCTTTGGTACTGAGTCCTCCTGATGAAGAAATTCTGAGTAGTTTTGTAAATTTTCATAAATGAGGTGTTTGTTGGTTCTCTAACTCTCATAGAACCTCCTGACGCTTCCAAACCTTTGTACTGGAAATCATTTTTCCTATTAGGCATAACAGGAACTTGTTCCTTTCCCAAATCAATGTATGAAGGTTTCCAAGTTTTTTGCAATTGGCTTTGGAAATCTGTTGATTAATTTACAACAAGATTCACAAAGGGAGGGATTTTTATGCAGGGCAACCTTTAGCCTCAAGCTCATATCTGAAAATAAGCTGCAAATTATGCAGTTCAGATGCAGTCTTTTTACTTCTGCCTTTTCCTGAAATGTCTACTGGCCTAATACTTTCAACAGGAAGGTTTCCTACCTTTCTTAGAAGTTTTCTCATCTATTTTTGAGAAATGTGAGAATTAGGTAGAGAAAAAAAACCCCAAATTATTTAAAAATCTTTTGAAGAATATACAAATTTCATCATGTATACCTCTCTTGGGCTTTTCATTTCAAGGCTGAGGCAAAACAGCCTTTTTAGATCCAGTGCAGTTCAAAATATTTGCACAGAAGCCAGAAGACAGGCTGTATGCATTTAACTAATTTTTACCATGGATTTAAGAACAGATGCCATTCCTGTGGAAACCATTGTTAATTCCAGGAAATCTCTCTCTTTATGTTGCTTCACCCATTTGAAAAGTAATATGCATAATTTCAAGCCTGTGTAATGGCTTTGACATCGCTACCCTGAGAAGGCATCTCACTGCAAAGGGAAACTCCACAGTTTTTTAATTCTTCTTTTTTGATTTCTGTATTTGCACGAATTCCTTGAGTTCAGCTGCAGCAATGTGCAGTGTCAGTCCAACTTGCTTCCCAAGAAGGGATAATGTTAATAAGGAAACATAGCCTGGGAAAATGAAATTGCTTCACCTTGCAGGTGTTTAGAGTCCTGGTTTCAGCAGGCGCTTAGTTTAACTTTACAGATTCAGATTACAATTTACCTAAAAACTGAAAGAAATGTTTAGACAAAATATTGCCAAGAACTCTTTTCCTCTCTCCTGCCTTCTTCAAAGATGCCAAAATCCATTTTGCTGCCCTGAGACACACCAAGCCTCCCCATGGCTGTGGAGTTTGCTATGAACTTGAGGATGCAGCATGGCTCAGTGCACTGCCCAGACCCAGCAGAACAGAAGCTGAAATGCTGTGACAGTGACCTGGCCCAGGACCTCTTACCTTTCCCAGAGAGCCGCCGAGGCTGGGTCCCAATGCAAATGCTCCTGCTGTCTTCATCATCCTCTGGTGGCCGGCTCAGGTCATCCCAGGCACATTTGGCACTCACTCCACTCAGGTTTGAGCCATCTGTCTCAATCCCTTTGTCGACTCTCTCCTGCTTGAAAAGATTCAAAACACCAAGACTTTTTTTGAGCGTGGCTTGAGCCTGAGTTGGAGCCCACCATGGTGCAGCCCAACCTTCACCAGCTCCTGCAGATCCCCTTTTGTGGGCAATTTCCTCTCTCTGGACCCTGGCTTTGCTGTGTCAGCAAACAACAACTGCACATTGAGCCAAATCAGGAAGCCACTCTCAATTAAACAAACCTTTTCCATAGCAAGTTGGTCTGAAATCCCACCCTGTCCCCACTGCTTCACTACGTGCCCCTGACAGGCACAAAGCAGGGAGAGAGAAAGGTGGAAACCAATGGCCTGGGGTGTGCAGGATTGCTTCTTTCACTGGTAGCACTGACTTACACTAACTTGAAATATTTAAGATGTGAAGCATAGCTTGGCAGTTGATCTCTTATATGTCAATGATAACAAACCCCTGAATAACTAAAGCTCTCTTTCCAACCTTACCAAAGTGTGCCACAATGAAAGCAGCTCATGGAGAGACTCATCATTCACATGGGTTCTTAATTTGCAAACTGCCCAGAGAATCCCTGCTTTCCAATGTGCTGGGGTGTCCCCAAAAAGGACAAACATGCAAATTTGGACGTGCAAGGAGACAAGGTCTGTTCCCAATGTCAAAGCTTTTGCATAGCTTTCTCTATTGGCAAATAAACAAAGTCCCTCCCTTGCAAGCTGGACTTTCCAAGCACGTAAGCAGTGTTTGGTCTCAGAAGGTGTCACATACCAGTCATAAGCAGCTGGATGCTCTCAGGCACCAGGCATTTTCTCAAGGACATGTGCATCTGTTGCCAGCAAGACTCCCCTAAGCTACAGCCAAAACTTCTACAGGAAGTTCCACCTTCTTGGACATGGGCATCAATCTGAATTTCCACCTGTGACCCACAAGGGGGTAATGTTGAGCCGAACAAACTCGGGGCCGTGCTACACCGAGGAAGGGCTGGCACCTCTTCCCTGGCACCAAAGCAGCCAGGCTTGCTTCCCCCTTTTCTGAAGGGGTGTTGCCTCTGGTACTGCTCAGTGGCACCAGCATGATCTGCATCTGCATACATCTGTGTCACCTCGAAACACAGGTAGTCCCAAGAAACTTCAAAGATTTGAGGAGAGAGCAGAGTGGTGTCATACACAGTGGGAGAGGATCTCTCCATCCATGTAAGTACCCTCTGGTCTGGCATGGCCACTGAAGATGAGAGATTGTGCAAACATTTTGCTCTTTGCAAAATCTGTCCCCAGGAAACAGTTTCCAGACTAAACCCATATACATCCCTCCCCTTGCCCAGCTGTGCATGCTGCACCCCGGGAAGAGCATTGCCTGTTCTTGTGACCATTCAAGAGAGGATTTGAGCAGCTCAAAGATAAACACAAGCATTCAGGGTGTGGTTGCACAGCGGTTTAAGTTGATGTAATTTGCAATGACTGCAGTCCCACCCTCCTCCATGTGCTCCTATCCCTTCCCTTGAGCCAACTCTTTTTTTTTTTTCATCTGGATCACCTCCCAAAACCCGCTCTTTGGCCCAAAATTGAGGTAGGAGCCTGTGGCTGACTGCAGGACCAGAGCAGTCTTGACTTAGACTTAAGCATTCAAGAGACTGCCTTTCTTCTGTTTTTCTCCCCTTGTTAGGATCTTCCTCCAGCATCAGGGGAAACTGGCTTCTTGAAAACGTAATAGGAAAATCTGAGAAATAATAAATCTGCTGTGATTTTCTTTTGTTTTATCCTAAACATAAAATTAGTTGTGTCACCCAGAAATAGAAGTTGTGGGGAAAGAAATAAAAATACATCCGTTCCTACATATGCAGACAATGCTCTAAGTGAGATTTAGCACGTGGCTCCTTTGGGAACCCTCCATGGTGCTCTGTGAGGACCCAAATGAGCTGGCATGGGGAGGTGTAACTTGTCAGCGAAGTTATTTTTTATCCCAGTCATTGGGGAAGCATGGGAGAGCCACCAAACCCGCTCTTGAGCAGGGAGAAGAAGAGGCCAGAGGGCTGTGAGGCTCTGGTGGGATCTGCTCCCCCATCCCTGCAGCCAGGGCCCCACTCCCAGCCAGACCCTGCGGACACAGTGCAGAGCCTCGAGGAGGGGGAAGGACTCTCATCTGCAGCTCAGCTGGCTTGCAGAGCACTTCCTCAGGGGAAGAAGTGCTGCTCTGTTGGCATCCCTTGGAGATCAAGGGGAGCTGATGGAAACGAGCTGGCTTAAGGCAGCCTAATTTGCATGCCTGTTTCATAATGTTTGCAAGTATTGATGTTAAAAGGGGAAAAGTCCAAAAAAACCCTGATCAATGTAGAGTCATAGCTCTGGCAATGCACAGTTCTACCCCACCTTTAGCCAGCAAAGATTTGCCTGGACTGAGGAGCTGTTCTTCCTTCCTTGAAAGGGCAGCATGAACAGGAGGCTGGAGGAGCCCAGGGCAAAGGAGGTTCAGCTCTTTTCCTTCCTCAAAGAAAGGATATTTCTGTCCCATTTTCCTCTCAGCATGTGGGAGGGATGCTCTGAGGCTCTAAGTCATTGATCCCTTTTTAAACGAGCCAGAGCACTGCAGTGTGACCTGCAGAGCAGCAACCGCAACTCAGGAAATTCAAATCAGCTTTATTCTCTTCTGAGATATCTGCTAAACAGAAGCAAAGCACTGAGAATCAGCACAGAGCTGGGGACCGACAGGAATTGTTTGACAGTGCTGCCAGAGAAATCTGAATGGCCTACAGGGAAGCCTGGCTGCACAGAAAACAGCCAGCGTTGCCACAGTGTTAATTGCCGACATCCTGGGATGACATCTTAGTTGGGATCCATTCTCAGCAACTCCGAACAGAAAGTACAGCTGCTGCTGCCAGGGCTGAGTTTAGGCCTCAACCAATTCCCACAAGACACAATGCAGCCTCCAAACAAGCTCTGCCTGCTTCCCAGGCAGACAACATGCTTGCTGGCTCCTAAGAAAGTTGTCCAGTTTCTCTGCCTGCTCCCTCCCTCCCCTCCACTTCTCTTCCACTGCTGCCTCTCTGGTCTCACACACCCTCTACCAACACCAAGAAAATGACACTTTATCCTTTCCCCACTAATGACAGGGCTGAAGGCAGCCTGCCACAGCCTTACTCCCTGCACTCAGCAGAGGCTCTTTGTGGAACTCAGGGGTGGATTTTGCTCTATGAATCCCTAGGGGCTGCAGCAGCAGAGCAGGAGGGAGGTGTGCACACACAAACCTGCCCATCTGCATTTCTGCAGGGGCAAGAGAGAAGAGAAACAGGAATGTGCTCCATGTGAGGAAGTCCGGAAGGACCACAGACATAGCAGCTTTCAGCAGCAGGACACACTGGTGAGGCAGAGGTACTCTTTTATTTGCCTTAACTTGCCTTGGCTGACTCAGATTCCAGTAAGCTGAGCTATTTTTCATTTACAGTAAATTGAAGAAAACCTTGTTATCATTAGGAATCACCAGTGTGCAGACGACAGAAACACCTCCAGGAGGGAAGAGGGCAAGTTTCTGGAAAGTCTAAAATCTTTATGGGACTTTCAGTTGTATTAGATCCCACATTGTGGAACATTTGTGGAACATTTTTTTGTGTTTCTCAGACTGGGGTTATTCTAGATGAACAAATCCTTAAAACCAGTAAAAGTTGAAAGCTTAAGAACAAAACCAAATTCTAAGTAAAAGATGCTGTGATGCAACTGAGAATAATCAGATACAGACATGCAGACCATAAGCAAATGCTTGTACAAAACATGCACATTTGCACGTGCCCTATCAAGCTGAGCCATAAGTTCTCTGTTAAAGGCAAATACTCAGTGATTCACTGAAACATGGCCAACACCACACTGGATTTGCTGGGGACACATGTACTCCAGGTACCATGTACTCCAGCTCTGCTGAAGGGACTGCAGAACTGTCTCCCAAATTCATGGCTCAGGGGAAGTCCCTAGTACAGTAACCTCTCCATAGAGGTCCCATTCTCATCTTTACATTTCAGAAATTATATTGAACTTTGAAGAAGAAGGTTTAATATCTCTTCCTGCATGGATTATTAATAACTGCATGTGGTGCTTTTGGGTTCCCATAATTTCTCAGTCCACACTAACTACTTGGCCTCAAGTGATATCCTACAGAAATGAGCCACACTATCACATTTGCTGTGAAAAAACAGTAGGTTTTGAGATTTCTACTTGTTATATCTCCTTACACTTGCACATAAAAGGAAGAAGGAATTTCCTGGTGTACCATTCCTAAATCTTGTCTTATTCTGTCTTTCATCTTCTTTCTTCACCCTTTCTAAAATATCCAGTCCAAATTTTACCAATTTGTTCATATAGGAGATTCCATTTTCGTGATCTCCCTTCTCTATCTTTCTTCCTAGAGCTGCCATTCACGTGGGTCTGGACATGGCCCTCCTGAACCACCTCTAAGAGGGCAAAGAGTTTCTAAGACTTTTCCAGGATTATTACAAACATTGAGAAGATCCAAGCACCTTTACAGAAAATATTAGAACTGTTGTATAACAGTTGGCTCCTGCAAGAGATGTGACATTTTATAAACTAAAGACATACTTGCAGATGTGGGTCAATCTCAAATATGGTCTCTCCTCTTCGCATGTCTGTTATCAGCCAGGGGCCTCCAGCTCTACAAAGAAAGACAGGTAATGAACCAAACAAGCCCTTTAATTAGAACTTTCCAGCAGGGTCCTCAGAGTGGACTTGCACTGCAAGCACAAGGTAAGGGTTTAAAATAAGCCTAGAAACCTCTCTATGTGGTGTATACATTCCACAGCATGCATTTGCCCTTTACATTTTCCAAATAAATAAGTAAGAAAGGCCCTCCATGACCTAGCAGTTAATCTGCTCAGTGTCTGGCACCACCCAGACGTGCACAGCAGTCAGGACTGACACAGGCTGTTATCCCCTGTGCAGGCCCCCTTGCTCACACAAGACTGAGAGGGGTTTTAATCTTACAGGAAACAAACTGGGACTGAGAAGTCCAGTGTAGCCTGAGTCAAAGAAAGATGGGCAAGGCATGGAGTCAAGATTTATTCCTCTATTACATATCTAAGAATAGAGCAGGGCCCCAGTGGGACTGCACTTTTTGCCAAGATTGGCAGTCACGTTCAGTACCACAAAGAGCTTATTGCTCTGATAAATACTATCACAACAGACATTTTGCTCAGTTGGTACTTCATGGCCAAGTACTCAGATGGTTCAGGGAAATCTTTGTTATCATTAGCAATAAAAGTTGGAAGGCTCAAGGTGTTTCCTAACAAAGGTGATAGAAAACAGATTACTGTGAAGATGAAATACTCAGGGACTTCCCTTTGGGTCATAGTGCAGCCAGACTGCAGAAGTCAGCCTTAGATAGTGCTTTTCATTTGAAGTAAAAACTGAAGTCTTTTGGAACTGCCACAAAAAAAAAATCATTTTTTCAATGAGATACTTTGTTATTACAGTCAAAAGCCCCCTCCTCTGGCCTAGTTTGTGTTAGTCTCCTAAAACACTTAGGAGTGGGAGCAAAAAGTTAATATTTTACAGGTTTTCAGATTCATGGACAGCCACTCGTTTTTTCACATCACTTTGGAAGTTGTGAATTATTAACTGCAGGGGTGTGACCTGCCACAGTTCCTCAATGGGGTGCAAGAGACTTTTACCCCAGTTCCACATCAATGGCTTAGTAGCTTGCAGCTTTGTCTTCAAATCATGCACATTTGGGTCTCATCTTTTTCCTTGGGAAGGTGCTTATACCACAGCACAAAAGCCAAAAACCAACATGAGAACAGACTGAGGAGAGAGGTGCTGTATCTGTATTGACTTAGAGGAGCTAAGGGAGTGCAGGCAGTGTTTATTGTCTCAGGACCCAGAAACAAAGCTTGCAGCTGGAGAAATTCACTCTACTCTAGGACGTTTGCATGAATTATCTGCACTTGTGCCTAAAAGGGAAAAGTTCAAGTAAAAAAAGTCCAGCTCTTCCAAATAATCAATTGATTCAAGGCTATTGTGACACTAGAGAGTGTACTATTGTGCCCAGAAACAAAAATTCAGAACTATTTTGCTTTAAAAAAGTAAGTCTTTTTGAGTTACAATCACATGGCAATAAATTCCACAGAATTTAAAAATGTTTAAGCAAAATACCTGCAAGCCAAAAAGATTTAGCTGCACCCTGGCAGCAAACAGAGCATCAACATATCATTTACCATTTAAAACCCATCTCTTCCTCAACCCAACATAATTTTTGTTATTTCTCCCATGGCAAAACAATGAACTTCACTTTCATGAATGCTCCTCCTGCTGCAAACTGGCCCACCAAGAGTGGGCCACATTTGAGAGTGACTTTCTCACTTTTAGACAATACTTCCAGACAGTTTTGTAAGCCAGACCTTCTCCTTCCTTTCTTTGAACTAAACAGCAAGGTCACCAGTAACAGTTATCCCGGGAAGAACCAATGAGAAAACCCTGCAGGCATAAGAGGAAGGAAATTAAGCTTTCAAGACCTCATTCTCTTTCACCCTGAACATGTGGACTTCACATGCATTAATTTGCCATCTAAGTGTCTCTGCGTGAGAACAGATTTGCAATGAATTCCCATCTCTTGCTACAGCACAGATTAAATAAGTTCCATCAGCAAGTTAAAGATTGTGAATAAAAATAAACAACTGAATTGTTCTCTATAGAAATGTTTCCCTGTATGGGTTATGTGACCACTTACACTGGGACAGTCCGAAGCAGTTCCAGAATCCCTTGACCATTCCACTGCTGAGCTGCATGCAGTTCCTCAGTGCAAACGCCAACAATCTGTAATAAATAACAACAGACATACTAAACTGGGTGGGAACCATGAAAGAACTGTGGAGAAAATGTGCCAGTGGTACTGGATCAAACAGTGCATGTACACAGAAGCACCATTTCTTTAATCTAACCAGATATGCCAGGACAAATGGAGCCTGAGAGAACAGTGGGATCCCACAAGACCTTGTTCTCTCTCTCTACACTTACCATGGGAAGCACCCTGGTCATGTAACATTTAATCTTGTAAAGTGTTTGTGAATTTAACAATGAAGAGGATCTGGTGACAAATCAGGGTTTTTTGCTTGACTTTTCAATCAAGTCCACACAGACAGGACAGAGCAAGACAGGTTAGGGTCTGAGCACATACAAACACTGCTCTGTCAACAGATTGCTAGGGGCAAATGCAATACTGCACAAGCAATCTCAACCAGGCAAGAGACTTGCTGCCACAAGGGATTGCTTTGGTGCTCATAAAATCCTTGACCAACTCAGTTTGCTGACTGGTAACATCTTACCCAGCACCATAAAGTAAAGCTGCTTACACACCACATAATCCACTTGTCACTGCAGGCAACTGCAGACTTCTGTGTCCCTGTATAATGCAGGATGTGTTTGCTTTTCAGGATAGGAGCTGCCACACTGAGCAATACCAGATGTCTCTCTAACAGCAGTTGAGATCAGCTGCTTCAAATGAAGGGGTGAAACACCCTTCAGCTGATAGCAGAAGGCAGTTTCTTCCTGCTGTATTAACCACTGGTTTGTGCCTTTGAGCACAATGATTCACCCTGAGATGAAAAATATTTTTTTGCCATGGCCTTCTATTTTCTTCCTCAATACTCTGAAGTCTTTTCCAACAACACTGAATTTTTTGTCAAAATCTGTTCAATTGATGTTTTATCAGAAAAGAGGAAAACTGGAAACTAAGCTCTGAAGAGCAGCAAGCAGAAGTGAAGGATGTGCCTTCTGCTGTAGGCACATAACTGCACTGATAGAGATCTGTGTGGAAAACTCTCACGTCAGCACGCACCCAGCTCTGCACACCCTACCTCTCCTGCCCCTTGCAGAGCTCACTTTGTCAGGACCCAGCCCTTGGAGGTTCACTTCATCCCCACCCATCTTCCAGGCTTCCTCCACCAACAGCCTGAATCACCCCTGCCTCAGGACACCCCTCCCTGCGCCTTCACTCACTAATTACATACAAACAGCAAGACTCTAAACAGGAAATTATTTTGTGTTCATTCTTTGCTTTTTGTAATCATTTATCCTCATGGGTCAAAATAAATTCATAACAACAAGCATCAAACAAAGGGGAAAACCAAGTCAACTGTATGTGTTGTGGAAGATTAGAGGCCAAGGGCCTCAGGATGCAGCAAGCTGACTATTCTTTGATTCAAGACAGCTGGGCACTAAAGAAGAGATGAGGACTAACACACTACTAGCTCGAGAGTCAGCCAGGGATTATCCTGCTTAGCTTGGCTCTCTGCCTCTCCTTCCAGGTCCCACAACTCACCTTGCACTAATTAATCTCTCACCCACCTTGTTTTTGTTGATAAAACACAGACATTTGGGCACCTCAGAAAAGCCTTGCAGAGCAGTTGTCTTGTGCAGGTTTGTGGTAACAGAACTTCCTTTTACATGTTGCAACTACAGCCAAAGACAAATCGGAGCAACTAGAAGCTTAAATTGTAAAATACAGACACTTGCATTTTCCCACAGGATGGAAGCTTTTCCACGGAGCATGAAGAAACCAGCAGCTGGCATAAACTATGCCACTCTTCCACTAAGGCTATTAACCCAATATGCAATTTAAAAATATCCAAAGCAGCCCCTATCTAAGAAGCATCGCTGAGAAGGACTTTGGGAAAGCAAGCAAACCTGTTTGGCCACAGAAGCTCCCCATGCTGAACAGTAGAGTTAAATTACATGGGATTTTTTTAGTGTTTCTTTTGCAAAGCAAACCCGACCCTTTCTTAAACAGTAGATCAATACAGGAAAACTCAGCCTCTAAAGAATCTTTGTGTCAGTACTGCAAGCTACATTTCTGCCATTAAGTACTGCTAAAACAGCTCCAAGTCCTGCTCCAAACTTTTCTCTTCCTGGCATTCAAACCAGTGGATCGCTTATCGATATTACCACGGAATTAATTTTCATTTATCTTTACATTAGCTTTTAAAACTGTTTCTCTCAGCACTTTTTTTTCAATGTTCATGTTTGAAACTGAAGGCAGGATAATAAATATCTGAGTAACACAGCTCAAAGCAATGTTAGCTGCACTCCACGCCCAGGAGGTGGCAGTGGGAGCCACCGTGCCTGGGCCATACCTGCAGGAAAGTGACAACCCCAAAAGGAGTCTGCACCGGCTGCATCTGGGGGTCTTCTGTCAGCAACATGTGCTGGATTCGAGACTCACTGTTGTCCAAAGGGCTGTGCCACGACACGTGGTCACCGCTGCAAAAGGTGTTTTCTGCAAGGACAGGAAACAAGAACTATTTAGTCTGTGAAGTCTGCTAGAACATTCCTTCTGTTGGCAGCTGCTCCTGACTGCTGCCAGGCAGGGACCTCCGGCCTGGGCTGGGACAGTCACTGGTGACTGTTCACAGTGACTGCCCCTGGCCAGCTCTGCTGAGCCTCTGAACCACCTGAAACAGGAATGGAGTCTCATTGAGTCATCTGAGTTCAACACTGATTTCAAAATTGCCCACTCTTGAGTCCTGTGGCAAAAAAACACTGTCCTACTTTGATATTAAGACCAACAGGAAATACTAGCAAATAAAATTAGCCTGTCTCTCATTTACTATTAGTCTCCTTTTTTGAGAAGGTACAGAAAGTCAGCAGGCCATAGTGGATGCCCAATGCCACAGCAATTCACACTCTTAATCTGCCACAGAGAAAATATTCTCAAATTTGAATTAAACACGAATACTACCCTGCTATATTTAATAAAATAATTTATATTTAATAAAAATTATGCTGCCCAACTTGTGATAGTTTAAGTCAAAGTCACTCTCTCTCCCAGTTGTCTGGGCGGCTCTGGTGCAGAATTAGAATTAATATGTTTCTTCTTTCCCAAACAATGAGAAAACCAATAGGCTATAAATTTCATTCTATGTCAGAACAGACTGCATCAAAACAAGGCAGGCATTCCTTTCTTTTCCTCCCCTCCTACTTAGAAAGACAAAACCTCAGATAATCCCATGTTCCACAGCTAGTGCATGCCAGAAGGCACACCAGAACCCATCTGTCTGATGCAGCCCCATCACAGGAAAGGCTAATGCTTGCTTTCTGAGCAAACTAGAAGTAAAACAACCAGCCATGACCACATTCACAGCAATTAAAGCACACTTCATTTGCATGCAGTTCCTGAGCATGTGTGGCAATGCTGCCTAGCTGAGTGCTTTTATCTTGGGTCTTGTGCTTGTCCAAGCAGAGCTTTATTGTACATACAAATAAACAACCTGGAATCCACATTCTGCCCTCTGAGATGAAGTGCTGTAATAGAGATGTCGTGATGCAGAGATGTAGTGCTCCAGGGATGAAGTGAGTACTGCCTGCCTGCTTCCAAAGTCAGTGGCAGGCCCAGTGCCCCTCTCCTTGACCAAGCTCATCCATGAAGGTAGTCTGGGCTGCTGTCCTTGCTGTGGTCTCTCCCAAGGCCACACTTAGAACTCAGCTGGAAAGGAGGCCTTGCCCACTGGAAGAGGACTAGAAATTCCAGTGCAGATCGGATCCAGTGCAGCAGTTATTTGGGTTGCTGTCTGTCAAGACTGGAGCATCTCCCATGCTACAGGAGCAGGATCCAATTCAGAGAGGTGCCCTCCCCATGGTCCTGGATCTTTACCTAACCTTCCCACATCACCTTCCAAACACATCACAACAGGACACCCCTTAAATATCTACAGGACTAATAGACGAACATGGCAGTGTCTGCAACAGCAAGAGAAAAGCTTGCCAGGAATTGCAACTCATTCCATGTCACATTAAATAGCACCACCAAGGAACTGGGTGCTTGCACACCCCATTGCAATAATTGTGCATCAGGATCAAATTTATTATTAATAATTCCTTTCATGACAATTTTCAGTTAAAAAACCCTTTCAGATTTTTTTTTTTCCTCCAATAGACATTTCTCATTGCCACGATGACAAGCACGGACTCGTGCAAGGGGAGCAAAGGAAGGATGCTTCAAGAGAGCCCTCAGCAGCAGGCAGGTAAACTCCTGAGAGCTCCCTCAGAACTGCAGTGGTTAAAAATATTTGCAGTCCTCTCCCTGATGAGGAGCTGCTGGCTTGCTCCTGGCTGTAATGTTGGGCAACTCAGTGTGTCTCCACTGGGTGTCCCCATTGGTGTGAGTTAGAACATTTGTTATATGTTTTTTCAGATGAATTTCCTGGACAGCTCATTTGATTAAGATTTAAAATAAACTCTAACTACCATAAGGAACTTAGCCTGAAAAATGAGGCATGTAACAGAAGTGCTGTGATAAGTAAGGGAATGTTTTCCTTAGTTAAAATTAGGAAAGAAAGAAAACATAGTGAATGCAAGCTGCTTCAAAGGGTTTATCGTTATGTACACTAAATTACACGCTTCCAGCTCTGCGACTGAAAGGACTGGTTCAAATATTACTTTACGTTTAAGGTTGAGGAAATATAAGCAGACAAAGGAAAATTATATTTTTTTCTTAGTATCAAAATCTGATTAAAGAAACAGCACTTAGAATGTTGTAAGGGATATCTTGTGATATTTTCCAAGTTAGACAAAATGGGGCTGATTAATTTTTTTTAAAATGATAAAAGCCTCTCAGTCACAGTTTTTAGGAATGAAACAAAGCCACAAAGAGCTTATTCTTGGGCCCTGTCTTTATACCACAACATTTTGCCCATCAAATGCTCACACAATTCTATGCTGATCGATCGCTGTGTTTCACTGTTGGTGCTGCTTCTCCTGGGAAAGCCCAGCCCGGTTAGAGCAGGTTTTCAAATGCAAATGTCTCTGCTGGAAACCCACCTGTTTATGTCCATGTGAACACTGAACACTTAGAAAATCTCCCTTTCCCTTGCATACACACGAACACCACAAAATTCACACTGACTACTCAATTAAATCACACCAAAAAAATTCTGCAAATAACATGAAGCCAAATTAAAACCTGTGGGAGTTCAAGAAATTTGGAATTACACCCAGAAACCCAGCTTTCCACTTGCTGCATTGTCACCCATGTGGGATGTAAGACCAGCTCTTGTAGAGACCATTGCAGCACTGAGAACAGCCTGAATTACATGACTTGTAGCCACAAAATCTAAGAAATTACAGAAACAAAGGGCTAGATAATAATTTCTATTGCCTCATGCTGGAAACTGGGATAGTATCTGATATCCTCCCTTCCTACCTTTCACACTCATGTTTTCAAAACAGGACAGGGATGAGAACACAACAACTGGATAAGCCCCCTCTCCTTAGGTGACCACAGCAAAATAAACAGTCATCAGAAAAAGTTCCAGGACATGACCAAGTAATTGTCAAATCCATATAACAGGTGGCGAAGCACAGAAATTATCTAGCCATCAACAGGAAAAATTAAAGGAAAGGAACTAAAAGAAAATATGTTAAAAAGTTAAATCCAAATTATTTTAGCCTATGGATAAATCAGCAAATCCTCAGGAGTAAACTAAGTCTCTGATTTACTGCACAAGCTGACTGCTGCTGAATACTTCTGCCTCATGGTAAACCTGAGGTGGCTTCACATTCCCTCCATGACAGGATGAGCTAAGGTACCCAAACTGCCCCAGGATAAATTCATATCCTTCAGCAGTTACCATGGGAGCAGGGGATGTGTTGTAAATACACAGGCTTGCTCATGGAACCCTCTGGGACTCTTGCACCCCTCCTGCTTGGAAGGGGCACTAACTAACAAGCCTTAAACCTAGCACAGCAAGGTGACTCATCCTCACAATATTGAAACTGGTTCCTTTCCTGCAAGTTTATGTTTTAACAAAAAACACTGACTTTTCTTTCTTTCTGGTGAGGATTGCTGATTCCATGAAATCCAACTGCTTCATAGGGAGGTATTGATTTCATAAGAACTCAACAAGGAAATTATTAAAACATGTCAATTGAAACTTACTATTTTAGTTCATAATTTATAATAGCAAATCTGAAGCCTCTCTCTAGTTCTACAAAAATGAAAAGTCTCTAAATCTGCCATAGACCAGCTCTTGTAGTATTCCGTTATGCAAAAGCAGCAGTTATACCAGACCACTCTGTTAAGCCACCCATATTTTGAAGTCTTTAAAATGTCATTATCAATTTTCTTTTACAGCTCACATAAAGCAGGTGAGGTTCCTTCATGCAGCAACAGTCATAATTCAGCAGCACAATTTTCCTAACTTTACTATCCAACTGCTCTGTAATGAGAACTGGGGAGATAACTCAGAGGGAACCATTCCACTGTAGACTAGTAAATATTATTTGTCTAACTTTGCTCATGTATTTTCTTGGAGTGAATTCCTCCTCCCTTCTTCAATTTGACTAAATATAGCTCATGCCTAAAGAAATAAAACCAAGTCATATTCTTGATCTCGGGATGTTTCATAAACATTATCATGCATGCAATCTATGCTCAAGTGGTGCTACCTAGCTCTAGAGAGAATTACAGATTACTTCCCACTGTATTTTCAATTCCTTTTCTAAACCTGTCAGCTTTCCATATATGGGATCCTGCTACAAGTCCTTACTCCCTTAATTTTCACAGGGAGTAAATTGAAAAGGACAGCAAACTTAGAGAAGTACCAGGAGCTGAGAGAACTCCATCCTAAAGGCAGCATCCTAAAGGCTGAAAGTAAGTCAGGGAACATCTCCAGTGAACTGGCTACCCTGCACCCAGAGCAGATGGCAAACAGTCTTTGGGCATCTGGGAGTCCAGTATCTTCTCTTTCATGTGCATTGGCAACTTAAGGAGGAAAACAAAGAGCTGAAGCTGTTCCACCAGTAAGAATACAGCAAGGCAACTTAAAGCCTTTCTCCAATCCATGCAGACTCCTGTCCCCAGTCTGTCTGGCTCCAAGGCAGTTCAAATTGCACCACCCTGGTTAATCCAGAAGCCAGAAACTTATCCCTTCTGACATGGTCCCGCCACATAATTTTTGAGATAAATTTTAAAATTAGAAGAACAGATTTGCAGCCTGATCATTCCTTTGTATCTCTTCTAAGACTCCTCCTTCTTCCAAATGCCAGCTAAAATCAGCAACAGAGGGGGCTGAGTAAGTAGCCAGATAAATCCACCTGGACAGTGTGTTACAGGTTGGAAGCTGATACAGCACAGAGTGGGAGAAGCCCTAAGTAACACTAACTACATTTGCCTGGTGTTGGCAAAACAACCACTCATATCCTTCAAGAGCATGTTTCTGTTCCTTCTGTTTCTGGGGAAAGCCAGGCCATCATTATATGCTCAGTTTATTTGGGGACATGTGCAAGATGATGCTGAAAGAAACAGTCCTGCTTGTCCCCTGCAAAAGCAGGGCTACCTGAATCATGCCCTTGGAGCAGTGAGGTTGCTTAACTATGCTCGTACAGTGCTTGGCAATTCTCTGCTACCTTGGTCTAAAAAGAAAAGAAAAATCCAACAAAAAAACCACCCCAGTAAATTTGCATCAGTGTGTGGCACAGGGGATGTTGGCACACAAACAGAATGACCACATCCCTCACAGAGCCAGACCTACATTATCCACAGTGCTCAACAGTGTGAAAACTGGCTGCTCTAAGGGTTACAAACCTGACTCAGAGATCTCAGCTAAACTGCAGGCAGCGAGTCACAGATGTCAGCCTGCATAACTCAGAGAAATTGTGTATTTGAGGGCAAAGAAGGATTTTAACTCCATGACTTATGGGTGCAGGAATGTTAAAAAGGCCCCCAGTGAGTTCCTGACCAGCATGACAGTGATGCAGCCAGACATTTAAATTGAATGCAGCTTATCCAATACTTACAGAAACAACGTAATTTATTGCATTGCCATTACCCCATGTATGGTCTGTATAATTTATTACATAAATGCATTTTCTCCAACACATTTTTAATATTCAGTCTGGCTTTGTTAAAAAAAAAAGTAATCTGGCAATCTGTCATAAGTAAGATTTGATGCTGTTTTTCAGTACCATTTTGCAGACCAAACAGCTAGAATTAATTGAGAGAAACTAAGGGCAAACACAGATCCAATGCTGAAATGTAATAGCTATATTTTTCACTAGACCAACTTAATCTATTTCTAACTAGCTCAATAATAAATATAAACATGCATGCAAAGATGTTAGCTATAATAAATTAATAAAAAAGCTAAAGATGAAATTTATGCCTAAGTATCTCAAAGTAATACTGTTGTTGCAATTCATTATACGGATGAAAATTTTTTAAGAACAGAGTATAAAGAAAAAGTTTTTATTTAGACTTATTTGCCAGCCACATTAAACTAGGATAGTTAATGCTAAATTCAGTCTCAAGCTTAGTTTCCTAAGCTACAAAGAACTGCACACATGGATTGGTAAAGGGAAAAAACAATTGGGATATAATCTGTGGGGCCCACAGCCAGTTAGTTTATAATTTTGTTTTCAAGTCAAGATGAACATGTTTTAAGAATATACAAGGAATTAGCAGAATCCAAGACGTGACATATTTGTACTATATTTAAAAAATGCTTTTTCTCCCTGTTTTAATTTTTCAGTTCAATTTTGCTGCCCCTTATCTCTTGCCTTGGGAACAGGAGCTGCCCCAGCCCTGGCACTCCAAAGAGGTGCAAATTCACACAGTGCTGCTGCCTCCTGCAGACATGCAGCATAGAGAAGATCCCTTAGGAAGAATTAAATCCCAGGAATACAATTAAACAATAGCTCCACTGCAGGGATTCAAATTGGGCTTTTAGAAACAAGGGGCCTAGATAAAAGGTTCTTAAAAAAAAAAAAAAGCAGGGAAAAAAACCAGATTACCAGTACTGTAAGGACTGCTTGACCTCTGATGTTTGAAGACAGTTTCAGAAAGCAAAGAAGCATGATGCAGTTTATTTTTTTAAAATTGCTCTGCAGGTTGAAAATACAAAAATGATTACTGCACAGCTCCAGGGTGTTAAATCTGGAAAATTAACAACCCTCACAAAAGAGCCCAATCAATTTATGCAAACACATACAAACTTGATCATTTAAGTCTTTGAACTGAAAGCCCAATGAAGAGTCTCCCACACCTTCCCAGGGTACATCACCAGCAGGGCAAGGTGATTCCTCACTTATCTGTGCTGTGCTTAGAGGCATCACTATTATTGGCAGTGGGATGATGGAAAATGTGTCTCATTGTACTACAGCTTACACTGATGGAGTTGTAATTACTGCTTTTCTTATCACAAAGTAGATCCCAGGCACCCAGATGCCTTCTGCCACACTGCAGAGTGCAGCATCATAGAAAAAAAAATTAAATGCTATTGTACAGTAACCAGCTTGGTTCTGAGCCTCTTCTGTTTTTCCAAGACATTTCTTTCCATCCCTTACAGATCTGCATATCTGGCTTGTTCCTTTTTCCTGCCCCATGCTACGTGTGTACACGATTTCCATGACTGCAGACTCTGGGAATTTCTCAGCAGGCTCCCAGCAAGTGACTCCAGTGCCCAGGGCACACTCCCACCCTCTGCAAGTGGTGGGCCCCCGTCCTCTCCCTGACTCTGCACAGCCTGCTCCACCAGCCACCTCCTCCCACACTTTCTCTCCTCCCAAAACTTCATTCAGCTCCTCCACTCTGTTCCCCTCAGGCTTCTGCAGCTCTTGCAAACAGCAAGAGCTGGCACATTCATCGTGTTTGGTGTCCCCTTTGTATAAGCACTGTCCAGGGCAGGGTGCATCTCTCACCTTGCTTTTGCAACAACACAGTTCTCACCCATCTGCAGATTTATCTACATGGCTCCCTCCTTCAGAGAGGGGAAGCTGGAAGAAGGCATGGCAGCATGAAAGGACTTAGCTGGCATTGTTGAGTATGGCAGAAAAAGAAAATGAACACAGATGTGAGTTGCTCTTTCTGAGTCCCACAGAAGCTGGCTCCTCCAAGCTCTTGTTCCTCTACACCCCATCACTCAGACTCATTGCCCTTGGGTATTGCAGGGCTGGGATGTTTTCACCTCCCCCAGTCTTCCTTTTACTTTTCTCCATCTTCCTGTTCCAGAAACCATAAGGGAGCAGGAGTGATGTGCTTGCTCCAGGTCAGGCAAGAGACCCTTCCACCCCTGCCCAGTCGCACTGCTACCAGTTTTCTGCATCCTTCACCTGAAGGAGATGCATTTTGCAGCACCCTTTTAAAGGATGGTAGTTACATCTTCAACAGTTTCAAAAAGTGAATAGCCTCAGGATGGGGTGGAGCCCCAGGAGCCAGAAAGGATGTTATACAGCAGGATCTCCTGTCAGGTAAGGACTCAGCTCAAAATGGGTATTTAATGACAGTTTATTTACACATCATATGGCCCCACATGACCAATCTGAAGAGATACTTACCCATCATTTAAAAACTTTATCCTGTGTGCTGGCAGAGGAAAGCCAGAATGTTTTACAGTTACCTGAATGTTTCCCAGCCAGGTGCAACTAGAACAAAGACTGGTGCCCACAGCATTTAGCAACCTTTAAATGTCCTCAGTGAGGGAACTGCAGCAGGTGAGAAAAACTTTTTTCCTTGTTGGACCTCCTACATACTTGCACATGTGCAGCCACTGAGAAGGGAGCATACTTAGATGGACCCATGAGCACCATAAGCTTGTACAGTCACTTGTAATCCTCCCCTAGCTATGCATCTATAAGACATTTCTGTTGAAGAGCTTTCAAGGAACTTGAAGGAGGAGCAAAGGCAGGATCTGCCTCTAAACAACCCAAAGAACATACAAGCAGCTTCTTTGAATAGCCTTCACAGCAGACATCTGACAGACAGACTCTTAGATACCTGCACCAGGGTATCTGTTTTAGCAGAATTAATTAAGAAATTGCAAGAAAGGGGAGATGGTCTGTGAGAAAACATCCACAAAGTTATGACATTATAACCCTTTCAGAAAAAGGTTCTAATTGCTCAGGCATTAGTTCTGGGACTTGTAATGGACAAGAGGGCAGAGGTCTTCAAGAGAACACTGTGTCATTTTTCTCAGTGGTTGATTATTTTTCCTTAAATTTTCAGGAATTTAAAGCTTGCACAGGCTAAACTTTTGTTTTACTTTGGCAAAGCAGGAGGCCAAAGGGCAGGAAACAGAAAAACTCTACATTCACACATGCTTGCATAAAATAGTTACCATTGATCTCTACCAACCCATTACAGCACTGCAAGAAAAACACACTTATTCCATTCCAAGAGTTGTATTTATGGTTCAAATGCAAAATGGACAGCCTGTTTATGGAGCATCATTTGAAACACCATCCCAAGTGTTCTGAGAAGACTCCTTTAAGCCCCTAATTTTAAATCAAAAAAGCACAAGAGTCCACTTCCCTCAGGTTCTGCGCTGCCCACAACCTCTGAATATACTCTCCCAGTTTCTCTTTCCCACCAAGAACAAAACACTTCCCCTGCTGTGCCCATTTGCTGCCTCCTGGCTGAGCGGGCTGCTGCAAAGGATCTTTGGCTCTGAGGCTGTCAGAAGACGGTCTGTAATGAGCTCTGCACACTGCCACTCTCACAGGCAGAGTGGGTTAGTCAGAAAGCACAGTTTGAGCACCACTTGCTGCACAGATCTTCAATAGAATGTGTAAGAAGGTGGATATGTAACAGTGAACCCAACTTCCAGCTCTGCAGTTCATCTGCAGTTACTCTACTCTGCAGTTTCATCTAACACGGGCTTGGCAGCTGTCAAGGGAAAACACAGTCCTTTTCAGAATGCTACTCAGTACGTGTAACCTTCAAACTCTCCTCTGTGCATCCCAAACAATTGCACACAGGCAGTGAGAGAGGATGCTCTTGCAACTGCAGAACAATCCCTCTGTGTTGTTGCTTTCAGCTCCTCCATAGGAGGAGGCAATACTGTTCTCTGCAGAAGCTTTTAACTGCTAAAGCACTTGCTTCCGTTTCCCAGGAAAGGCCGGGTGGGACAAAGACCTTATATATGAGAGGCCAAAGGACCTCACACCAGCAGGAGGGGGAGTTTTCTGCCTTCCCTGTGCTGTTTCCTTTGTCCAGCATTCCTCCTTCAGTACAGGGGACAGAGCTTTTATCCAAGGCAGGGCTCACCATGTGCAGCTTCTTCCCTGCTTCCTTTATTCCAGCGCTAAGAGAAATTCTTCCTCACAGAGCTTGCTGGTCTCTAACATGCAGGCTCCTCCTCACTCTCCTACAGTGGGGAGGCTCTGGGTAGGATGGAAGAAAAGGCTTCCTGCAGAGAGCTTGGCTCCCCCCCACTTTGGGCAGAAAACAGCCAGATCAGTCCTGATCTTGAACTGCAGCCACTGTGGATAAACACCTGCTCGGGGCCAGCATCCAGGCGTCCCTGGGCGTGGGGCCTGCTGGCTGTCCCTCTGCCACTTGGGCTGCTGCAGCAGCCCTGCACAGAGATGCGTCACTCAGCTTCCTCCAGGTCTCTGTGCCAGCTTCTTCCCTCCCTCTCTGTCCCAATAGCAGCCCACCTGCAATATGAAGGCTAAAATAACTTGCACATTTCTAAGTATAACCATGTATCAAAGTTACAAGCCTTGGTGCTCTGTCCATCCCTGACCCTTTGGGAGCAGCATCAGGGCACATGGACTGATGTAAAACACAGAGAGAAGACAAATTTCCACACCCTTTCTTTTTCTTTTTTCTTTTTTTTTAAATAAACCAACTGAATGAACTGTACTGAACAGCTGAAAAACAACAAGCCAAGTTCAGTTCCCAGGCAGGAAGGACAGGACATGAGTTGACAGAATTAAAAGGGACAGCATCAGTTGAAATCTCGCCAACTCAAACTGGGCCTAAACCTACTTTATCTAAATTGCAGTAGCAGCTACAAACAAGCCTTCTCTTTCAGGCAGCACTGAGATACCTCACTACTGCCTGGAAATACTATGTAATCAGTAAAGCAGTCTAGGGGAAGACAGCTTTCCTTCTATTTCAACAAAGTCTTTTATAAGCAACAAAGGCTTTCTGTGCCTTTGCTCCTGGCAAAGTCTCTCCGTGCCTTCGTGTGAACCTATCCTTTGGGGCTGAAGAAGGTCAAAGACCTGTTCCCAGCCAAGAACTAAAAGTTGGAAAGACAACAGTGGCTTCCACAGCAAGACACAGGAAATAACCATGAATCCAGACAAACTGAAGGAGAAGAAAAAGCCCAAACTGTGGGGGATTAGAGAGGTAGAGAGGAAAATACTTTAATTTATATTATATAACTAGCTTAATGACAACATAAGACATAGACTTCTCATCCTCCAAGTAAAATGAGAGTGCAGGTGTCCCCGAAAACTCCTGGGGTTCCAGTCATGCTTTCCTGCTCCTGCACTTCTGACTGGGAGGAGCCTCATGCCCAGCCCTGCTTCAGAGCACCCGTGCTAATGAAGCAAAAGGCAATGTCACTCAGCAGTGGTGCTGGTCCCTTCCTCTCATGTTCCTGGGAAACCATCCTGCACTTCTCAAACCTGGCCAAAGGGCTGAAGGGGCTTTTCTATACTGCAGCTGAATTAAATATATGGAAAAGAGATTCTCTAGTGTTGCCTAAGGTCCTAGCAAGTCACAAACAAAGGCCAGAAAGATGCTACTCACTAAAACCATAACAAATAAGCAAAAATAATGGCCAGCTTATCCCATCAGGGGCTGATGAAGTGACAGTGCTCTAAGGCAAAGGGCAGGGCTGAGTCTGGCACTTGGGTGCCTCCAGCATTGTAAAGGGGCAATACCCTTCCTGCTGGAAACAGGAAGAGAAGCAAAGTAATGTAATCCCACAAAATCTAAGGCCGTGCAACTCCATTTGTGCTGCCAGGAAGAACAGGCACACCACACACGTGGTGGCATTCGCAGCTGTGTCCCTGCTCTATGCCCTCTCCTAGTTTACCACCCACACCTGACACCACTCTGATGAAGAGAGGAAGGACAGGCCACCAGCTGCATGCTAGTTCACAGCCAGGGAAACCTCAGCCACAGCCAAGGCCACTGCAAAGCTGCTTTCCAAGGACTGGCAAGCTTGTGCCTCTGCAACCACCCACAAAACAGAGCTGGGTCTATCCCTGCCTCAGAAGTGAGGAGAAATGCATCAGGGTCTGGAGGTCCCAAAAATTACAGTCATACAAACTGACTTAATATTAAGCTTTGCAAGCCTGCAGAGGGGACCTACATGAATTTAACTAAGGGAACCCAGATCTACAAGGGGGAGTAAAAAGGGCCAGGTCTGTCTGCAGCCAGCACTTTGCTGCAACGCCTTTCACGACAATTTACAAGAGTTACATCTGCCAATGCTGTTGCCAACAACATCAGCAATGCCATCCAGCTCCAGAGGAAGCCAGCTACAGGTTAGGGACCAAAGCACGAGCTTGACAGCTGCCTGTCGTGCCCAGCTCATCAGCCAACCACTCTGCATGCCAGCAACCGGTTTGTTTTGTCAGCCAGCACATCATTTGGTACCACTCACAGCACGTACATCCCAGCTGGAAGCTAGGGGATGTGACAAGGCTGGCTTAGGAGATGGGGGAGGGATGGGAAGTACTGGGGAGGTGAGCTCAAAGGCAGCAGTTTGGGGAGAAGGGGATTTATTGCAGCAGTGCAGGACACTGCACAAAAATGCAAAGGCCCAGGCTCGATCTGAGCTGCTGCTCACAGAACGGCTTGTTTTATGGGAAACATCTAAGAGGAATTAGGCTAAAACCCAACCAATTTCTCATGGACCGCTGAATAACTATCAGATGATGAGAGCTTTTGGCCATGACAAACTTGGGTTAAATTGGAACCAGTGACTTAATGTTTCCATACCCCTTTGCAGAATAAAGGCACGCAGCCCCTGCACACTTGGTTGAGTGTCCTGTTCACCTACAGCAATTTACTGTGCTACAATTTCAGCATTCACACAGCACAGTTCACTGCATAACAGGTTCTGTTGAATTGAAATTGATGTTGATTTATACTTCTTTGTAGAGCTAAAAAACATAGTTAATCTCCATACAATTTTAATCTAAAATCCTGGAATACTAGAGAGGAGACAGGCCAGCTCTACACTGGAAACGGGTCAATATTATAAACAGATGATAGAAAAAAAATATATATTTTCCAGAGCCATAGCAACCAGAAGAGAATAATAAATCGGCCTGGGGTTGGGAAGAAAAAGATAAGGGTACAGTCAGGGAAAAATGTGTATGAATTACTGGCACATTTTATTTGGCTTTAGTCATCCTCCTGGGAAGAAATAAACAGCTTTACAAACAAGCCAGAGAAGCTTCATTTGTATTCAAGGAAGCAAGGAGTTTGTTTTAGTTTTAGAGTTTGGTGGCTTGTTTGGTTTTTTCCTTTTTACACACAGAAACTGGCCTGTGTCAAGAATGTTTGAAAACATGTTGGCAAGCAAAGAGTCACTGAGGCTACTACTCTAAAGCTTTCTGGACCACAGGAGATGTGAAGCTGAGGCCTGGTGGTTATGGCAGGACAGCAGGTGCCAAGGTACCAGCTGGCTAGTGGCTGCAGGTCTGTGACCCCCATCAGATCCCCTAATCTCACTGAGCCCCACTTTCAGTCTAAGAGTTACAGTGCCTGTCAAACACAAAGAATCTCCATGACTCAGACTAAATTAACTTGATTCACGTGAAAACTGCTGAAGAAGAAGAGTGCATCTACACCTGCAGCCTTTGCAACTTCCATAATCAAGCCCTTGTTTAACCAAAGGTGAAACTGCAGCGTAGCGAGATGGCATTATGGCCCCAAACTGATGGACTGGGACATCATGCATGTGGCAGGAACTGTGTGTGTGTCCTTCTTTAAACTAGAGACAAGCTGTCATAAAATAATTTCTACCTGATGAAAGACATGTCAGAAATTACTAAGGAAGGCCACATGTACCTCATTTTGGGCATGCTCTTCAGCCTGGCTGCCAAAGGCTTGTGCAGCTGTGCTGCCTTGGGCACTTCCATGTAGCAGACCCATCCTCCTTTCCAGGGCAGACTTTGGGAAATTTGCCCATGGACTTGAATCATGACTTAGTATCTGTGAGCTTCAGAGGACACAAGCTCACAGATACTAAGTTCTTCCAGGTTTCACAGAAATAACAAATATATTTACTATCTCTTTCCTGAAAAGGGGATCCTTCACCATGACAGTGCAGAGGTGTTTGTGGGGAAAAATCCCCTCAAACCAAACCAGCTATAGTTAGTTTGGCTGCTGTTTTGACATGTTGTTACCAACATGTATAACTTTTCATGTACCTACTGGAATTGGTTCTATATATTCCACCTTTCAGAAGTAGTAAGTTTTCTAAGGAATAACTCATATAAGTTGCTTCTGAAGTACTCAGCTGAAATTTACATTAAACTGCCACTGAAGAATTGCACCTTGCATCCTTACCTTCTTTGCCTGCACATTTTGTTATTAATATTTTGCAGTACCCAGGATGCAAAGAGCTTCCTAATACTGGCTAGTCAAAAGTCAAATATTAAAATTCAACTTTTCAATTAGTTGAGACATCAAACTCACATTTAAGTATCTTTCTGTGCACTAGTCATCAGGAGACTATGAGAAAAGATAAATTATGTATTTATGGAAGAAAAAAAAATTACATTTAGAAGACCTGAAAAGAATACTTAGTCATTCAATACATATTTATAATAATAAATGAGACTAAGAAGGCTCCTCCTCTGCCCTTGCCTAAAGGAAGAATAAACTCTGCCTGACAAATATTCATGAAGAACAGTTTGACTTGTTCTCAAAGACATGCAGCAATACGGAATCTGCTACTATCTGAATGTATCACTGCACTTGCCATTTGGAAGTTCTCCTAATGACAAACCCTAAGCCTATTTTACAGAAATTTTAGTAGTTAAATTACAGAATTTTTAGTCTTTCCTATCCCCAGCGGGCACATAAAAAATGTGTTTATTACTTTATTCCTTACAGCAACCTTTTGCATACTTGAAGACTATTCTCACATCTTCCATTTTCTCCTCCCTAGCCTAAACAAATGTAACTTTTGATCATTCCTTCACAGGCCATATTTTCTGGACCCCTGGAACATTCTTACTGCTCTCCTCCAGTCTCTCTCCAACTGGGACGCATCTGACTTGAAGCTTTTTGCCCAAAATGAAATTCAATGTTTTCCCTCTCCTTTGCAGTGTAGGGCCCAATCATATGCAATATACAGAACACTTCTATTTATACATCAGAACAATTTCACTTCTCTCAGCATGAAGTCTGTTGGTTTAGGTATAGCCCATTGGTAATAGTAACTCCAAATTGTTTTCTTCTCCTTTCAGAACTGCTGCTTTCCCCCAACTGATTGCACTGGATTATTCCTCTGTCAGGACAAGACCTTGCACCTGCTGTTCCTCCCTGCCCTTACTGCACACCAGTACTTCCCAGCTCTATCCATCTTTTGTGGTTGATGACTACACATGGACAATTACTCAGTCTCTAAATATCCAAAAAGTATTGCAGCCCTCTTCTTTAACTTTTACCGAAATCTCATTTCCTCAACTCATTCACACACTTGTTGGGACAATGTAAAAATCTCAGTAGCATCAAGGTAACCAACATTCACTGTTTCCTATGATACCTGTAAACTTACTTTCTTCTGATTTATTGTTGATAAAGCCATGCTGGAACATCCATTATTCTGTGGATGCCTTCTGGATGGTTTGTTTCTCTTAGCAGTTTCTTAAGACCTGAAATCTGATTGACCAATTAGAAACTTTTTTGGTGGGTTTTTTTTTTTTTTGTTGTTTTTATTTGTTTGTGTTTTTGTTTTGGGGGGTTTTGTTAGTTTTGTTTCTTTTTTTCCCCCCGAATTTGTTTTTGTTTTGATTTGGGTTTTTTATGGGATGTGAAGAACAGCATTTACCCATTTTCCAATCTCCTGTGGTGCTACCTGTCTCCCCTGAACCAGGAGGGGCTCAGCCTGCTCATGCTGATATGTTCTGGGGTAAATGTCATCAAGCTCAGCCAACCTGCAAGCTTCTAATTCATGGACCTGCTCTTCATACTTTGGGCTCATTCCCTGCTACAGCTTGTGCATTGTGGAGAATATAGCCATGACATATGTCACATCATTATCTTCAGGCTCTATGCATGATGAGTTTTCATGACAATTTCTCCAAACCTGTATCTGCCCGCTGCAGCTGTTTCCTTTCAAGCTAAAAACATGGAAGCAGCAAGAGCTCAATACACACATGTACTTGTTCCCATGCTACAACATCAATATATTGCCTTCATCACACATATCAGACAGATTCTTGAAAACAACATAAATTTATCCTAGAGAGAAAAGAAAATCCAGACTTTAATTTCAGGAAAACACAAACCACAGTCCCGCTGTAGTGATTAAGGGTCTCAATACTGTAGTACATAAAGAGTTAACAATTGTAGTAAGCTCTGGATAAGCTTTCTGTAGGAAGAGCATTTCTTTCTTTTCATTTGAATTGAAGTATAAATTTGTTCTACCATGAGATATTTGCAGTACACCCATGAACCATGACAAGCTAAGGTCACGGAATTGTGCAAAGTTTCATTTTCAAGGTTTGAAGGTTTGGGGATTTTTTAAAACTAGCAGAGTTGGAATTTGTGGTCATGGTCAAACAGTGATAAAATTAAGAACAGATAAAGCCACAAATAAAACTTTTTGAGACTTGAAAGCTTGATGTTGTTGAAGGAGGGTAAGTACTGCCCTTTAATCAAAATCACCAAGCGCTTGCTACAGTGAACAGAGAAGCCAAGGCTGAAAGAGGTCTGAAATTCAATGCAGAAGATTGCTTTTCTAAAGCACTGCCACAGTGCAGGAGAGAGAGAAACAAAGGAATGCGACATTCATTTGCCTAGAAGCGTTTGTTAGAAAAATACATCACTTGCAATGAGCCATGCTTTGCAATTGCAATACACAGGAATAATATTTAGGACAGCAGTAGCTGCTAGGTGAATATTCAACTCAGACGTCACCACCTGAAAATGCTCAGGCTCAGCAGGAGTATGACTGCACCTTACTCTCCCCCAGCTTCAGCTGGACTCAGCAGCACACCTCTATGATAACTAAAATGTTGGCTTTTATCAAGAGATAAGAATTTAGCTCTTAGGACAGCTTTCAGAGTAAACAATTTTCTGACATGCGAAAGTGCTTGGAGCCTATCCAAAAAGTTTCTGCCGATTTTATTCTTTTTCTTGCTTCTTGTTCAGAGCGGATTCATAAGTTTTACTTCAGTTGTTTCGGTTCATCAAATGTTTTTAAGGCAGAGTATTAAAGAGACACCATAGTTTTTTTTTTTTTTTTTTTTTAAACAACTGAAGAGGACAACATTAAAGTACATACACCAGAGTTAAACAACGCTTACCAGAGTTTCATTTGACAAATGCTCTAAGCACTACAGTCAGAAAGAACTTGAGCAAAAAGAAACCTTTCATCATGTAAAACAATGCTGTCATGCCACAGCCTGCTGCATGCCCAATGGGCTTCAGAAGAACCAACCCTTCAAATACTTCACAGTTTTAAAGTTTCAACATCTGAATAAAGAAGTCCTGTAAAAAAAACAAGAAAAAACAATGGCAGAAGCTCACTTGGCTCTGCAGAGTGAGAATGTCAAACTGGGGGAAACTCTACCAGGCAGAAAAGAAAGTAACACTGCTGAGACTGGGTGCTTGATTACCCAGGAGTGACATAAGGGAGAACTGCTCTGTACACTGCCATTCTGAGACAAAACAGCTCAAGGGAGTACAACAAAATAAAGGAGGACATGTCAGATGTAGCAGAAGTACTGGAAACTCTGCAGAACAATGGAGTGAGAGATCTTTGACTAAATTAGAAAATTACTGCATCTAGCTGTGGTCAACTGGCGTTGCCCTGAAAGATCAAGAAGAAACATTATAAAATAGGCCCCATTACAGGTCTTACTTTTAAATGCATCATCTTGTCAGGATTAATGTGATGTCTATTATTAACCAGACAATTTTAGCCTAAGAAAATTCTATTCTAAAAGAGACATGTGATGATCAAATTTCTACTAAAATAAAACTAGAGCTTTTTCACTTGTTGCAATAGCATACAGATTTGTTTTATACAAGGCAAGGAATGGTTGATAACAGTCAGTGACAACACACAGCTGCTTGCTGAAGAGCATAAAGCAGCATGGAAAAAAACATCCAAAATCCAACACTTCTGTAATATTTTAAGGGGCTTTGCAGATTTCTTGTCCAGCCTTCCTATTTGAAGTGGAGCCATCCCCAATGCTAGATCAGGACCAACTTAGCTTTGTTGAGCTAAGTCCTGAACCTTTCCAGGACTGGAGTTCCAGCACCTCTCTTATAAACCATTCCCTGTCCTTTGCCACTCTCCTTGTGAGCAAGTTTTCCTTGAAGCTCTTCCAGGGCCTCCCATACAGCAATTCAGAGCTGTAGCCCTTTGATGTACTATCAAGGGCTTGACCCCACAATCTTGCAACTACCCTCCCTACAGCTGTAGGCTCAAATTAGATCACCCTGCACATTCTCTTCCCAGGCTAAACTGGCCCGGCTCCCTCCAGCTCTCCTCATGGCTCACATGCCCTAGAACCCTGACCACCTTGAAGACTCTCCAGTTTTTCAGTATCTCTTAAAGGCCAAAACCAGGACACAATATTTTAAGCAAACCCTTCCCAGTGCCACGCCAAAGAAGTAATAACTTCCTTCTATCTGCTGCTCATGCTTTTCCTAAGGTAACTCAGCGTGTGGTTTACCCATTGTATGATAAGCATGGTATTGGCTCATATCCAATTACACCGTCAAAGAAAGAAGCCAATGTATGATTCATACACTGTTGTTTTTCATAAGGCAAATTGAAAATTAAACACCCAGAGGCTAGAATCCATCAGCATGGATGAGTTTCAGTGTGCCTTTAAAGAGTCATGGTGGATATAAAGTAAAAAGCAGCATGGATAAGCAGAAGATAACACTGGAGGGTGGTTCATGCCAGATTGATAAGCATGGGCATAACCACCCTTTTCATTCTAAGAACAGTTCTTTGGCTGTGAGGTGAAAAAGATGGGACTGCATTTTTGCAGGAACCAAACAAGGGAAGTCTCTGCCCTGACTGCCAACTTAGTCACCAAGAAGTCTGCCCTTAAGTACCCTTCCAAACCCCATTTCACTCCACAGACCTCCTCTCACCCATGAAAAGGCAGTGACCAACAAGCAACTGCTTCGAGAACTGGCCTGGACTAGAAAATTTAAATGTTTCAAGTGGGATGTAGGATATTTAGTATAAGTTCACACATAACACATACATTACTTTGTATCTAAGAGGGAGACTTTAGATTTAGATGTTTTCTTCAGATCCTACAATCATTGCATAGAAAATGAGAGTATGAATTCATCACTGCATGGTCAGTACCAAAAAGCTGCTGTGCAACACAATTTAGGCAGGATGGGAATCTCAAACAATGTAAAACATAATGACAGTCTCAGATTTAGATGCTTAACAGTTGTAAAAATCAAGACAGAAAAGTGAGACAAATTTTGGATGGTAACTGGGGAAGACAGCTACACAGCAAAGGGTACAAAAAGACAAGCAATAATCTGGTCTGGCACTGAACTATGCCCACCAATATTTAGAAAAATACCCAAAAGATTGGCACTTCCTCAGATTTGTTATAGAGGTTAGCAGAACAATCCTGTTCTTACCCAGACCTTTTCCGTTTGAGAGTCAGCCAGCTGACTGAAAACCATGAGCAGAATCAGAAGTTACTGAGCAATTTATGAACTAGTTCAGCAAGTACCAAATGCTACAAATTCAATAATCATCGATTTAGAAGGTATTTTACCTGTAAAGGACCTCAAATTAGGTTCAAAAATGTTCTTTAAATATTTTCATTCAGATCTTGTGATGCTGGAAAGTGCCTATCAAGTACATTAGCCATTCCACAGGTTTTCATGTGCTGGCACTAAAAGTAACATTAAATCTACTGATGTAAATGAAACTATGAAAGAACATTGCAAGAGGATGGTTTGTAGGTACCTTGGTTCCCAGTTTTCTGGCAATTCTCCACCAGCAGTAATGATTCACTACTGTGAATTCCTTGGCCCTCCCAGCCTTAGTATTCCTTACAACTTTTACATTTTCATATGTAAAACAATACCATGTCCATATGCATTGCTACTGCTTGGCTGCAGGACCACTGGAAGGGATCTGCCTGTGATGGAGCTCCAATGTTTTTGTAAGTTCTGCTGAAAAGTGAGACCTTATCAGATGGCTGTTCCTCAGCCATTCAGGATAAGCAAATGTGTTTTTCTTGCTTAGAGAAGATACTGGACATAGCACTCAGTGCCATGGGTTAGTTAATGAGGAGGTGTTAGGCCATAGGTTGGACTTGATCTCAAAGGTCTTTTCCAATCTAGTGTATTCTGTGATTCTGCGATTCTGTGAACCCAGCTATGCAGGAAAGAGTCACTGGACAGACTTCCTATAGTTACTGACTGTTGTGTAACTTGAGCTTTTCAATACTCAGGATTTGCAGTAACCTGAACAACAATTGGTTTTGTCCCCGCAGGACGGGCTGGAGGAAGGAACACACTCTTTTGGGTTCCCACACAAAGACAATTCCCAGGACCTGACTGGGTGCTGATGAGACATGTGTCACACCCTGTAACAGATGTGGCCTTTCAGAAGCAGAGCAGGAAAAAGCAAGGCCATGCATTGACCCTGTGGTACCTGACTGGAAGACGTATCTGGCCAAGCCTTGCATCAGCTCTGCTGGCCAGGTGGGTGGTGCCGACTCCCCCGTCTCTCTCTTCAGCCGGAATGTCAGCTCAAACCCGAAACCACTCGGTCCATCTGTTCCTGTAAACCTGGAGGGAGTTAAAAATAAAAAGTCATTACACACTTCTTGTAACCAGAGCAGGATTTAAGATTAGGACCATGGAAAAAGGAGGAGTGTTCTCCTCACAGAACCAGCCATCCAGGAAGTGGAATCTGGATGTGCAGTGGATCCTGTGTTTTGTAACCACACGTGCAGATCTATCTAACTGACTGATACAGGACAGTGGCAGCCTCACAAATGCAAAGTTGTATCTTGGACAAACAGCTTCCCTATAGTGTTTTATTAGTTTCATTAATCAGTTAGTTTTTATTTCTCTTGAAGGGAGAAATAAAAATGCTTCAAAGTGGATAATTTTCAAGAACTGATTCCAGGAAAAAGCATAAACCAGAAACAAACACATTATGAATGGGTCAGTTTTAAGAAAGATCAAAGTTAACAAAAAGCCTTCAAGCCGATGTTTCACAGCTAAATTTTTTTGGAAAGTAAGATGGCTCCCTATTGAATTTCCTCCTTTCAAGGCATGTTCTGAAACAACATAGCTTAACTTCTAATATGAAATGAGCTAGAGTTCAGTGGGCTATTTTTTTAACCTCTTGGATCTCTGCTTCCCAAAAATAACTGTTTAAAGAAGACCACACATGCTTTACATTGATCCATACAAAAATTACTGAATAACAGAAGTGTTTAGGTGAGTATCCATCAAATCTAAAGCAACACTTGTATTTAGGAGAACATTGCTGGTCACAACACACCAGTAGTCACAAAGCAGTAAAGCTGACAGGCAACATTACTTAAATGGATTTGTTCATATGGTAGTGTGACTCTTAAACAGAGAATTACTTAAAAAAAAAAAAAAAAGGTAAGGAAACAAGCACTAAGCTACTTCCATTATAAGATTTTTTAAAAATCCCCAAAGATTCAAGATATTTCTTCCAAAGAACACAGAAAATGCAGCAGCATGCAAAGCTTATAGTCTCAAATTAACAGTTAAATCTTAGAAGAATTTTATTTGCATCTAAGAGATTTGCATTTAAAGATTAGATTAAAGATTAAAATATTTTTGCATAGTTAATGGTCACAAGTTGGTGAAAATACAGGGAAAATTTAAAAACATGTAATTGACCTGCACTGTGCAGCTGTTCTGAGGTAACAGTCAATAAAGTGAAAGTCTTTGATCTGTTTAATTTTAGCTTGGTAATCTGGTTTTGAGGAAATTGTGACATATGTGGGTTTGAATATTCCTGATTACTTTGGAAATACTTTATGCTTAATTTAGACAGGTCTTTCATAGAAAGAAATATTAATATTCAGAATGTAATTAGCATCGTAATTTTATTAGTATTTTTGCCAAAGGTTTTGCTTTTATTATCCAATAGCCAAACTATGCAGCTTGGCTTCTTTTACAGATATCCTTTTTACTACAAGTGCTCACAGTGGCCCCAGCTTCAAAATTTGTGATAAGGATGCATCAGTCTGCTAGTGGAAAGGCAAATAGCATGGGAAATGATTTTTTCCAGTTAGAAACCCAAGATCTCCAGATACATGTGCCAATGGAAGGAAGAACAAATGGCTTATCTCTCACAAGGACAGAGATGCTTCTCATGTGGGAACACTTGGTCCCCATGGCAGCCTCCTTTTTTTAGAGTAGGTCTCAACTGCTTAAGCACTATCTTAGGAGGATGACAAGAAGCTGGACAAAATACCCACCACATCTTGCAGGCTTGCAGGTTTTCAAACTTGTGCTTCCTCCTGTAAGTTCCAAATTTCCCCCAAACTTCAGAAAATTTCTAGAAAATCAATCACTGTCATCCAGCCACAGCCAACGAACAAGCTAAAAACCCTAGGAATATTTCCAGAACAGAAAGACCAGACAAGCCTCATTTCCCCAAAAAAATCTGGGTGGAAGGCTAACAATACACAGATGGAAGAAATCTTGCTAAAGCACATGGAAGCCATGAACTCTTCCATGGACCTCCCCACATTCTCTGCTACCTGTACCTGCACTAACCGTCTCCCTTTCCAGTGGAAAGCATTCCCAGCAGGTCAGCCTGACACAATTCCTGTGCCAGCTGCAGAGGCAACACACTTTGACTACAGCCTTTGATCTACAGAAACTAGATTCTGGCACTATTTGGGGCTGGTTTCTCTGAGAGCTAGGGAAGTGAGGAATGAGATTATAGGTTTGGTGTAGGTTTTTCTGGTCATGGTTAGGTTGGTAGGGTGTTTTTGCTGTTTTGTTTTTTTTCTCTTCGGGTTTGTTTGGTTTTGGGTTGTAGTGTTTTGTTTTTGTTTTTGTTTTTTTGTGGGGAGAAGGGTGGTAGTGGCTTAAATCTGAAGGCAACCAATTCAAACTACAGCCAATTTAGAACAAGGTTTTTGGAGCTTAGTTCAGCACCTCAGCACTGAGGTGCTTTACAGGTCATTTCTTCAGTCAAATTCTTGCAGCACAGCAGTCCAAAAGCACCTCAGCTTTACAGTAAGATGATGATCTGAGATGGACTGTGTGCAGGGAGAAAGCCTCAGAATTAGTATTTTGTATCCCTGCATGGCCCCGGCTACACAAACTGAAAGCTGCAGTACAGCATTAAATTTCTGTACTAACAGATCTGAATATTTCACATAGTTTGTTTTATGCCTTGGTTCTGGTGAACCCTGGAGTTTTGAGTGAAAGTTTCTTCTAAACACTTCTAAAACACAAGGGTGGGGGGAGGGGGGAACCCCTATTTTGCCCCAAAACTAAAGATGCTAAGTAAAAAGAGTCTGCATGGACTATATTGTGCTTACCATCGGCTTGCTCCCTCCAACACCAGGGCATATCACCTTTTTAGCCAACCCAACTGCAAAGCAACTGGGTAAGTTTTCAGAAAAATAAACACTGATGGAAAAATTCTTGGCTTGCTGCATGTTCACTGGCACACATCAGATAGTTTTATATTATGACTACAGCAGTAATAGAGGCTCTGGTATCTGCCAAGTCAAATCCAACCCCACATTTAATATTAAAACCTTATTTTGTCCAAAGAACAAAAATAAACCTTTCAAATGCCAAGGTCATACATTACATGTCATTCTTAGGTTAAAACTCCCATTATCTGTTCAGCAAATCAGCTCAGAATAAACCACACTGCAGCACTGAGCATATGCTGGAGGAGCCTGCCTTGTTCCTTTAATGAGGTAAGAGTTTCACTGATCACGATATTTAGTTCCAGCAGAAGAATCCAAAGAAATAGAGGCCCCTTTATTTACAGAGCTGTGCAACCAGGCCCCCCTGAGCCCCCCACCACCCCACACTCTGCCAGGCCCTCTTCTGAAGCCACACACAGAGAACTGAAAAGCTGCTCCCCTCTGCAGCAGAGTACCCAGGACGTTTTTCACATCAAATAACCCAGCTTAAGAGGATCAAAAGGCAAAGTAGCCCTTTGCTTAAAAAGCAGCTCTGAAAACCAGAGGCTTTTCAGTTTAAATCAAAGCTATATGCCAAAGCATTTTCATTCTCACTTTTGCAAGGAAGAAGAGAAGGTTTGCTTCACTGCAGTGCAAATGGCAGTATTTCTGCAATTCTGCTTTTGAAAGCTACACAGCTCTGTACAAGGAGCAGAGTGTACTAGGTGTTTATTTTTTTGAGAGTTTAAGAGTATGTGCATATAAATATATTAGGTGAACCAATCCCTAGAAACGGGAGTTTACATAGGGAAATCACTATGATTATTTCAGCCTGAGAACAACAAGAAAGCCCTTTCAGGCTGTTTGGGGATAGTTAGGACTGCACTTCCAAAAGTCACAGCTGCATTCCCAACAGCTTCAGAGAGATAAACCGACTCTCTTCTGGGAAGCAAGGTCACAGCACTCTGGAATGACTAGTCTCAGACTCAGTTTTCAGCTGCTTCAACACTACTTTTGTGAAACCACTTAAGATGTCTTTTACTTAAACTTCTTAATTGCATCTTTCCACATCTTCTACAAAGACAGTTACCTGTTCTGCTGCTGGTGAGCTACTCTGATACTATTTTGAAGGCTGCAGAAATACAGTATCACTACAATTCTAAACCTGACATCAGAAAGAGCTGCCGTTATTTGTATCAGTACCAATTTTAATTGTACCCACAATTCCCATCACAAAAAATCCTCAACAGAATAATTGCCAATCCATAGCTTTCAGTACTCCAGATCAGCATCTCAGGATCTTTCCAAAGTCTGAGGAGATGGTCAAACCAAGGTGACAGGCAAGATCCACCACTCTGCCTGATGAGAACAAAGCACTTGGGAGTCCCGACCCTCAACAGTGTTTTAAGGCTGCAGAGCTAATACCTGTCCCAGAAGAGTTTTCTATTACATAGCAAAGAGCCTACTATTAGCAACACAGAGGACTGGTGTCACAAAAAGCACCAAGGTACCCAGTGACTCACTTCACAGGTCCTCCCTGAGAATTACTTGAATCACCTGAGACGTGAATCACTTCCTTTTTACTGCCCACTAAAAAGCAACACAAAGGGTGGTCTCCTGTCCAAAACCAAAGGAGAAGACTTCAGCAGCCACTGAGCTAAACACTTCAGTGTCTCTGTCTCCTGGGACGGGCATCAGGCAAGAGCTGATTGCGTTAAACAAGATTATGCACAGTCAGTCTTCTGAATTCAAGCTCCAGGTGCATTGTGCAATTTCTACCCCCCACAAGCAAATGACCCTCAGATTTCAGAGCTTAAGGGGAAAAGAAAAAAAAAAAAAGAAAGAAAGAAAAAAAAACCACCCTACCTAGTGCTTCCAGTATCTTGCCTAACAGGAAGCAGTTGTTTTTAGTGCAGCTGTCAAACAGTATAAAACTCTCATCTGAGAACCCTGACAGCATGCTGGGAGATTCCTGTGAATCAATTCCATAAGAAAATAGGCACAGCAGCCCCTTTACATAAAAGGCTTAAAAAGTACCCAGAAGAGTAATTTCAGCCAAGACCTACCTGCTTACTCACATATTCTCGTGGATTGTCTCCTGACATTTAAAAAATATTCATTCACATACAAACATTTGAGAGAAGCAAGGGGTGGTTATCTGGATGTCAGATGGTTATCTCTTCAGAGTGCTCAGCAGGAAATTCCATGAGCTCCTGCTACCCCAAACTTGCACACACAATCTTACTGGACTCCTTTGTAGCTTGCTTTAAGAAAAAACTACATGCAAAAGCAGGGCAAATATAAACATAAAACAAACACTCATAAACATAAAACAAATGCTCAAAGATTTCTGTTCATGTAAAATCGGTTGGAAAGTGAGTGACACAGTGTTCAGAGATATCAGTCTGTGGCAGCTGCTGCTTAGAGCTTGCTCTTGCAGTACATCATATCAAATGTGTAAGCCATCAACCAAATGGAAAACTCTTCTAGAAAGTTCAATTGTTTTTAGAGATTTATTCCAACATCTAAATCCAAACAGATGCAGAGCATTCACTCTGCAGTTATTTGGAGGAGTTTCTCAGCTTTCTGAAATACTCATGTAGGATCCACTTAGAAAGCTAACACTGAGATATAGCTGAGTAAAAACTTGTGAATTGATTTGTGCTGGCCAGTATGAAAACCAATTTGTGTTTCACTGAGCTACCATTCAATGAGGGAAGAGCTGTTACAGGGCAGAGGGGGAAGAAGAGACAAGGTACAGTTTCACTCACACATACACAATACTGATTTCACAGATTTTACTATTCAGCTTCTTTAAAATTCAGCCAGTTACAATCTTGTCCCTGAAACCTGGAGACTCACAGTTTAGATTTCGTTTTCACAAAATAGTCTCTGTAAATAACAAATGTTGATACAACAGATAAATTGTTTTTCCCTCTAAACCTACAGAGTCAAGTCAACCTTATTTGTAATTCTGCAGGCACAACTGTTTTATAGAGTGTCACTAGATAGTGATCAAACACTGGAATTGGATCTAAGGATGTGATCCAGGGAACTCAGCCATATGAGAAAGCATCAACTGGAAACTTTGGCGGTCACTTCCAACCCAAGTGATCCTACAAATCATCACGGCCAAGAACACAGGTACGAACTTCTGCTACTGGTACTCGGTACCCAGAACTGCACTTGCAGGACCCATAGCTGATAATTCACAAACACTTAAGTTAAACTCATTTTGACAGAAGTGGTTCCTATATTCGTCTCCTGCCCAACCACCTAGGAAACACCTCCTGAACTGTGCTATCTCCAGCCTAGTATGCTAAAACAAACCACCATCAGTTTTCTGGTCACCTAAATGTGCTGAGCTGCAAGTTAAGGCAATCTAGGAGTTGTTTCTTTGAGGCTCTGCTGCCCATGCCATGAAAGCAGTAACATCTAGAAGGAGGATGGGATCATGCTTAGCTGCTGGAGGTTAATCCCTCTGAGCTCTAGAGGCTTGGAAGCATTATTGTCTTGTTCTGGAGAGCGCCAACATACAGTCACACCTGTAGGGATAGTGCTTGCAGATTAAGGGCAAAAGGCTGCAAAGGCCCTATTGGTGTCAAAGGGATTGATCTGCCTCATTATTAACAGGAAACTTCAGAATACTCTGAAAGTGCTCAAACAGCACCCAGGTAACTTACGTTTGAACCTCCTGTCGGCTACAAACTTCTCATCCTCCTCAACAAGTTACTTAGGGATTTGATTCTCAGATGTAAATAATGATATTTCCCTGCTTCAAAGAGTAATGTGACACACTCATCATATAGGAAATGCTTATATGCTCCATCTATCAAGGTCACAAAAGCTGGGAAATTAACTCCACATTCTGCACAGCATGGACAAATGCAGAACACGGGAAATGACTACAACAACCAAATACGAAACAGGAGGTTGCATGGGATATGCACTCCTTACTCCAGCAAAAGATGTTCATATGAGGGCAGTTTACATTTTATTTTCTCTATTTTATAGCGCCTGGGTGTAGCTATACCTGTAGGTGATGGTTTACTCTCACATTACAGTTATAACTAAACTGACATGACCAAACCAGTTCCTCTTTATGATTTCCAAAGCAACTTATTAAAAATAGATACATTTTTGTGTAATCAAGTAACTAGACTACTGAATGTGTTTCAACTCAAGGGCTCACACATTTCTCCACAGAGCCACACTGGCTTTTTACTTCATGGCCAGGAGAATCAGTCCCAGCCCAGGTGGGATGTTGAGAGCAGGTTCTGAACTACCACAACCAGCACCACAAGTGAGGTTGTGCTTCTTGACAAAGAAAGTGCAAACAGTTTCACTGCAAAAGCCTGGGAAGTTGCAGCAGACTTGCATCATCTTAATGCCCACTGAAAGGATCTGGAAAGAAAAGCTAGGAGTACAATAAGGATTTGCTATTGCATTCACAGAACAAGAGTGAAGGCACTAATGAAAAAGAAAACTTATCAAGATCTGTAACATTTACTGAAGCTGCCTATTTATGCTGCACTACAGAACTACTCATCCTTCATTTCTACAAGGCCCAGAAGAACAGTGCTCTCATTTGGCCTGAGCTGGAGGTGATTCTGCCAACAAAGCACACAGTCACTGCACAACACAGTGCATTAGAGAAGACAAACTTCCATCTGCACATGGATCCCATTTCTATCGGATCTGAATCCTTAGCTCTGATAGACAGAGAATGGTAATACCTCTCCACAACTTCACCTAAAGGCTCAGCTGCAACCTCACCAGGCAAGAGAACATTAGCAAAAGGCTAGTTTGAGCCAGCATGCCTGGGAAGGGCAGTACTGTTGAGTTTGGTGAGCAGCTGGGAAAAGGGCACCAGCTTTCCTTGCAGTGTCTGCTGGCTCCTTCCTAGCTCCTACTGTGGAAAGTTCTGCAGCTGCCGGGAGGAACCTATTCGCATAACAAAAGTGCCTTTCAAAAGCAGTACGGGAGGGTGGAAAGCATATGAAAAAAACCTCAAAGCCACTGACAGCTACAGTTAGTATTTTTCAGCATTGCCTAAAGGTCTCAGGCAAGGATCAGGACTCCAATACCTTATGTAGAATATAAACACCGGTGTCTCCCATTACTTTCCCGCTGGCTAAAGAACATACCTTAAGAAAAATCACACAAGAAGCAACTTTAGCATATCCTTGAGCACTCTTTTAGGACTCTCATACAATTAAGTTCTCAGCTGTGCAATAAATTAACTCGGGGCATAAAAGGTATCCAGGAGCTTTTAGGAGCCTGAACTCCAAAAGCCTGCAAACAGGCTGTAGGCACCCACGCACCGCACCACTGGTTGGCAAAATGCTCAGTGGGAACCAGCAAGGTGTGCCTGCAGCCCAGGAAGTCAACTGTATCCTGGGCTGCAACCCCAGAGGTGTGGCCAGCAGGCTGAGGGAAGTGGTTCTGCTCTTCTACTCTGCTCTTGTGAGTTCCCACCTGGACGGCTGCATCCAGCTCTGGGACTCCCATCCTAAAAATAACATGGATCTGTTGCAGCAAGTCCTGAGGATGGCCATGAAGATGCTCAGAGGACTAGGGACAGGCTGAGAGAGTTGGGCCTGTTCAGCCTGGAAAAGACAAGGCTCTAGGAAGACCTTAGAGCAATTTCCAGTACCCTAAGGGCCAGAGAGCTAGAGAAAGACTTTTGATCATGGCACAAAGTGACAGGACAAGGGGGAATGCCTTTAAACTGACAGAAAGTAGGTTTAGATTAGATATTTGGAAGAAATTCTTTACTGTGAGGGTGATGAGGCACTGGCACAGGGTTGTCCAGCAGAGCTGTAGATGCCTCATTCTGGGAAGTGTTCCAGGCCAGGCTGGATGGGGCTTTGAGGAAGCTGGTCTAGTGGGGACTGGAGCTAGAAGACCTTTACGGTCCTTTCCAACCTAAACCCACCTATGTCTCTCTGATCTTGATGGATCTCAAATTCAATCCCTGATCTTTCACTTCATCAGCTATAGAAACCCAGACAATTCTGCCTTCCCTGGTGAGCTGTTACATAGTCTCATTTCATTGCAAAGGGTGCACTTAAAAATATACTGATGAGCACCATGAGAGATCTTAATCAATTAAGCAGGCAGCAAAAGGTCCTTGGAGCCTGAGCCATAATTCCAGGGAAAAGAAAGCACTGGACTGCTGGTGAAAAACTCCCAAAAGGGAAACATGAGACATCTGTAATGAAAAGTCTACTAGAGATATTTTTTAAATCTGCCTTTAAGTGATTAGCTTCTCCTGCAAGACTATCTTTCCTTTGAAGCACTTGAAACTTCTAGGGCTTGTGAATGTTACATGAACTCCATTTGTTGTAAGACAACGACCAACAGGACAAAATAAATCTTTGCCTCTTAAAAATCAAACAAAGGAGGAAAGAAAGTGTCATTCCCTCACCATCCTTTCAGTGGCTCCTGGCTTATTCCTAAAAATTTTAATAGTGGCAAAATAGTTTTGCTTCTCAGTCAAACCACTTCAGTTATGGGTGGCTGCAAAATGGCTCAGCTTGTCTTTCAAACAGGAGCAAAGGAGAGAGATATGACTTTACAGCATATTTCAGTACTGCTTACATTTGAGTGCAGCAAGCAGGAACACTCTCCTTGTGTTCCTGACCACTTTTGGAGGAATAACCTGCCCAGTAAAAAACACAGAGGTCAGCATACAGCTCATCACAACCATTCTGTTAGAGAAAATCCTCCACCTATCTCTGAACACGAAATACTTTGCTTTTCTGCTTAATGTTTCTCTTCTGGGTAAAAAAGGAATTCAAGGCCCAGAGACATATTATTTTTGCGTAATAAGGTTATACATATGGATTCAACTTAGCTAGGAAATGTCAACTTAAGGCTTGTCTTCATGAGGAAATTTACTGTAACTAGTCTACCAGTATAATTATATTGCTGTAGTTCCACTGGTAAAATTCCCCTGTTGAGCCTTATTCATAGCAACAGCTGCCTTTATGGTTTATTTTTGTCGACTATGCCAAAGAAGGCCCCTGCTCCAGAAAGGCCACAACAATTTACAGGGGAGGAGGGGAAGGAACGGTGCCAGTGTAACTGGAGCAGTAGAAAGAATAATAGTATAGAAATGGCAGTATTTCTTTATACTAATGAATTATTTGATACAAAAAAAAGAATGAAATACTGTAAGAAAACTATACTGTACATCAGACCTCATTGCAGGTAAGGTATGTGCCAGTTTCATGCTATGTTTCATAGCTTTGATAAAGGCCCCCAAGCCAGACACTGGTCTGCATCAGCCCCTCCATGTGCATCCTGATTTGTTCTTGCCTCCTCCCCAAATGCTGCAGTGCATTTTTCCCAGGAATATTCTTTCCCCCCCCATTCCTTTATAGAAGCAATGCCTTGCCACCCAGCAACTGCCCAGGGCCCCTTGGACTGACTCTCCAAAACAAATGGGCATTTAAGACCAGTCCCTCTGGTTTACAGTTTGCATCTCGGGGACCAGGGATAGCTGGAAAGCAAAGAGCACTTTTTGCAAAAAGGATTTTAAAACAATTGTCCTTCACTTCGGCAGTACAAGAATGCTGAGCTAGACAAAACAATGAGCCATCTGTGCACTCTTCCTCCTTCCCTTGTCTATATCCTCTGAGCTTAAATCAGAGCTCCCCAAGAATGGCCGAGTCCCCCTTCACCTCCGCCCACCCTGTTTACATCCTGAAAAAAACAGTTTTCTGGCCTATTTTTTTTTTCTTTTTGTTCTCAAGAGCCCTTGCAAAATCTTTCTTTAAACCTCAGCCCTTTGTCAGGTGGTATCCCATCTACCCAGCTTTGTCAAGTGATGAAAAAATGCCTCCCACCAGTGATCCGTTCCTTGTTTACCATCCCCAGAGGCAGAGTGGCACTCAGGAGCCCTACTCACCCCTTTGTCCAAGGAAGGCAATACCATCTGAATGGGAGACCACCAAGATTTGCAGCACTCTTTTGTTAGCCTGGTGTCACTGCCTATTGGGCCTTGATTCAAAATTGAGAAGACAGTAGAGAGGCAGCTGAGTTAGGTCATCACCACGGAGCATAGAAGAGAGAAACACCAATAGCTCAAATTTCACATAAAACTGGTAACTCTATTATCAGTGGTAATTTGTTGTTACCAATTGTAGCCAAGTACTCATCAAGAAATATGCACTATTCTAGTACTAGTCAAGAAGGCATGTTCCCAACACTAAAAACACTGAGGAAAAAACAAGGGGGATTAGGTATGAATAAGAGCATTTGGATCTATTTCTTCAAACCTTTATTTTGTTAGTTTCTCTATTCCAGGCAGCAAATGGATTAAAAAATGTCAATGATCTCACAGCTGGAATGGCTGCATTGCTCAAAAATACTTTTACCTTCATGTCTCACTGAAAAAAAAGATTTTTTTTTTTAATTCTTGATTTTGAAACATCATAAACAGATCTTTATCACATAAAGCAATCTTTCACTAGAAGACCCAGTTTTGATTCCCAGTCACTTCTCTTCCTGCCGGCTGAACTCACTGGGAGAACAGAGCCTGAAAACTCTCCCACATCATTCACCCCTAACCCAACTTGGAGATCAGAGTAAGGAAGCCATGTCTCAGATCAACTCTCCTCCAATGTGCCAAGATCATAAATGTGGAAGTTCTGTTGGCAAAAAAAACCCCCATAAAATCATCCAGTTTGAGCACTATGCCCCTTCCCTGCAAGGCAGCATAAGGCTTATCCTAACAGGATGCAGCACTGGAGAGCAGACCCACAACCAAACAGGAAGTGGTGTTTGCCTTCAATGCTCAGCCCTAAACCTTCCTCCAACCTTTTTCCCTTTTTTTTTTTTTTTTATTGAAAACAGTCCTTCTTGTAAATTCAACTACTGTGCTGTAAATGTTAAATGAATTTCCTTCAATGCTTCAAAAAACCGTTCCAAATGTAGCACAGTTCAAGAGTGGTCTCGTCCCACAGCCCCTGCATGTAAACACAGATAGACCGCAGCACAAAACAGGCTGCTCTCTGTAGGTGGCCCACATCTTCCATTTCATTAAGGGCACTAACTACCTCCAGCAAGTGACATTTGGAAGCCAAGTGCACTCTGCCTAGGAGGAGGGAAAACCAGATTTCCCTGCGGTGACCATAGCTTCAGGGGAGGTCTGCCTCCAGCAGTGAAACACAAGCCTTAGAGGGTTCTGGTGCATGGCAGTCACTGGAGGGACACCCTCAGTGGAACACATAAATAGGCATGATGGTTTAAGTGGGTTTTTTTTGATTTCTGGTTTTTTTTTTTTTTTTTGTCTGGGAAATAGAGAATTGAACCCGACATGATCACACTTGTGCATATGCTTCTTTAAAATGTCTGAACTCATTGGTCAAAATTAATCCAGTCCTTCAGAGCAAAAGTTGTCCCAAAAATGTCACATTTTTGCAAAGTATGCAAAAACAAATAGCCAGACAGAAGAGAAGGATCTACAGGTGCTCCCAGTAAGCAAGTTTCAGTAGAAGCACACCTGTATTTGCACAGAATCCACACAGGTGAGAGTTGTTAAAAGTACCTTAATTTTAAGAAAAGCTCATTCTAACTCATATCTTTATAGGTATGGAAAAAATCTAATCACAAACAAAATCCATTAAAAGACAGATTTTATTGTGCTGTGCAGCTAAACTGCTATTTCTTACTCTGACAGATTCTCAAATAAACTATCACTGAAAGAAAACACTTTTTTTTTTGCTACAGAAGTCCCTAATTCTATGGCCTCTCCCTTTGCACTCTGCCATGAATCTTCCTCTCTCCCCTCTGCCTCAGACTGAAGACAAAATGAAAAAAATAAGCATTATATTTGGGGTCAGTCTTTGATAGGCAAACAAGACCTGAGAAGAAAAAGGAAGTCCAGAGCATAGTGCTCACCTTGAACCCTCTCTCCTCCAAATCCTACCTCTTGTACTGCTTTCCTAAACTGATGCTCACTGATACCCTCTTCCATGTAATTCCCTATAGCTGGGGCAGATGCTCCACCTCCAGCAATCTCTCAAGGTAAACATGCTGAACTTTACAAATCTTTTCTGAAATATGGATCTACCACCTCTCTCTCTGTCTTCCAAAAGGCCCTCTGTTTTATCACAAAAACAAAAAGGGGCAGAGTCACTCTCCACCATTTTAAAAGCATTCAGTTACCTTGGAGTTTGGTATAATATTTCAGCAGTGCTTTAGGCATGTGGTTTATAAAGCACTTAGGGACCCATTAAATAGCAAAATTTAAGGCTAAAGGCTGGCAAGCTGAGGGCAGTGAGCTTTTAAATTTATGAAAGGCTACAGAACTAAGAGGCCACTAAAGTGATAGCTGTCAGCACCACTCCATCCTACATTCATGCAGGTTCAAAGGAGAAGCCAGCATGCACTCAAAAGAAAGAGAGCACTTGTTCCAACTTCCAGGCTATTTTCTAAATACTCTTTTCAAACTCCTTTTATACTCAGAAAAAGCCTTCCAGAAAACATCCACCCCTCTGCAAGCCTTGTATTGGTTACCTGATCCACTTTTGCGCTCCTTTTTCTTCCTCCCAACTCTAACAAGCATCCTTGCCCTTTTACAAGTTAAGGTCATTCAGAGGATCTATACAAGCAAGCAGAACACAGGCTGGACTGAAGATCTTGAAAGGCTCATGCTTACCCTCACCTTTAATAGGGAGGCACCACCCACAGAGACAACACGTTATCCCGGCATGCACCGCTCCCTCCTGATCCAAATGGAAAGCAGCACAAATCAAAAGGACCACAGCAAGTTGGAACCTGTTGTCTCAGCGGGTGGTACCCTGCATCTGTAATAGAGATGAAGGCAGCTATAATCTCTCCGGTTTTATGCAAATGGATGCTGCACTTCGGCTCCTGGCTAGCGGCCAGGGAAAAAAACAAAACCAAGAAACCCCAAACCCCACCACCCTTGTCAGTATGAAACTGATGTAGTAAACATCAAAACACAGTCGGCATGTCACTTTGTGGGATGTGGGAAGACCACAAATAAAAATCTTATCTCAATCTATCCATAATTTAATCCTTACTTTCTATTTCAGCTCTGAATTACAACCCTGCAATTTTAATACAAATAAGACTATTCAAGGTGTTCAGGAGTTCTATTGCATCATGGTTTTCACTTTCCATCCACTTTTTTAAAGTGTTAAGAAAAAGAATGAGCACTCAAACTACAGAACAGTTAAGTGGAGATTCAAACCTTGGCCTTAGAGCAAACTGAAGTCAGAAGCCAGTCTGGGAAAAACACATTTTCCTTCTTAGTCCCTGGACAGCCCTGCAAACCTGTGCCCGCACAATCTGGGGTTGGCAAACACTGTGGCACCACTGTCATCTGGTCCAACCTCCTTACTCATGCAAGGTAATCCCAGAGCACACAGCACAGGATTGTGTCCAGACAGTTCTTTAGTATCTCCACAGCCTCTCTGGACAATTTGTTCCAGTGCATGGTCACCCACACAATAATTAGGTTCTTCCTCATCTGCAGGTGGAACTTCCTATGCATCAGGTTCTGCCCATTGCCTCCTGGGTCAGAGACTCCTGAGGGAGTCAGCTGAAGCTGGCATTGCACACTGATGCAATGTCCGAGTCCAGCTACACCTACCTGATGCTGCCTTCCTCATGCACCTGTTCTCCCCCAAGGAAGAAGTCACCATAACATTTGTAAACCGCAGGAATGATCTGTCCCTTGATCTCACTGATGGCCTGGCATCAGAGCACGAACCTGCAAATGCCAGCTGAGGCACTGGCTTTGTGCAGACACACAGGGACATGTTCCGTGCTGCTGGCATTGCTGTGGGCAGCTGCTGCCAGCAAGGGGTGCAGAAGAGTGCAGGACTCAGCATCTCCTCTCCCACAACTGCACTGGCCACATGCTTTCTGCCAGCAGGCTGCACACACTCACCACTGCAGCGCAGAATCTCCTCAGAATGCAAGAACAGTCTGAAAAAAAAGGCCCTACTTTAACCCTGCTGAATAGATTCAAGAAGTAACACATTTGTTTTGATTAGAAAGAAGATAGGAAAAGCTAAAAATGGAGTATAACTTGCAAAAACATACTGGAAGGATTTCTGCTGCCACTCAAGTTGTGCAACATGCTCAACTGGAGAGACTTATTTCCATGCAAGCAGCTTGGCATGAAATCCCACTGAAAGGCCTGTGGTTCCCTAATGCTGTCATGACATCATGATTTAGGATTTTTAGAGCTATCAGCATAGCACAGCTGGTGTCATGGTTGCCATTATACCATGAAACACTGAGGGGTTTTAAACAAAAAAGGTTTCCTTGTTTGAAATTCTTAGATTTCTTCCATCTTATTCTACAGATTCTTAAAAACCAGACTGGGTTCTGTAAGCAGAGTATAGCTGATACGTAAGCAGAGCAGGAAACAGTGCTGCTTTAACTGAAAATAAATCTGTCAACAAGGAGGCACCGGGAGAGCTCTACTTCAGACTTTTCAGGTTCTTATTAAAAATATAAATTAAAGTCAACATTTTCACATTATTTGCCACATCTGTTTGCTATTCCATTATAAATAAAAATACGGGGCCTCCAATTCAGTGTTAGTTCACTCAAAAAAATCAAAAAGTCCTTTTCATTTAATACTGCATTATAACTGTTCTAGACTGTACTGCATTACCATGAGAGGTCCACAAGAAGTAAGCTACACGTTACCCAAACTGGGCAATTAACAAGACCTTTGGCAGTGTTCTGTCTTTTCCTTTCTAAAGTATGAAGGACAGCAAGGCTATGGAAGCACATCCCTGTTGTAGGAACCTTGCTGATTGTCACAAGCAGACCCAGCTCTGCACTCTTTGTAGACAGCTGGGGAAAAAAAAAAAAAAAAACAAAAAACCAAGCACAAAAAAAAATCAACCAACCAAACAAAAAAAATTATGCAAACTCTTTCCTGTCTCTGGAGGCCAGGGCAATTGAACAGAGCATCACATTGGTTTTAAAGGAAATATACCAAAGATTTAAACAACTGCCCTGCAACCCTATGCTCCTGCCACCCATTCTACAGCACACTTTACCTAGGACAGCAGAATCCCAAAGCCCTTCAAGCAAAAAAGAGACATTTTCTTAAACAAAGCTTTATAAAATTCCCTGTCAGAGAACAGGAACCTCCTGAGTGCATACAAAAATCCACCACATACCTACAGTGTGCACCCAGGGCTGGGCTGGTGATGTGCAAATCCCACAGCCATCAAATTTCCAGAGCAGTTTTAGCAAACAGCAATTGCTCTTGGGAGTGAGAACTGCTGGTGAGTGCTCAGCTCCTTTGAAAATCTTCTCTCAGCCAGTCTACAGTGCTCACATACCAGCTGGTAACTTCAGGTTCAGTGTTTAGGAGATGTCTAGGTCTTGACAGCTCTACCACATGCATAATTATATATTAAGGCTTTTGGACACAAGGTAGAACCAACCTACTCAAGAGGACAAATACTATTAAGCTTTGTAGCTCCAAGAACGAGGCCAATTTAAAGGTGACAGACTGCAGACAGCTGAACATCTCAGGGCAAGTGACACAAGGACAGTGCTATGGATCTGGGGACGTTGTTCTAGTCAGAAGGAAACACATACCTGATCTATGAACAAAAGCACCGTGTAAATACCTACATGTTCACACTAAGATCTCTTGGGAGGGAAGGAAGCCTTAAACTTACTTTCTTTCACTTGACTTAGTTTTCCTCTGTCCCTGCAACTATCTATTGGGGTTTGTTGTAATGGTTGCTTAAATGTCCCAAGCAGATCTCTGTGACATTAGGGTCCTGTATAAACTCCAAACTTGTTTTCTGAAAAACAGTTCTGTAATCACAAACACAAGGAGAAAAAAAACAGGAGAAACTGCCTTGAGGAATGGGTAAATTTAAAGAAACTGCCCAACTGCTGCTGTTGCAAGAGAAGCACTTTGATGGAAAAAAAACTGGTGGCTGAATCTTAACCAAGACAAACAAAAGGAGGAAAGCTTGTGTGAACAAACTGGAGCCTTTGCTGCACCATTCATCAAGGACATTTATCCTGCAACTATAACACAGCGCAAAGATAGTTTCAGTAAATGGGGACAGCAGAAACATCGTGCCATTTCTGGCTGGTGAAAAGACCATGTTCACAGCGCCAAAATCATGATGTTCACAGCCCCAGAATCATGATGGCCTGGCTACTACTACTCACTTTAACTGGAGTTAAGGAGTAAAGTAAGCTAATGAAAGAATAGGGTTAGCTCATGCTGCCTGCTTGGTCGAATCCAAAGTTCCTCCTAGAAACCAATCATACCAACAACCTAAGATAATAATTTAATTACTGGAGAAAAGAGAGTCAAACAATTAGAGTTTTAGGCTTCTGTTACACAAATTGGCACTTTATACAGCAGACACCGGCGTGGCAGTCTGCTGACAGTAACACTGCTGTGCCAGCAACAGCAAAAATGCCCTTACAGCAGTTTTCCAGAGGAAGGCATTTAACATGCAGAGGGAGAGGTCAGGATTTAAGTGTATGACCATAACAGATTACAGAGTGTGAAAAACACAAGACAGACAGTTAAAAGAAAATTTCCCAACAAGTTAAAACAGATTTAAACAAAAACCCACTCAACATTGCATTCAAAGCCTGCAGAGGCAAACACAGAATGTCTTCTACATACAAGAACAGGCATATGTCATCTTTTTTGAGACCAGGGCTAGGGTGTTCTCAACAGAAAACCAGCTGGTCAAATAATAGGAGCAGCAGGTCAGGGTTTTACCTACACACCCCCAAAATGCAACTCAAAACTCAACACACAGCTACAGAACCTAAATGACACTTACTCATGTACTCTGTTGTCTCCATACAAGTCACTTAACCCAAAGCTGACGTAGTGCCAGTGCTCAGGAACATTCAGTGCTGGGTTTCCCAGGTTTCTGTACATGCTAACATAGTCCAGAGGGTCAGGTCCTCCCAACCTGCATGAAAAACAGAAACATTCTTATGTAAGTTAGTTCACTCAAGGCAAAGGGTAAGTCTCCCCAGGTGCTAGAAGAGGTTGTACAAAGATCTGGTTTAAAACAAATTAGAACATTCAAATTACCTCTTAAAAAAAAAAAAAAAAATTGAGGAGAAAGGTTAGGTTAAGTCCAGAAAGCTCTGAGCACAGGAAGACAAAGTACACATGTGCAACATGCTAAAAATGTTTTTAATGTTAAAGCATAAAAGCCTCTGGAAAATCATATTAAAGCTTCCACAAAACACAAAGAAAATTGAAAAACTGTACCAGTAAAAGAGCAATGGCTGTATCTGCATTGCAAACTCTTAATTCAGTCCAGAGGCACATACCTCAAAAAAAGTGATGCTATTCCAAGCAGATTTTGAAATTACTAAGTTTTGAGGAGAGTAATCCATACTTCTGAACACAGACAAAATAGTTCAAACAGTGGAGGAGAAAAACATTGATTCAGTAAAACTAGCAGCAAAACTTTTAAAAATACACCATTCACATTAACCAAGAATGAGTAAAAAGCACCACTGTACCCTCTGCACCAGCATTAGAATGGCTTCCTTAAAAGAACATAACTCAAAAGTTAACGCAGCACAGGCAGATTATGCTACACAGCAACCACCAAAGCCTGCAGCCACCCTCCCTGCTATAAGGCACAGGGAATTGAGGCTGTGTGCCAGCAGAGAGCAGAGCACATCCTCCTGCCACTCGCGTCACCTCTGTCTGAGCAAAGAGAGGACAACTCCCTGCTGAAGGAAGGAACATGCTGGACTGTTTTGCTGTTTGCCCTGCCAATCACAAAACACCTACCACAAGCAGTTCTGGCACAGCTGAGCAGCTGTTTAACCATTTTGTGCCTACAACACACTGTGTCTTCAAGTAAAACTCTCAGCTGCTCCAAACAAGAAAATCCAAAATCACACGATCCCATTCACTGGAACAAATTATTCTACACATCAATTCCTCTCATGTCTATTGTCTGTTTAGACCCTGACACAATCATCTGCAGGTTGCAGGGCATGGCTGCACTTCCTTCACTTGTCCTGAAGGTTTGTGTATCATGATACACAGTCTCCGTGGCTGGACAGATGGATCCAGCCCTAGTGACAGTGAAACACTGCTTTATATTCTCTGCCCTCCTCCTGTTGCCCAGCCTTATCAAGTCTTTACAAAACAGCTTATCAGCTTGGTGTACTAAAAGGCCTCTCCACAGGTGTGCTGTGCTTCCTTGCTCCTACTGCAGCTGGCAAAAAACCAGAGCAGTTGTCTAACATGACTGACTTTACGTAGGACAGCTTTCCTCTCCTAAGTCATATAAGGCCATCGTAGTGACTGAGACCAGTTGCAGCTTCTCCAGCAGGTCACTCAAGGATGCAGCCCATGATACTGGGGCAGGACAGAGGGCATGAGCAGCTCACCCCCAGTAGTGGCACAGGTCTCCATTGTCAAAGGCTACATCAGAACAATGCAGCCTCCTCATACGACAAGTGGCATCTTCATGGCATAAAAGGCAAAGTGGTGAGCAAACACAGGGAGAGTGTATCAGACCCCAGGATGAAGCTGTGTCTGATCTTCAGCAGACATCTGAAAAAACCTGTTTTCAAAGTCTAGCGATAGTCTGAAACACTCAGGAAAAAACAAGTCCCCTCTGACACCCTTTTCTCACCTGTTCCCTTTCACTGGCATCACGTCACACTGGAGGCTGAGGTCTCTACCAAAAACACTCATCCAGGTGGCTCTGTTGAGAGCACAGCACCTATGTCCTGGCCAGTGCTCAGCCCTCTAGGGATCCATGATGGAAGCAGTCAGATGGAAGCAATTCCAGCCAGGATGGTCACTTACCCTTGAGGAGTGGCAGTGACCAGCAGCAGCCACACACAGTTATTACTGGACTGGGAGGATCTGGAGTGAGGGAGGTTCATGCACTGACCAGTCTGAGAGGTTAGTCAGTGGTCAGAGCATTTGTGTGGGCTTTGCAATGATGGGAACACTGCTAAGCAACCAGCATCTCCTACATAAAGAAAACCTGCTTCCAAACTGGGTTTAATAACACTTTAGAAGTCAAATAATTAATGCTAGAACACTGCTGACACAGGCACTCTGACACTGACAACACACAAGAGAAACCTCTATACTGCCCTTTTCAGGACAGGGACTATTCCATGAGCACATGCTTTTCCCTAGGGCTACTCAAACATAATTCTCAGGTCTGATGCAGATGGCAAGTCCTGCCTAGGACAGTCTCAGGGAAGCCAGACACCTCTCCCTCACTTCTGCCAGCAATCCTGTGTTTGTCTCCAAAGGCCAAACTTTTCTGGAGACCTGCAGCACCAGACCACTGAGAGGCGGCCACAGCAATGTGGCACCAGGTGGCCTGGAGGAGCTGAGCTCAGTCCTGCCCAGATTTCACTACCAACTGGTTCACATGTTGCTCAATGATCCAGTCACACCATCTTTACTCGCTGAGAAAGGTAGTAGGCTTGGAAGAGATGTAGACCAAAAGCCTGCAGCGGTGACTAATTAAATTTAGAAAAACACATATCCAAGACATACACCTATCCCAAAATCACTGCAACTGCACAAGCATCCAGCACGAGCTTTAGGCCAGCTACCTGCAGCACACAGTAACACAGGCATGGTAATAACGCTCACCAAAGGTTAGTCAGCACAGATATTTATCCAGTTTCGGTGGCAGGTTTCACTGCTCTCTGTCGGCACTGCTGTGGTACATCCTCCTCCCGCCCACGGCCGCCGCGGCAGGGTTCGACCTTGTATCACAATCTACATATCAGTACATGCACTCACACAAAGAGCTGGAAGCGTTGGAGGATTTTATTAGGAAGAGCCCAACTTCAAAGCCAGAGGTACAGTACAAATTTGTTACATTCTCTATTCATGGAGCTCATTCAGGAGCAGGAAGGGCCGCCTCAGGGGAAACCCTGTATTTGCATCTGCACCAGAGTCTTCTTTTGACTGATGTTAAGAGCGCTCTGAAGTTTGTGTGGAAGGAGAAACGCCAAAGAAAAGAGACCCACAATGGAAAGACATTGGAAAACTCCTAATTCATTCACCCTGAAAAGTCCTTAGTGTATTGTTTGTAGTCATAGTCACTTCCCAGCAGCTGACAATAGGATTGCTTTTCACAGCTACCTTCTGACAACCCTCTAGAAGAACCCTGTGATTCCCAACAGGCCGCAGACCACAGCTCACTGCACAGGTTTTTGAGAGCATGGCCCAAATTTAAGACAGGTGATAAAAACCCAGTAGTTGAGCCCAAATTACGCTTATTTCAAAACCTATCACAAAAAAAGAACAAATTTGATTTTTTCACCAGCAACTCCATGCAACAAGATATTTCAATTTGAGATACTCTACCATATTTTATAATAAAAGCGAATACTGGATATCAACAGGCAAACTCCATCTTGGTGTATGGCCTTCACAAAGACAGAAACTCTTCCAAGAAGTTCTGACTGGATCCCAAGCTATGCAAATAGCATTTTAAAAGACTAGTTTCACTGAATAATTCACATGGCTAAATCCCTTTATGCAAGAGGCATGGAGTTCTGCAGATTCTCCAACGTTACACAGTTAGGATCTGCTCTGATCTGCAAGCCAAAGACTACAACTTCAGCTCCCTGAACAAAAAAAAACAAATTGCTGTTAACCATAGAGAAACTGATACATATAATTAAAAGCTGATTAGTGTTACAATATTTCTCCTAAGGCAGAGAATTTCATTCAACCATTTCCTCTTCTAATCTAAACCAGCTAATAGCTGGCAGCCCAGGCAGAGTAGAACAGACTAGCAGAGAGTGCTGTGGCAGGAGTCGTTCTACCAGACTTAACAAAACCAAGCTCCAAGTTTCACCCAACAACAGGAGAAAAAACTTGTGGCATCCATGGAGGCTTTACCTCACACAAGCATTTCCTGCACAGGACAGCAGTAGGAAGCTCACCCCTTCGACAGAAGCTCTCAGCTCTCACTGCTGGCTGAGCTAGCAGCTGAAGGAACCACTAAGTGGAAAATGCCAGGATAAACAGGCCTTCACATTACTTCTTACTTGCAACCTGCCATCACTGCCAGCAGTACCCATTTTAGTGTTTGAGGTCCAACAAACCCTAATCAAGCAAAACCCTAATCAATCCCCTAAACAACAAGGTTTCTTCCCAAACAAGGGTCTTTGCCATTCTTCACTACAGACCTACATTTCCCTCAACCTCCACAAATCCTACAAAAATATAGGCAGTATGCTTTAAGCTGTTGATAGAAAAGAATGTGACTGGAAACGCTAATGTGCTAATGTGACTGGAAACGCTTCATGAGTATCTAAGATTAGACCTAGGTGTAAAAACAGACTGATCAGACCACCACCAAAGTACTGATGTGCACAGATGACTAAGAAATTATTTATATTTTGAGGTCTCAGATTTGCAAAATCTTATCTCAGCCCACTGTGTCATTTTAATACAATACCTCCCCTAGACAATAAAGGCTAACACACAAACTTCTTGCTAGAATCATTAAAAAAACTACACTTCTGTGGACAACAACAGCAATAGCTTTGTCTGTCAGAACACCACACAGTGAGGATGTTACTCTGCTGTTGCTCAGGACTCTAATTAGATAAAGACATAGAGGTTGAAATGAGCTGTAAATAAAGAAGATGAGCATTTATTATTTTTTTTTCAGGTGCTGGGGTAGGGACTGGCCAATGTCATGCAAAGCAAACTTTCAGGGGTGACTTGAGCATGTTCCTTAGCCCCAGAAGAGGGGGCTGAGCAGCCAGGCATTAGTAAAAAGCAAAAGGAACTCCTCTTCACACGGGATTAGACGCTAGACACTTATCTTGATAGCTAAACATCCAAGAACTTCCTTCATGCCACTCTCCCACATAAACAACTGCTGTTCCTGGTGTCAGACACTGTGTCAGCAGAGACACTGAACAGCAGATCCACAGTCTGTGATAACACATGGCTACGTAAGGCCAAGAGAAGCTGGCACTGCCCCGTGGGCTTTATGGGTACACACGGCATGTGTTCGGCCTGCAGGCTGCAACAGCGGCTTCACTCCGGTCAGTGCCACCACACTCGACCCCCAGACTCCTGGCCAGGAGACAGAGCTCATGCCTCCTGTCCAGGGGGAAACTCCAGACCCTCACTCTCAGTGGGAACACCTCCAATGAGTAACACGCACTCCCTCCTCCTAAGATCTGCCTCAGCTGTGGCCTTCACCAGCAACCCCTCACTCAGGGACCCTCCAAATCACCCCAGAAACCCCAATACACTCACCTCTCTTCAGCGCACACCTCTCTAGTCCCTTTTCCTACTGCCAGCACATTCTCCCCAGGAGCCCCCTCTAAACACACGCCCTAGGCAATCAACTGCACTCCCAATCCCTCCATCCCCCGACCTGCTGCATGTCCCCAAAACTCTTGCATCTCACCCCTAACAGAGGACGCAACCCCCAGACCCTCTCCCCTTGCTGCAACCCTCCCCAGCCCCTCCAGCTTACCCGTGCAAGGTCCCCAGCCCCATTACTTCTCCCAAACCTCTCCCACTCCCACCATTCCTCCCAAAACCCTCTCCTATCCCACACAAGGCGCCGGCCTCACGGCTCCCCCCAGCTCCACGCAAGACCCCGGCCCCATCCAGGCCGCCTCACCAGTACTTGAGGATGGCGGTGACCTGGAGCGGGTTGGGCTGGTCGGGATAGAGGCGGCGGCACTCGCCGTAGATACCGTGCAGCCCCGGCGGGAACAGCGACGGGAAGGACCCAGACCCGGACCCCGAGCCGGACCCCGGCCCGCCCGCGGGGGGCCCCCCGCCCGGCCGCACGCCCTCCATGTCCCGGAGGCGGCTGGTCCCGGCCCGTCCCAGTAGGTGCCGAACCCTCTCCGCTCCCGCCAGGCGCTCCCGGCCCGGCCCGGCCCGGCCCAAGCGGCTGCGTGGGGCCGCGGAGGGAGGGGCGGGGCCTACTGCCGGCCGTGTGAGTGACAGACAAGTTCCGCCAATGGCGACGCTGCGCGGGGCTCCGCGCGGAGGGGGTGGGGCCCCGCTGCAAGGGCGGCGTGAGTGACAGGACAGCCTGACCAATGGAAGCTGGCGGCCCGGAGGGCGGCCGCGCCTCTGCCCCCGCCCCTCGTACATTGCGGGGCGCCCCCTCGCGGCGGCGCGGGGCCCCGCGATGGGCGGGGCGATGTCCGCGCGACGCCGTGGCGGGAACGCGGAGCGGGTCCCGGGGGGAGCGGGAGCTCCTGCAGCCGGGCCGGGCTGGGGAGGCAGCGGGGTTGTTACTGCTGCCTTTGCACCTCCTCCAATGCTCACCGCACCTCTACTCTCCCCGCGCGATCTCTGTGTCTGTAGAGCCCTTGCAGGCAGCTGGAAGCTGCCAATGGGTGAAGTTTGGGGGCTCTCTGATCGCGGGTTGTGACTTGTGCACGAAGCACAAGTCTGACTGACGATCTGGCTCATTCCTGAGCCGCAAATACAACTGCGGCCATGGAAATCCAGGTAGGTACATGTGGATGATGTGTGCACGATAGTCCTACGCACCTTTGCTAGAGCAGGGTCCTGCTTGTTAATCAGCAAATAGAAAAATATCAGCTATAGAGTGCTCCGCGGAGTGGGTGGGCGCTCATGCTCGCATTTCTCATTTAAATAGGTGAGAGTTTATTCTAAAAACATTCAATACACCATTTCGGAGAACACACCTGGTCAAGAAGCTGACAAGCTGACACCAAGGGACAATCCCCTGGCAAAGGAGGTGAGCAGTTGGTGTCCTTACTTCCCACAGTGAAAAATATTTCACTCGTCCTGTTACTGTGATACTACTTTTTGTGACATCTGCCCGAGTAGTCAGCTACAGTGAGCTGAGAAGGTGAATGTTACAGAGTATGTATGAAAGGCTGTGTTGGCTCCAAACACCCAGAATGAGTATCTCCTGGCATTCCCTGAAGTGATACAACACTGGCCTTAATTTAAGCCCCTCAATCCTGTTGTACAAAAACTCCCTCTTGTAGACTAGGTGAATGGGGAAGGTTGCTAAAGGTAAACATCTGGGATGAAACTTATCTACTGGGGCTAAAGGCAGGAACTACAGGAGAAAAGCCATGTCTGCAGGAGAAATGTGGGACAATACAGGTGAATCAAGCCTTCAGGTGTGCTCACTGGCATGGAAGTCCATTTTAATTAATTTCACGACCCAGAGATTCAGACATCGATTATTCCAAGTGCTTTTAAAATAGTCAATGGAAAATGACAATGTGTTCATTGTTCACTACTGAAATGTTCATGATGTGCATTCTTTATACTGACACCTCTTGTGTGGCTCTCATGCCTCAAAAATTGAGAGAAACTGGTATTTCGTGGAGGGAACAGATGTGTAATGACCAGTAGTTCGTAAAGATGATCACATGCAATTATGGGACAATAAAACGCTTTCCTTAGTCATAGATCCCTGCTACAGAAATTTATGGGATCACTTTTTTCTCCTTTCCTATTAGAAAAAATTAGGCGGGGGGAAGTCTATTAAGCATAAGCCAGCCAGTTGCGATGCAGCGTTTTTGGTGGAAGCACCCAGCTATCTTCTGCACCGCAACATCCACCGGGGTCTCGGCCGTGGATGTGTCCGCAGGATTCCCCTTTTTCCGCACTCCGCCTCCCAGCACGCCCCGCTCCTACGCCGGCCTACAGTTCCCAGCATGGCTCACTCCCGGCGCCGGCCTACAGCTCCCGGCATGCCCAGCTCCCGTCGTACCTCCCCGCTTGACTCTGCGCAGCATCGGACTATAGCTCCCGGCAGGCGTCGCGGCAGCAGGAATACATCACCCAGCCGGCGCCGCGACGCCGCTCCGCGCATGCGCCGCCGAGGGCTGGGCTGTTGCTCCCTCACGGGCGGCTGCGGCGGGTCCTCGCCATGGAGTCCTACGATGTGATAGCGAACCAGCCCGTCGTGATTGACAACGTGAGTGCAGGCGGCCGCGCGTGCCGGGAGCGGGGAGGGCCCGCAATCCCTTTGTCATCGGGGCGGCCGCGCCCCGCCCGCCGCCGCCCCCCCACCTCGGCCGGCTCGGCCGCCGCCTCCGGTCCTCTCACGGCGCCATACGGCGTCCTCGGGGGGCGGGGCCGCTTCGCGTCGGCGAGTCGCGATTGGCTGGGGCGACTGGCAGTCACCCGCAGCGGGGCCGCTGCCCCGCGCTGGGGGGCGCAGCCCTCGCCGCCGCCGTGCTGCCTCTGGTTGGGAGGGGCGGCGCGCCCCCATTGGATGAGACAGCTGTCAGTCAGCGGGACAGCCCTCTGCTACCTGCCGGAGCAGGGCGGGACTGTCGCCAGAGCACCTGCGCTCATTGGCAGCTGGCGCTGTCAGTCAGGCGGGCCTTCCCCGGTCCCGCCCCACCCCTCTTTGTGCCGGGGGGACAATGGGGGTGCTGGGCCAGGACATGGCCACACTCCCAGCATGCTGTGAGGCAGGCCTTGGCCAGGGTTCCAGTGTGCTCCTGGCAGGCCGTGGATGCACCCCCGGCAAGCTCTGGGGGTGCTGGCGCTTCCCTGGGCCCATGCAGGACATGGAGCTCTCCAGCCAGGCACCCTTCACAGGCTCAGGGAGAGAGAAGTAGCCTTGACCTCTTGTACTGCCCCTCCTCCAGTGCATCCAGCACAGTGGTCACAATAAGCCAGTGCTGTTCCCAATGCATAGGTTCCCATGCCTTGGAATGCCACTGCTGACGGATCTGTGCACAGGGTTGCATCAGCTTAGTGTGGTGTTGCAGATGGCTGCTCCAATATGCTGATGCTGCTCATTAGCACAAAGAAGACCTTCAGTCTGTGTGTGTAATAGCACTGTGGGAGAGGAATGACAGTGATTCCGTGCCTCTTTGAGGTACTTCTGGGTCCAGTTCTGATTTGCCCCATCCATGCTGCCCTCCCAGGAGGAAGGACCATCCAGGAAGGAATGGGAGGGCATGTCTTGCACTCTTGGACGGTGCCTCTTTCAGTGTACTGAATCACAAACCCATGCTCCTCCCTTCTGACCTCTATCGCCAGTGATTGAGATTCTGTTGTTTTGAAGGGTCAGTTCTGTGCTCCATTCTTCTTCCACACGCTTAATTTCTCCTGAATTTTTTTGTCATATGAATTGGGTTTCCTGGCCTGGCACTTCTCAGCCTATTGCTTTAACTCTCCATAAGGTGAATAATTGTAGGTCTTCTCAGATAAAGGTGGTTATTCTTCTGACTTTTTCTTTATTATGGATACGAAATTCCTCTCTACAGCTTGAGCTCTCTGATACAGTTTTGGCTTTGTTTATTTCCCTGGAATCTTACAGCAGAGGGATTTGGGTTAGACATTGAAGGAAAGCATCTAATGAGAGTAAGCAGTAAAATCGACTATGTTGAGTAAAACATGTATCTTCTTTATTGAAGATGTAAAAAAATGCATTAGGTTGATTGTTTTTAAGAATGCCTGTATCAGCGCTGATCCTGCTGCATTGTTGAGTGATTAGCTAAACATTAAAGTTACCTCTAGGTGTTCTGGCACTGTGTGGGTCACTTTGTTCGGCTATTAATGTAGTAGCAGCCTATATTTAATTTCAGCATGTCCTTTTGTTATTTAGTGCAATGATTGCTTCCTCTGCCTCAGACCTGAAGAAGGGCTTGTGTGCCATCAGCTGATTCTGTGTCTTTTTTCATTTTATGAGCTGGTCTTATAAAAGCTAACTCTTCTTCTTGCCTCTCTGATAAACGAGCTTCCCCCCTTCCCCTCCCTGTAGAAGTAGAATGGAGCAGTTGTTGTAGCATCTGCCTGGAACACTGGCAGGCTGTGGGCCAAGGAGACTCGTGGTGACACTGCATTTTTGCTGCTCTTTGGAGTTCAGGCAGGATGGGAAGTGGAACTGCACAGAGCAGGTACCACTCTTCCACTGCTGTTCCATTACTGCTTTTCTGCAGAGAACTGCAGGCACCTTCTGAAGGCTGAATGTTATCCTGTCTCACATGCCTGTGTGTGGGAAGGGGGAAGTGAGATACTGAGCTGGTGAGAGCCAGACCCCTCCAGTCCCAGCCCTGCTCTAGAATCTCAGTGTGTTCCAAAAGGACAAGAAGTTCTGTAGCTAAAAAATTAACAGGGAGAGTTTTTTTCTCTTACAGCACATTGCTCTTAGCTGTATATTTTAAGCAGGGAGAGCTTTGTAATGTACAGTAGGAGGTTGGAGCTGTACCTCAGCAAAACTTTATACTCTCCCTTGTCTAATTTTTAAGAGTTGTATTCCAATCTGCAGTCCAACAAGCTCTCTCTGAACAGTCTGGGAGCCCTTCTGAATGTAATGCACGTGTCAGTAGACCCCCTGTGGCCTAAGTCAGTACAAATTTCTTGACCTCCATGGAACATGGAATTATCTCTTGTTTGCCTTGTAGTCTAAGTGGTGGCATTTTAAGCAGCTGAGCTGTCAGCAAGGGCTGTTGTGTCTTTGGTTTGTTCTTGATCTTGTACATTCTGTATCAAATAAAACAGTTTTACAACAATATGAAATGTGCACTCTCCATAGAAAGTGCTACGTGGAAGATTGATTGGTGATTTCCATTTAAATTTGAGTCCTAAATGCATCAGGATGAATGAATCCATAACCAACTGGCTACAGAGCTAGTAGATGAGGTATGTTCAGGGATGAGGTATGTTCAGTTCCTTCAAGACACTCACAGGAATTTTTAATGAATTTATCTTCCTTGACCTTTACATTTTACATGTAGTTTTTCTTCTTTTATTCTTTTGCTCTGATTAAAATTCAAAAAAATAACAAACCAAAACTGCTGCCAGATAAAATGAAATGAAAACCCAGCCAGGATAGTCACTGGTGGAAGTATATAAATTTTTAAATGTTTTTAAAGTTTTAATAAATCAGAGTTTGTAACAGAAGAGAAGATGCATGTGTTTTTGCTTATTTGAAACAAAGATGAAAAAACAGGTCTTTAAACCTTCTGAATCAGAGTTATTTCAAAATGTAAACATTTTCCTCTCATTGCATAGGAATCTCAAACTAATCCTATTATAGATTCTCATAGGAATCTATAGTAAACAGATTTACTCAGTGTGCACATATCTTCAAAGAAGTAAAATGTTTTCAAGAAAAATTGAATAGGTCAGAAAGTGCAGTCAGGTCTTTGTAGTGCGGAGCTATCAAACAGCTGTTCTTGGTTTATTCCCAGGCACTTGGAAGCACAATTGTGTTGAAGCCCCATCCCACCAGCATATTCAAAGCAGTCATTTGTCTTTGACTCCAAGCTGGAGTTCTGAACTCCCAACACATTTGGTTAACTTTGAACTTCAGTATGTAAATCTTAAAATACATAACTTGCTGGGAATCTCACCAGGACACACTGGGCAATTTTTGGCCTGACATAAGGAAGTTTTAATCTCTAAGTTAAATTAGGAGCATCATTGTTCTCCTGAAACCAGTTCCCTGCAGCAGAATGTGCTAGCAACAAGTTCACTCATAATCCTGAACGAAATATTCACTAAGTGCAATATTCTAATGTGGTTTCATTATGTTACTGCATTTCATTCAATTATTTTTCTGCAAGACTTGCCACAGGATGGTATTCTTTCCAAGGTAGAGAGTTGTTTAGAAGCTGTGATAAGAAAAATCAAAATAGTGGTTTTGGTTTGTTCCTTATTTCATTTTGAAAGGAATAAACAGAAGAGAGTCTGTCTCAAGGGAAGTCTTTTTAACACTTCACCCGCCACTTTGTCACACTGACATCAGTTAGTGCAGACCTTGGGATGCAACTGGAGCTGAGTCCCTCGTGTGGAAAGGAAGTAGTTAGTCCTGCCCAGTTGGCAGCTTGAGTGTGCTCCTGGAGCCAGTCTGGCTGCAGGTGTTTATCAGGAGACAAGGATTCAAGCAATCTGCCTTTCATATGCTTTATAAATAGCTGTGTCTGGTTTGCAGAGTATTCCTGACACTCTTCTCCTACACATGTGTCCTGGCAAATCTGACTCTGGTGGTTTAGAGGCAGGAGTATCCTAGCTCTGGTGGCAGAGTGCACACACACTGTGCAGAGGCTGACATCCCTGCTGAAGCTGCTGACGGAAGTAGCTTGGCAGTAACGTGCTGGACTGTGAACGGGAGAGGCTGGGGCCACCCCACATTCCTTTCTGCTGAGCCTGCTCTGGCTGGTAACCTCTGGCACTGGGAAGGCAGCATCAGAAACCACTGCAGCCAGGGCTTGCTTGTCAGAGCCCTGAGCAACTCATCTGGTCCCAGCCTCCAAGCAAAAGTGGTGATGCTGACCCATGCAGAGGTGGTGAGAACTGGAAAGATATGAGGAGCTGTGTTGCTACTCATTTTAAAATGCAGTAGGGTAGCCAAAAGATCTTTTTGGCCTCCAAACCAGAGCATTCCTGCTGCAGAGCCCTTGAGTGTGAACAGGCACTTCACAGGTCACAGCTTTCAGTGCAAGCTCACACACACTTTGCTCCCACCATGGGGCTAAGCAGAGCTACTCCTCTTTCTGCAGAAGAGCTTGCGCCCATGGTAGGCTGGGATTACCTGTGAAACGTCTTATCTGAGGAGATCCTATGAAAATCCGCTTCTTAGCAAAACTTGGGTGTTCCTGCAAGCTGCTCATTGTTTCAAGATGTCATTCCCTTGTGCAGGGAGAGGAAGTGGAGGAGGGGAAGGAGTCAGCACCGATCCAAGTTGATGATGGCGTTCCCAGGACGCTTCCAGACAGGGAATGAGAGCCGTGGGGCCAGATGCCTGGCAGTGACTCCCTGCCAGGGCCTTGCTGTGGCTGGTTTTACCCACCCTGTGTTTGCTGCTTTGAATGCTGCAGAAGGCTCTTGGATGTGCCTTCCTGACTGCCATCTCTCATCTCTTTGACTCTTCTGAACAAGCTCTATCCCGTCAGCTGTTCTTCTTGCCCCCAGCCTTTCCCCTTGCAGTGTAACCGGCATCTTTGTCCTTTCCCAACCACAGGCTAGGTTGATTTCCAGTGTCTTTTCAGACCACACTACTGCCTCCTTAGCGTTAGCTAGTTCATCCACCATCTGATTATCTTTTCCCTATTTCTTCAGTCTGTTTCTCACAATTCTTTGCTACTTCCTTCTCTGACTTTATCTGGCCTCCCTCCATCTTTTCCAAATCTCCTTCTGAGAGGCCTGTAGCCTTCATTCTTCCAGGGCCTCCTGGAACTGACAGAGTTCAGTTGTTCTTGCTGGGCTTTCTGGAGTGTTCTCCTCCCCCCAAAGGTTATCTAATATCAATAGACACCTGTGGAGTGTGGATTTAGCTTCCTGCACCCCTCATGGAACCCTGGCTAGAAAAATACTCATCTATACAGAGTGTTTGGGTGTGTGCAGAGCAGTACCAGGGTGCATGGGATGGTTGTGCCCTGTGAGATGTGTCACTGCCAGAGAGGGTGCCAGTTACTCCCTCCAACAGCCGAGCTGGCACTTCCCATCCTCAAGCAGCCTGGAGAGTCAGTCCCTTGGTGCTTTATTCTTAGTAGAAAGGAGAGGATCTGGCAGTCCTAATGTCCTTTGCTACTCCTCTAAAACTTGTGAAGATGATGGAATGAGTGATAAGCTCACTTTTTTTTTTCTGTTGCTTCCACAGGGCTCGGGTGTGATTAAAGCAGGTTTTGCGGGCGATCAAATACCAAAATACTGCTTTCCTAACTAGTAAGTATTCTGCTGGTCTTGGTAAATTCTTAGTACTGTGTACCAATTCTTTGATATATAGAGGGGAAGAATTGCCCAGTTTTGTGAATGGAAAAACGAGTTATTCTTTTCTGCCTGCTGCAAAGAAGCATCAGGGAGATGAGAGCTCTGCTGTTAAATATTTTGAGGTTTTTGGGGACACACACACATCATAAAAGATGACATCACTTTGTCAGGCTCAACACACAACCAAAGCTGTAGGATCCTTTTATCTGCACACATGAGGAAAAGGACCTGGAAAAAGTAAAATTTGGCATAAGAAGTGTGAAGACCTCTGTATTTTTTCTGTGTGTGGTATGATGTCTTGATTCCTGCCAGACTTTTTTGTAAGTTTTCTAAGAGTTTTGCCAGTATGAAGACTGCTGGAGCAGGAACTCTGAATACTCACTGGCTTTTATGTTCACTGTGGTAGGTTTTTAGTGAGTAGTTTTGTGTTCTGAGCAGTATGTTCTTATGGGCTGGTGGGGTGTAGGACACAAATGCCTAATCTGAGAAGTCTGCCTGAGGTTAGGCAGCACACATGGATCCAACACTTCAGACAATTGCTTAGTCTAGTCTTGTTCATCCCAGACACTGTTGAAACAGGTGAGTCCTGAATAATCATTGAAAATATGGCCAGGCTCAGCTGGTTTAATTCCAGCCAGTTCAGAACTGTCTACAATCTGTCCCCTTTACCTCTGATTTCTGAGACTAGCTCAGAGCAAACCTGGGTCTGTCTTCACCTGGTAGCACCCCCAGACTCACCCACTGAGAAAGTTCTGGTTAGGACAGAGAGAAACACAAAGTATGTAATTCTTGGGTTCATCTGAGCTCTTTGTAGAAGCATTTACTCTCTCGTCTCTGTTCTAGTGTGGGCAGACCAAAGCACGTTCGTGTTATGGCTGGTGCTTTAGAAGGGGACATTTTCATTGGTCCAAAGGCAGAGGTAAGAACACCTGTACACTGCACTTGTCCATATACCTCAGTGTGCTGCTGTAAGGGAGGGATGTGGCAGCTGGGCTGTGGTTCTCTGGTATTGTGTAGGTCCGAAGAGTAGAACAGATTGTCATTTGCATGTGTGTCCAAGGTGGAATGTGAAGCTTAATGAAATTCTTGTGCCAATCTGCTGACACAGACTTAGCTCCAAGATCTTCGATATCTCTCTTTTCTTTTTTGGCTACTTGTAGCTCCTTATGGCTACATACTTTTGACTGGGAACTTTAGAAATGGACCCTACTCAATTGCTGTATATCTCCCTGCTGTGGGCAGGAAGCTTCTCTCCACAGTCCTGCTTCTGTCAGCAGGTAGTCAGTTGTGTGGTCACATTTCTTGTGAGCCCTTCAAACTGCATTCCCCAGTAACATCCTATTATGTTTTATATCATGGCTGATCTGGTAGTACAGAGATACCATATGATAGGTGTCTGTTTGTTGACTTTAGAAGTGTTATGATGGAATATGCTCTGCAAATATCAGATGTAGACATTCCTACTTGGTATGAAAAGGCCTTGTCTAGTCTTGGCTTCTCTGGGAGAGATGCTTATGATGAATGTTCAGATTTTGCCCTGTATGCTATAGATAAGTTATCTTTTAGTGGAATCAAAACTGTAGGTGAGTGTGACAGTAAGTCACAGTCACAGTGCTCAGAAGTGTGATTGTTGGAAGCTCTGATGCTCTCTTGTTCTTCCTGTTTGCTCAGGAGCACAGAGGTCTTCTTGCGATCCGATACCCGATGGAGCATGGCATAGTGAAGGACTGGAATGACATGGAGCGCATCTGGCAGTACGTGTATTCTAAAGACCAGCTCCAGACTTTCTCAGAAGAGGTGAGAGACCATGTTATGTAAAGGCACAGGCGTCATCAAGTGCATGTGTAACACCAGGAGCATTGGAACTTGGAAAGATTTGGAACTTTTCCTTTGGCCTTCTTTCTGAATGTGTGTCTGTTGCTAAATTAGGTTCTTTCACCTCTCAAGAGATACTACACAAGAAGTGTCCAAGCAGAATTCTTCTCCAGATCTGATGGTCTGGCCTAACCGAAAATCTGCCTTTCACTCACACTCTCTCAAATGATTCTCCTCTAGGCCAAGTGTTTCTGACTTTTCCTGTTCTGCCTGCACATCAGGCATATCCACTCAGCAGTGACATGAGTTGAAGTGAGGAAGGAGAAAACCACAGTCCTGTGGTCTGGAAGGATCAGACCAAAAAATTATTAAATGTCTGAGACCAGTCTAAGTTGTGGAGTAGAAATATTTCTGTCTGCCTGTGCTAAAAGACCATATGCCTTCACCCTTTCTTAGGGTGTGTATTTTGGCTAATCTGGCTGATTTTTTCTTACTGAGAGTCACCCTACTTGTCCTTCATGGGTCAGAGTTACTCAGAGTACATTTCCTAACACTTCTTCATAACTAGACCAGAACCCTGCTGGTCTTCCAATCTAATAGAGATTATTCAATCTAATACATCTCAGCTAAAATTACTCCTTTGTACCTGCCCTCTTGCACCAGTGGTTCCTAAAATGAATAAATAAGCCGAAACATTTAGGAACGCACCCCTACTGCTTCCTGGTTACTGCAGCACAGCTCCTTCTTCTCTTTCCCAGCATCCTGTACTGCTGACAGAAGCACCCCTAAACCCGCGCAAGAACAGAGAGCGTGCTGCTGAGGTGTTTTTTGAGACCTTCAATGTGCCAGCACTATTCATCTCCATGCAAGCTGTGCTTAGCCTGTAAGTGTCTTTCGTCTTTGGTTTGTGTTTGTGGAATGTTGCCACGAAATCCATTCTACAGAAAAATTGTGGAGGACCTCACTGATGTCTCTGTCAACTGAAACTCAATTTGATGTCAACTGAAACTCAATTTGTGTAATAAAGAGTTTACAGGAAATTTGCTGAACTGCCAACAGAACTTGCATTCTGAGGGTTTTTTAGGCCCTGTTTTAGGTGAAATCTTTGCTTCCTGAGTTGAGTGTGGATGTGCTGCTTGCCTGAGCTCGCTTTGATTTGCTTGTTCTGACTTGAGCCTTTGTCCCTTTGGTAGCTACGCGACCGGCAGGACCACGGGAGTGGTGCTGGACTCTGGGGATGGTGTCACCCACGCGGTTCCCATCTATGAAGGCTTTGCCATGCCTCACTCCATCATGCGGATTGACATTGCTGGCCGGGATGTCTCCCGCTTCCTGCGTCTCTATCTCCGGAAGGAAGGCTATGACTTCCACACAACCTCTGAGTTTGAGATTGTCAAGACCATCAAGGAGGTGATGCCCTGCCTTGTTTCTGTGTTTGTCCAAGAGGGGATTTCTTCTCAAAGGAAGCTGTGGCTTGTGAAATCTGGTGGGAAGCTCCAGCCTACTTAGCTCTGCACCTAAATCCATTATCTACGTGAAGGAGTCCAGGGCCACTAAAGGACTCTTATATGTGGAAAGGCAGGGAGAGCTTGAACTGTTGAGCCACAAGAAATGTTTGGGGAGAGTCTCGTTGATATATATAAATGTCTGAAGGGAGGGTGCAGAGAAAACAGAGCCAGACTCATTTCAGTGACGTCCAGTGACAGGACAAGATGCACAACTGAAGCACAGGAGGTTCTGCCTGACCATAAACTTTCTTTAGCGTGAGGGTGACCAAGTGTTGGCACAGTTTGTCTAGAGGGTTGTGGAGTCTCTATCCTTGGTAATATCACCTGGACATGATCCTGGACAGCCTGCTTTAGGGGACCCTGCATGGACAAGATCATTTGCAACCTCAGCTGTCCCATATTCTGAGAGAATTATTGTCAAAATCACATTAATCCCTGTTGAGAGGCTGTTAACATGGAGGTGAAGATGGGCTGGTGGTTCAAAATCAGTTTTGCACTTACCTGTGCTGCAGTTTTTCAGGGTCTGATGATAGTTTTCAGTAGTGTTTGTTTCCCTTCATGGAGTAAAATCCAGGGCAGCTAGGGATCACAAGTGGGATATTGCAAGGTAGTTTACCTGCTGTGAGCCATAAAGGTCTTTTCTCCAGCACATAATACTGTTGAAATCAGCCTCCCCAAAAGGGGTACATGGATTTTAATTATTAGTGGGAAGAACATTTTATCAGAGGCATTTGGATTTACCCATCTCATTTCCCTCTCTTTGACTCTGTTTCCTCTCCAGCGTGCCTGCTACCTGTCAATAAACCCACAGAAGGATGAGACTCTGGAGACTGAGAAGGCTCAGTACTACCTGCCAGATGGAAGCACTATTGAGGTTTGTAAGAGCCACTCTTAGAGAATTCCTCATGTGAGACACAGGGTTTCCAGAAAAGCTCCCCAGTGATGGGAAATTTCATGCGGTGTTAGGTGGGAGGGGATAATTTTAAAAGACCATAATTCATCCTAGGCTGTTGACTGGGCACTAGAATTTTTAAGGAAAGAAAAACTCTACTAGAGACCTCACAACTTGTGCCAGAAGTTCTGGCTAAGGATGCAGTATAACAATGGGGACTCTGAGCTGTTTGAGAGCAGGCTCTGATCTAACAAACTTTATGCAGATGAGGTATGGAGTGTGAGTAGGTGTCATCTCACTAAATCCATCAGTGGTTTTATATACAGTGCCTTTTGTCCTGCCTAGAATTGTCTCCTGTGCATTAACAGTTGACTTGAAGAGTTAGGAATACTCTTTAGAAGACTGAGCCCACTATAGAATGATCGGAAGAGGGGAAATACTGGTTTCACCTCCAGTACCAGGGCTTGATCTGCTCCCTTTATGCCAGACCTGCCATATGGGGCTGAGCAAGTTTCTTCATCTCTTTCATCTGCAAATTGGAAATGGGGCCCTTTGTAGGAGTTGTAGTCCAGACTGGCATTCACTTGGGATCTAGTGATGCAGCATGAATGTTCAGGAAGTTTCATTACTCTGAAGCTTCACCTTATGTCATGGTTTGACCACAGCATCCCAAAAAGCTCACTTCCTCTCAAACCACAACACCTAAGAAAGGCAGGCCCATCTGTAAGTAGTGAAGAAAGCCACACTGTTCTCTTCCCTGTGTCCTAATTTCTGCTCTTGCAGATTGGCCCTGCCCGTTTCCGAGCCCCAGAGCTCCTGTTCCGGCCGGACCTGATAGGGGAGGAATGTGAAGGACTTCATGAAGTGCTCGTTTTTGCCATTCAAAAATCAGACATGGATCTGAGGCGAACACTGTTCTCCAACATTGTGCTCTCTGGAGGCTCCACGCTTTTCAAAGGTTCCTGCCTCTCCTCTTTCAGTGTGCTGTGACATACCTGATCTCTTGCTTCTTTCTCATGTGAAACTGGGAAGATAACCCAGATCACCCAGTTTGTCCTCTGGGGTGAGGGCTGTGTAAATTCTGCTCTATCAGGACATTTACTTCCTAATTTTCTGAGTCCTAGTCATATCCTGCTGGGTATGCAGGACACCTGCCCTTGTACATCACTTTCTGGGCTTGGAGGGCTTTTACTATTCTCCTCCAGTCAATGCCTGTGGAAGATCTGAATTGCTGTATTTAGTCCTGCTGCTGTAGCTCACGATATCTCAGACTAGATACCAAAAAGGACTTTTCCATCTTCTAAGGTTTCTTTAGGTCTCTGATATGTGAGAGTTCAATGGTTCTAGTCCTGCATGAGTGTCAGCTATGTGTGTGCAGAAAGGTTTCAACCCGTCCCCTCGGGGCTCAGTTGGTACTGGCTGACCTAAAGATAGCCTCTGCCAGTACCCATCAGTCTATTATCCACTCATGGACATCTCCAAATAGATCCAGTCTTCCCATTCAACCCCCTGTAAATGGGCTGGACACAGGAGGAATGCCTAGGGAAGGAGGAGGTCCTAGCTAAAAACCTTGTTTGCTGACTCAGGTTGCTGCTGAGGAATAGAGCCCATTGTGAGGAATAGAGCCAGTGTTTGAGCTCTCAGTGCGACAAAGTCCTGTTATGTCATTGTCTGTGTTCTGTGCCTCCCCAGATTGGACTCTGTGTAAGATGTGGAATGGGGTATTTGAATAGGGCTGCACAGGCCATGTTCACATTGTTAGTAGATGGAACTTGGGATTTTGCTGAGGTGCTCACACTACACATTTTCTGTCTTGTGTAGGCTTTGGTGACAGGCTGTTGAGCGAAGTGAAGAAACTAGCTCCGAAGGACGTCAAAATAAGGGTAAGAGCCATCTTTTTGTGTTTGTCACTTATCAAGTGTGTTGGTCTGTTACTTTGAAAGAACCTCGCTCAGACTGCAGCTGCCATTTACTTCAAATCAGAAATGCCTTTCCTGAGACACTCACATGCCCAACAACATTTGCTGTTGTGATGAAAATCACTTTGGTTTCACCACTGAGAAGGTGGCTCCTCTGACATGACCCCTGTCCTGGATTCTGGACCAGAGCGGCTGTTTTGGGGGGATTGCCAGGTGTCTTTTTGTTGGGAGAGATCACATCTGTGTCAGATGCTAGCTGGAGTGAAGTGTGGGCAGTGTGCTAGGAGAAGCAGACTGGAGCTTGGGAAGGTACAGACTGACTCTCTCTTTCTTCCAGATATCAGCTCCTCAGGAGAGATTGTATTCCACGTGGATTGGGTATGTATATGCTGCACAGCAACACATTTTGCTGTGGGATTGGGGTGGGGAGGCACAGCCCAGTACCTCTCATGTTGTTATCCCAGCTGGTGCTGTGTGTCAGGGGGGTTGTGTTGCTCAGCTGGGCAATGCTTGGTGTGTTCTTGAAGCAGCAGTCATCAGGTCATGTGGGAGGGGGCAGGTGGTGCCAGGCTCTGTAGCACTGGCACATTTGAGGATAGTGGGATAGTGGGAGAGGGAGTGACTGTCCAGAGAATGTGTCTGTCATGTGTAACGGAGCCTAGGCGCCTTACTGTCATGGGGAAGTGTCACAATAGAAACAGCCCATCTCTGCAGAGATACTATGAGAGTGCCCCCGGCATTTTCCTTTAACCTGTAACATGCCTGTCTCTCTGTAGTGGCTCTATCCTGGCCTCTCTGGACACCTTTAAGAAAATGTGGGTTTCGAAAAAGGAATATGAAGAAGATGGAGCTCGTGCCATCCACCGAAAAACCTTCTAGCCCTGGGACCTGTCCTCAGTCTCCTCCGAAGACTCACTTAAACTCGCTTTTCTGAGTCCGAGTGTCTGAGAGCTGCCTGTGTGTGTGTGTGTGCGCCAGCATGCCCCGATGTCACTGAGCAAAGATGACAGCAGCAGGAGGGTTGTATTAGTACTACTAACTTCTTTTTTGTTTTGTTTTGGTTTTTTTAATGGAAAGGAGAAAATACCAATCTTCATTTCTCCAGAATGGCCCATTCCTTTTTCATTTCAGTCCCTTATTTTCTGTATCACAGTCACATCTGTCATTGTAAAACAAATAAGCAAAAACAAAGGGAACAGTTATAGAAACTGCCTGGCAAGCCAGAAGGGAGCCAACCACTGCAGACTGCTCGTGCAGGCTTTAGTCAGCCTGACTGCAATGCCTGGATTGTCTGGAAACACATGGCTGAGACCCCATAGCTACTTCCTTCTTCAGCAGTGTCTTCACCATCAGTAAGTTTTTGAAGTTGTTTTTAATATATTTTTTATTAAGAGAAAGCACATTCTCCACAGTCAAGTCCATTTGCCCCCACTGTTTTGGTGTGTGAGTGTGTGTATGAGTGTGTAACTTCTTAGCCTGATGTGGGGTCTGCATCACAGCTGGAGAAGTTGGCGATAGGACTTAGTTTGTATTGCATGGAGTAGAACAGAGCAAATCTAATCAGCTATCATTGTACTAGACGGTTATTCTCTCGTACCTTGTTTTAAATACCTTTTCTCCTCTGGAAGCAAGTACCCCAGAATGGGCGTGAAGGCACTTGTGTGTTCCCCCTCAACCTGCCAAGATTTACAGTGCTGACTTCTCGTGTTCTTTGTAAGAGTCGAGGCTGTTTCCCTCCTTCCTGCCATGTCAGGGCAAAGGGAGCATGTATTCACAGCCAGGCATAACTCTTGTGTACTTATCCATTCTGGGGCAAAATAATAATTGGGAAGGTGCATTGTAATGTAAGAATTGTTTTATTTATTGAAATGTCTGAGGATCTCTCAAATACTGACCACAGCACCTGGGAATTATGCTTTGGGTCTTCTTTGAACACCTGTTGCCCAGCTGCCCGCTGCTCGATGTTCGCACTGCGCACAGCACCCACGCTTAGTGGAAAGGCCAGCCCTGCACCACCCCCCGTCCCTGCTCCACGGGGACTCCCTGGTTGCTGGGAATGCACTAGGGGAGAGGACAACAAAGTGCTGGGAGGCCGGTGTGAGTGGCACGTGTGTGAGCAGGACGTTGTCCTGCTGGCTGTGTTCCGCTGCACTGCAGTGCCTTTCTGCTCACCTGGTGGCTGCTTTGCTTGTACTGCTCTAACAGCCCTGGGCAGCCTGCAGACCTGCTTGTGTTGGGGCATGCCACTGTTCTGGTTTTACTTGTGCATTATTCAGTCCTCTCTTTTTTTCCCATTAGTTTTCTGCAGAACATGGCAGTAGCAATGGAGCTGGACTTGGTGGCAGTTCCTCCCTGTTTCTCTCTTTTCTGTTCTTTGCCACACATCACCTTTGGGTCACTCTCAGGTGCAGAGATGGGGTAAGAGCTGGAGGATTGCCGCAGAGGTGAGGGAAAGGCCAGTGCACTGCCCCAGCTGAGACAAATGTAAGCAGCAGCCAGTTGCCACTGCAGGAACCACGTTCTTGGGGCTCACTCCTGGGTTTGGAGAGGCTATAGGCAGGTGGGTGGGGTGGTCTCTCCCAGCTGAGGCTAGGCTGCTTATTCCCCTCACCCATCGGAGCAGACTGTTTTTTAAGCAAGAACCTGTCAGAAAAGAGCCTTCTGCTAGGAAAGTGGTTGTGTTCTTGCTGGTTTGATGCAGCACACAGAGGGGAATTCCAGCAAATTCCTCTCTGTTCCATTACTGTGTGCCCCAGGCAGTGCTCTCCATCCCCCCAGCCCCTCCGCTGGCCTTGCAGCAGCAGTGCTCCATTTTGTAACCTGCAGTGACTGGGCAGGATGGTGCTGTCTCCAATCTAGCGTTTGTTTGGTCTGCCTGACTGTTCCCTCGCACACTGTCCAAACCATGTTGCCTGGTGGTGCCCAGCATACTTAAATAAAGTCATTCATATACAACACTCAAGCCTCCTGGCCTCCTCTGCCCACATTTGCAATTTTAAGGAGGTAACTTGTGTTCTCTTGCCTGTGTGGAATTGTTACTGGCCAGACTACAAGGAGACATCATCCTTGGTCCAGGATTGCATTCCTGGTCTGGCTTTTGTGGGAGGAGATTCCTGGGCCGCAGCCATGATGTCCACATCTACTCTCCTTTACATGTGTTATCCCTGAATCTTCTGTCACTGCAGACAGGTGAAAGGCTGGAAAAGGGCGGCCTGGGCTGAGAAAGGGTGATGGCACTGCTGTTGTGAGAAGAGCTGGTGCCAGCCCAGGTGTTCGCAGAGAGAGAGCAGTGAGTAGAGTTGTTCTCACAGGGAAGGTGACACAGTGCCCAGTGCTATGACTGTCCCATTTTGTCCCCAGTACCCACTGGTGTAGGAACAGGAGAGACCTAACTCTGGGCCCTTCCAAAGCAGCAGGGGTAAGTGATGACTCGCTTCAACGGCAGGTGATCACCTCTGCCCCCTGCAGAAACAGCCAAGCCTCAGGGCAGTTTTGTGGAGGAGTTGTCCCCTTGTCTCCACCCAGCCACAGCTGTGTCCCCACAGCACCACATCCACCCAGCCAGGCTAGACCCACTGGCTAGAAGAAAATCATCAAGCAATTCAGAAAAAGATCATCTTTAATTTATGAAATGGAGAATCAGTCTCAAACTTGGTTAGAAGTTGCACAAATAACTTATGATTGAACCAGTAAGAACTACAGCAGCCTCATGGCAGGAATGTCTTGGTCCAAGACAGAAGGCAGCCATGTCCTGAGGCAAGCTGGCAGGCTGAGACCCCAGAGGGAACCTGGGACTAACCTAACAACATCCCTCAACGTGCAACAGCTTCAAACACTGCCTGCCAAGCCCCCACCTCCTGCAGCAGGCAGGCACAGGCTTTGGCACATCCCTTCTGCCTGCTACCAAACACATCACAGGGATTGAGGAGTCACTCCCTTGCCTCAGAGACCCCTTTGGTGATTACCTGTCCATCCGCTCTCAGCCAAAACCAAGGAGACGAAAGCACCTGCTCTCCTTGGGTCCCTGGCTCAGCAGCTCTCTGACCTGCTCTCAGCAGGTGAGATGATCTAACTCTGTCTAGCACAGAGGAGCTGAGGTGTCTGCCCCTCCCCACAGGGGTAAAATCCCAACCCTGTGACTGCCCAGTACTGTGTCAGACAGGCTCCAACGAGGAATCGAAGGCACAAAAGCAAGACCTGGTATCTCCTTCAGGCTGTGCTCTCCTGCAAGAGCGGAGGGCACCAGGCTGCCTCACCGGGTCACCTGGGATTGCCCTGGGCAGGGAGGCACTTCCAGCGGCTGGGTTAGAGGTTGGTTCCCTGACGTTGCCCAGAATGGGAGGGGGCTCACAGTACAGCTGTGTGACAGCACTGAGTAGTAGGGGCTGTGGAGGGGAAATGAGGGATAAACACATGCAATGGGATGCCCAGTGAAATGATACAGCTCAAGGCTCTGAGCTCAGTTCAAGCCCAGCACCTTTTCCAGGCCAGCAACAACTTCCTCTACAAGGCCAGAGAAGGGAACCTCAGCATAAAACAGCACACCCAGCAGATCCTGGCTGTGCAGCATATTGTCCTGTGAACAAATGCTTAAGAGTGGATTTGGTCCAAGAACCACAGCACTGCAAGTGGGAGGGTTCTACCAGTTACTGGGAAAGGCCTTCAAGGTCTTGTCATCCTTGCTCCTGTTTGATAATCATTCCTTTGGTCACTTGGTCCCTCAGGAGCCCCCCATTCCACAAGAGTGAAAGGCTCTAGTGAAGAAGGACTCCCTGTGCAGACTCCTCCTGCTCAGCTGCAGAGGCTGTGGCTCCCAAGAGCCATGTCTAGCACAGAGAAGTGCATTGGGGATGTGTCTGTTTCTAGCACTTGCAACCCAGCACCTCTTTGCTGGAATGAGCAGCTCTCTCTGCTCCCTGGGACAGGCTGGGATAAAATATTCTTGCTCCTGAGATCAAGCGATCTATCTCAGGCCCCTCACATGCTGAACCTCTCTGCCTTCCCCAGTAATGACCACCTGGAATGAACAAACATTGGCATCACAGCATTTCACAGCTGAACCATGAACATCAGGCTCTCTCAGCCCACCATCCCTGCCCTTCACCTGCCCTCCAGCACCAGCCTGGAACCAGCAGCATCCTGAGGGCTCAGGCACCCTTAGACTGTTTTGATCTCTGGTGCTTGGCCTTGTGTCAGGCTCTGCCGCTGAGCCTTCACTGCCTGCAGCCGCTTCCCATGCAGGCTGAACTGTGACCAGCTGAGGAGCTGCAGCAGGGCGCACGCGATGGGCACAAAGACGAGGAGGTAAAAGCAGCCCTGGCGAAGAGTTGGCTCCAAGGCCGCAGCAGACTCCAGCTTTGGCTGGGCACTCACCACGTTGTTCAGGGGGTTGCGCTGGAAGATGTCGTAGCCTGGTGTCAGAGAAGAGTTTGTGAGAATGGGGCTGTGGGGATGGATCTTTGTCCATTCTCTTTGAGTGACCAGCCATGGAGATGCAGAGACCAGGCACAGGTTAGCAACTGAAGAGCCCTCTGCACCCACCCAGAGCACAGCACAAGGTGCCACACACTGAACTCTGCCCTGTTCTACTCCACTACTTTCCCCAGGAGCATCCTTACCTGTGTATGCACAGAGCAGCCAGGTGCCAATCAGAGGGGCGAAGGTCTGGCCCGGTTTGGTGACCAGAGCCACCATCCCAAAGAGCAGGGCTGAAGCTGCCTGCTTCCTACGGTTCAGGACTAGATCCTCATCCACCAAATCAGTGACCACCAGGTTGAGTAACTTACAGGTCCCTTCTGTGAACACACGGTTGCTGCAGAACAACAGGCAAAGCACTGAATAGGGCTATCAAATGACAGGGAAAATGTGACAGACAGAAAAAATGGCAATGGTGGAAAAGGTTTCCCCACACTTGAAATAAGAATTTCAGGCGCCCTAGTTACAGAAGAGGAACACCACTATCACTAAGACTTTGTACCCCGCACCTCAGATCAGTCTTGACCTGCCACACAGACAGGCCTGGGGACAGGACACACTGGGCCTGTGGCTCACAGGCAGCTGCGGAAGAGAGAAGCTCTCAGCATTTGGCAAATGCAGGTGCAAGCTGCCACTAGTCCTGCTGGTCTGTGACCTCCTGAACATCACTGCCTCCCTCACTCTGCAGCAGGGCAGCCTGTGGATTCCGCAGTGACCTGTCCCATGTGTTGTCAGAACTGGAAACCACATGGCTTATGTATGATCCTTCCCCCTCTTCCCTGTCTTCCACTCCTCTTCTTAAAACAGAGACAACGCATTTGGCTTCACAGGAAGCAGAGGGCAGGGGAAGTGCTTGCCTACCTGGCAATGAAGATGCAGAGCAGATACACCTGATCAGGTCCTGCCAGGAACATGACAACACTCAGAGCCAGCTTCAGGAAGAAGAGTCCTCGCACCACAGCGTAAACCCCACAGCGGCGGCAGAGCGACAGGAAGTAGAGGTTGTTGAGATGGGGGGCAATGTAGGAAACACCTGAGCAGAGACAGATGCAGAAACAGCTCGATGGAGTTTCACTTTCCACCATGCCCCCAGACACAATACCAATAGAGACAGCAAGGTTGCCTATTGCCAGTTGGACAATACAGAGCAGCTCCTCCACATTTACAGAAGGCTGTAGCAGATTTATTCCATGGCTTTGTGGCACAGCACACACTTTCCTACAGAGGGAGACCTTCTTCCATCAACCTCATGGACAGAAAGGAAGAAAAGACTTGCCCAGTGTCATGCAGAGGCCGCAACTCAGCCCTGGAGCAGAAATGAGAGAGACAGGACTGCCTGACCAGACCTGGCTTGCACAGAACCCTCCCAGAGTAACTCTAGTACCAATGCCCGCATATCTGTGGCTGCTTGGAAATGGTCTGTATGCTGCAGAAGGAAACGGATAAAATTTAGCGCTGTGTTCTCTGCTGTATCCTGGGAACACTGCATTCTGCAGCCCCTAGTGCTCAGAGCAATACCTCTCTGGAGTCTGGTATCCAGCACATCAGGCTTGTCCTTAATAGAAAAGGCTCCAAGTTACTTCTGTGCCCAGAAAGGACAATTCAAAGGTCCCAGGAAACATGTGGGGTGCGTGCATGTGTGAATCTTACAGCCCAGAGTCCTGTATGTGAACACACCTCTCCCCAGATGGAGTGTGGGAAGGGCAAACCCACACTCGGGCCAGGTCCTGTGTAACTCAGCTGCTCCCTCCAGTCCCACCTGAAACTCACCAAGCAGGAAGGATCCAGTAGAGACAGAGATCTGGTCTGACAGCAGGTGTTCCAGGAACAGAGGGAAGAAGTTGCTATTAAAATGGCAGTGAAAAACCTGTGAAGGCAGCATGCAGACGAGCTGGTCAGCAGGAACAGCAGTGAGAAAGAACAGAAAAAGCTAACAGCCCTCTGGGCTCTGTTGTCCTAGGAGCCCCATGCCAAAGGATCATGCAGGATAGGCCTGGAGTACTTCAGCAGAGCAAGACCTTGGCTGTGACATTTCTGACACTGCTGGCTGAGATTGCAGAGCTGCAATGCCATCAGCTATGCCCACTTTGTGCCCAAAGTCAGCCCCACTCCCAGCTGTACAGCACAGTGCTGCTAGGGCAGACAGGGCCAGCAGGTGACAGCAGTGACCATGAGGCTGGGGGAGACAGTGGCATGGCAGGAGGGAGGAGGCAGCTGGCAGGAGGACATTGGTAAGGCAGTGAGCCTTGAACACAAAGATGCAGACCAGCAGCTGCCTGAGGGAAACTGAGAGATCCTCAGGGAGCCATGACTGCAGCACACAAAGCTGGGCAGGCTGCCGGCATTTGGTAGTCATCACTGAAGAGGATGAAGAACAGAAATGGTAAAAGCCAGCTGGGAGATGGATCCAGCTGGACAGCGAGAACAGTGGTGGGAGCCTCAGGAAAATGGAAAGGGAAAGGAGACTATGCTGACAGCCACACAGCAAACAGCACTCCTAAACTCATCCTCTCTCTAAAGCCAGACCCTGTGCTTCTGCACCCCATATGGGCCGCACAGAGCTCAGTCAGCCCCTATAATCCAGCCTATGCTGCAGAGAGAGGAAGGGGCACCCCACAGCTTGCTCAGGAAGTATCCTCCTCACAAGCAGGGAGAGTGGCTACCAGCTGCTGAATCAGCCAGCATGTGCAGGAGGCTCCAAGAGCAAGTGGGTGCTGGGAACATCTCTGCACTTCCTCAGGAACTTACACACTGCTGAATCATCCATCTCAAAGAGCCAGAGCCAGCACTCATCCTGTGAATCGCAGCGTGTCACTTCTGTGCCTACCTGGATGAGATTCATGCAGACAAACCAGAGGAAGTTGCGATGCCGGGAGAGCTGCTGGAGATACTCTGCCAGGGTGATCCTCTTCTCCTGGGGGACGGAGAGTTTCTCAATGTACAGCCTAAAGGAAAAGGAGGGATAAAAAGTAACCATAAATCCCTCACACCAAGACAGAGTCCCCAGCTCTCCCCCTGCAGATGCAGAGCTCTCTCTTCTCAGCTCCCATCCTGACCTTTCATATTCCTGGACCAATCAAAACAGTGGAGTCTATAGCAATGATTGCTTATTGCTAGTAAGAAGCACAGGTAACAGGTCTCCCAAAGAACATCTGTCATCTTAATAAAAAAAATTGACCTTTCTGTCCAGAAATGCATTCTCCTCTTATCAGCCATTCCACTATACATCCATTCCTCTTCCAGGTCCCTGCAGTTAGCTCACCTGGCAGATCTCATCAGGATCTGCTGCCTCTACAGCATAATGCTGGCAGCTCATAACAAGAGATGACAAGTGAGGCAACCTGAGGAAGGAGCTGAACAGGGAAAATCAGCTTGGTCTGGCCTACCAATAGCCCAGATACTATCAGGCAGCTGAAGTGAGTGACAGGGAGTGACATTCACTTGTCCAGTTCCGTAGGACATGGGCAGCAATGTGATCTCATGCTCAAGCATGAGTGCTATCATAAGCTCCTTCTTTTACCATTTTACCACTTACAGGCCTCACTGGGTGCTCTAGACATGAACTCATTTCGTGTTCTAAACACTGGATGGACATATAGCAGGTTAGGCCTCTGCCTCCAGTTTGGACGAGGGCTGACACAAGACAGTTTTGCTCTATTTTCAGAGGTGTGTGACAAGTGCGACAGCTGATCCTGAAAACTGTATCAATAGACAAGAACGAGAGATAATTACAAATTTTGCCTCATTCTGGATCTTCTCACATATTTATTTGCTGCAGATCTATGTCAGGCCTTTGTCCCTGCTGAGAATTCATGACTCTTACTCTTTCAGGGTTGATTTCTGGTCCCATTTCGCTTTCCCATCAGCCTGAAACCGCTGGCGGAGCAGCTGTGTGGACAGGGTGAAACCAACAATGGAGCAGAGGGCCAGCAGGACGCAAAATATGCGAAAGGAAAAGAAGTCCTCCTTGTTCCACACTGCATAGGACATGAAGACAGACAGGGAGCCTATGGCACTGAAGAAGGAGCAGTAGAAGTTGAGGCTTGTCCTGTCTTTTGCTGAAACAGCCAGGTCTGCAAGCAAGGCGTTGTGATGGAGGTCAACCATGGTGAGAAAGCTGTCGTACATGCAAAGGCAAAGGAGGAACTGCAAACCAGGATGAGCCCAGGAAACCCAGAAAGCCAGGAAAGAAATGGCAAAGAGGGGGCCATTGTGGCTTAGTGCTCTGAGCCTCTTCAGAACTACTTCAGGGGACGAAATCTCTGCTCCTGCCCTGCAACAGAAGAAAAAAAAATATTTTACGTACCTGGACAAAACCCTGCATGATCACATATTCTTCCTCTCCAAGGAAGTAATCTAAGTGGCACAGACACAAATACAGCTTTTCTTCAAGTAACAACCACCCACATCGGATATCTTCTCAGCTAATAGTGAATACACTGAAAATATAAGTTTAGGAAGGCCAAAAAGGGATTTTTTTTTCTCTAGAGCATTTCTCTCCCTGACAGTGCTGTACTGTCTGCACTTTGTGCAATGTAAATGATTTTCATGAGTTTTTACTAATTGCAGGAAGCCACACCACTACTTTCCTTAAAATGTTGACATAAATACATGAGAAATGCTAATGGCCAACAATACAGAGCTATCTTGCCTTCCATCCTATAGAGTTTGGGAACAACTGGTCTGAGGCATTCCATGTGGAAATAACTGTATTTTTCCCCCTTGTGCCTCCCAAACCATGTACAAACACACTCTAACACCCCATTAACAGGCTTGCTCATATAGCAGGGGCTTGAGATTTTATATGCCCATATTTTAGGTTCTGCACCACTCATGACTGTTAAAAATTAGGGCCACATCCACCCAATAAGTGTGTGTGACTTTCTCTAAAAAGACAAGTACTGGAACAACATTTATGAGCACCAAACTTCAAAGATGTCACAAAAAGGAGGTATTTAAGAGTTCCATGCCCAGTAAGCCATTCCCACACCATCATTTTAAAGCTGCCAATTCGACATCATCTTCTCCAGAGTCTAAACAACTTCCCAGACTCTTCTGAACTTCACTTACTGCTGTGTGCTAAGGAATACTCGGTCACTCAGCCAGCCAAACAGAGGGTCATTGAGGCTGTTCCAGATCAGAAACACTGTCTAAGAAAGAAAACAGAACAGGGAAACAATTCACAGGACAGCTCCTTTCTGTCACCAAAGCAAGCTCTGCTGAGCTGGCATGGTGAGCCATTAGCAGGAACAGTCCCAGCACACCTTCCCTGCCCCATCACCACTGTACGATGCTCCTGTCTGGGGCAACTGGCAGTAAGGGCAGTGGTTTTCACTGCTTGTGAAACACCCCAACATCCCCAGAGGAAAGGCATTTTCTGTCCCAGCTTGTTCTATTTTTACATAAGTGGGAAAAACTGAAAAGCTTAAGTTAGCACTTGGAAGGCTCCCTTGCTCCATCTCCAAAAGGGAACACTGCTGTTATAACTAACAGTTTTCACATTTCTAGCAAGGAGCAGTCTTGGTTTCAGAGTTTCCTACTTAAAGAGCACAGAAACTGATGGAAAAAAACTAACCTCTCCTATCCAAAAGGACAGTTTATCAATCTTGTAAACAGAGACGAAGGTGTCCACATAATACAGGAGGAACACGTTGTGCAAAATGGAAACAAAGAGTGACAGAGACCCGTAGATCACTGCAGTGGGCAAATGGAAAAGACAAGCCAGCAGTCGCAGTCCCATGTTGGTGCAGTCAGTGTTCAGCTCCTTCGATCACCTCCATTTCAGGTGAGATGTCTTCTCCCAACACCTACGACATTGTTGTTGTGGCCAATCCATTGTTGCTCCTGCAGGAGAGAAAAGAAATAAATAACATAAAATGAAAACAGATTCATTTTTTTAAATAAAGTAAAAGGTGAATCCAGTTAATTGGTAAATCTTTGTATGCAGCAATCAGAATTTGTATTGTTTAGAGGAGCTGCTACAAAATGGATTGGAGGGAATTTAAGAGACTAGAAGCTGTCTGCTGCACTAAAGCTGTTTCATTAAGCTGAAGCCAGGCTGTTGGGCTCCTGGGGGTGTGGCTGCCTCCTCCTGAGCAGCCTGCCCTGTCCTTTACCCTGTAATGTTCTTTGTTATCCAGCAAGCAGACAATTAATCCAGCTCTTTAAAGGCAAGGTCAGAGGAAGAATCAAGCTAGATAGCTGCAAACAACAAAGCAGCCTTCAGAAAACACACCTAGTCACTGGTATTTTTAGGTACTCACGTAAATTTTCATCCAAATAAAAATGACAAGAGCTGTGATGTAACCTCACATGTGCACAATGCTTTCCCCAGGCAGTCACAGCTTACTGCACCTGGGCTGGCCCAGACAGGAGTTATTTATGGTGAGCAGTGCTGCTGCTTTGTGGCATGAAGAGACATGACCAAAACACAACTGCAGCAGGCATGCTGCCATCAAGCAATAAAAGTAACCAGAAGTGCCTTAGCAGTCGTTCAGCTTGTCTTGGAGTGGCCTAAGTCTTAGGATCATAGTCTGAAATAAAGATGCTTTGGCTGGATGGCAATATATACAGAAATAAAACACGTGGACACAGCAGCCTTAGACAAGAACAAGTCACTGCATGTTCACAAGGGGCTGAGTGTGAGAGGAGGACTCCTCACACCTGCACTGACTAGAGCTTGTGAGCAGGAGCTGGGGCCAGAAATGTTCTCTTGTGCTTATCAGGCTGAGCTCTCTCTCACACACCAGTTGCTACAGACCCAAGGCAAAACACAAAGCACTTATGTGAGACATAAGGGTTTCTTAAATCAGTACAAGTCAGCTTCTCCAGCCCATGCCATCATGCCCTGTTCACAGCACTCACATGAAGGGTGACAAAAAGGTTGTTATCTTGGCACTGTCAAAAGCAAGATAAAGGGCTGTGTGCCACTCCTGTTTCAGCCCTCCAGGGTCTGCATTCACCCAACTCAGATACATCATGGGGGCTTTGCAATGTGGGATAAGACTGAACACATAAGAAATAGGAACATACGCACCACACCATCCTCTTGGGCTTGCAACACCAGCTGCAGCAAGTCCAAGCAGGAAATCAAGCAGAAGAATAAACGTCTGGGTATGAAACCTGATGAAAGGACAGTCCCATTAAGCATTTCCCTGAAGCCATGAGTCTGACCACTTCTAGGCAAGATCAGAAAAGCAAAAATAACCATCTGCTCTGCCTAGGCCAAGGAATTCCTCATAACTAGTTCAGAAGGAGCAGGAACAGCATTTGTTCCAATCAATTACATCACTAGATTGAAACTGCACCTCGGTTCTACTCCCAGCCAAAGCACTAGACCTCAACTGGATCCAACTGCAGAGCCCTTGTGGAGCTCAGACACCATTCTGCATCCCTGCCAGGCCAAAATCCATGGCCAGAAAAAAGGAAGACACCGCTTGGAAGAGAATTGAGCCAGACAATGAACCTTTACAGACGTAATTAAAGACAGACAAGACTCAAGGGGAAATTTCATTTTGTATGGTCAAGAATTGGAAAGGAGTCACAATGCATAAAGACAAAGGTTAAGAAGAAGGGAGAGTTAAGGCACGAGGCAAGTCCCCTGCCCCAGAGGTAAGTCCTCTGTCTCTCACCAAAAGTCTTCTGTGGAAGACTGACAGCAGAGCAGATGAAGACATCAGTGTGGTGAGCCCCTTCATGGAATTGTCAGGACACAAGAACTGGGAACACTCACTGTAACTAGCAGGAAGTCAGCTTAAAGCACACAAAAATATTTCTTTACCTGGCAGGTAGTAAACACCTGACATTCCCTAACAAAGGACATTAGAGAGCTGGGCAGCAGCTTCAAAGGATTAGACAAATTCACAGAAAACAGCCGTACACAAACAGCTATTAAAGGGAACAAGGCAGGGAAATTGCCTCTAACTGCCCCAAGCCAGCTGTGCAGGCTGGGGGTGGACAAGTGGAAAGGCCATAAATGGTGCCCAGACTCCTGAGCTCTCCCCCTAAACAGCACCTCCTGCTGCCACCGCGGGGCAGGATATGAGGAGAGACAGACTAACAGTGTGATCTACTAGAGTGATTCTTATCCTGGGCTTGCCTTTGCTATCCAAAATCTGTGTGAAAGCAGAGCCTGCTCAAGACTTGGTCTCAGTGCTGTAATTCATGCTGTCCCCATCCAAAAAGTGCTTCACTGAGCACATGTTGCACAAACCACAGCTGTTGAAATTTCCAGACACACCTCATTTTGTCATATAAATGCTACAGCACTGTTCAAAGAGGGTGAAGTTCCACTTCTTTTCTTTCTGCTCCCTCATCACTCCTTCACAGATGTGCAACCTCTCCAGCCAGCTGATATTTGCAAGTGATGTCACTTTTGCTAGGATAGTCATTAGGTCATTTGATAGATATTTTTTCCCTTCTCATCTGCAAATGTGCAGTTAAAAAGAAACAAATCACAGTTGACTTTAAAAAGCAGATTTCACTTCTACACCCAAAGGACTGTGTTACTGCCACACTGGTATTTTCATAACCTTTTCCTTGGGATGGAGAATTATTCATGGAGTATGTCAGAACTTTTCAACATGAGGCTGTAAGAAGGAATAGGAAAAGGAATTGCAGGAGGGAATAGCCATCATTCATTCACACTGAACCTCTAACACAGTCATAAAGCAACAAGCTCATAAATTAAAAAGCAATGAGTCTTTATTTGAGAAACTTCCTCCTCCGCATTTGACATCTGGCTCCTGCCAGTGACGTCCACAGATCTTATCTTCCTGAGGAGGATGTTGGAATACTGGCTACCAGGAAAGCACTGCTTTTGTTTGAGAGTGCTGGCATACAGCTGTGTCTGGAACACACCACAGCTTGGGGCTCACACATGTGCTCAAAGTTCCTAGCCAGCTCACAGCTGGATGCACGAGTCCTCGGGTCCCGTGGTGATTCGGCAATGCTTTGGCCTTACAACAAGGCTGAGCTCCAGCCTTCCACAGCTGAAGCCACTTGTACTGAGCCAGCAGCAGAGCCATACATGTGAATCTTGGCTCAAGAAAGCCTTTTAAGCAGGGCCAGATGATTTTTATGAGCTGAAGTTGCCACTCAGCAACCTGAAACAGCCATCTGCAGACCTGACTGCAGTATCAGGATGGCTCTCATGTTCATTCTCCCCTGTGTGGGTAATGCAGGCTGGAATCCCAAATAATACTTCAGGATATGTCTCTGCTTGCTAGAGCTGCCACTACACTGCCTCTGCTGCATATTCTGGGTTTTGAGGGGCTTACTAAGCCAGCTCTGTACGTCTGCAACTGCCACAATAAATCCACCCAGCAGCTGGAAAAACCACCTGAGAGAAAACCCTATTTATAGACATTTGTCACAGCCAGACAGGACCTGGCTGCTGGGGGTCTGGCCCCACTCACAGGGAAGCTGGGCTGGAGCTGCACCTGTGGAAGAGCGGATGTCCTGTGACCTATCCCAGCAAAACACCTGGTGCTGGGCACATCAACTTCTCCCAGAGCCTGCAAGTGACAGTCATGGATGTCTCTGTCTGGTCAGGGTTATCTGTCAGTAACGAGCCCATTTTGGGAGCACAGACCAGGTTCTGCACACTCCTTCCCTCCCACACATGGTACCCCAGGACACCTCCACAATACAAGACATCTCAGAGGGTCCTCACTCCATGAAGCTACCTGGATTCTGGCAGAACTCTGTCAGTAAAACAAGAAATCCCACCACACAGCTATGTGAATGAATGAAAGAAAAAGCCTCCACTTAAACAAAAAAATACCTCTCAAAATCCTATTTCTGTCCCAGGAAAGTGCCTTCCTGGATACACTTCACAAAATTTAGGCTCCTCTGACAAAACTTTGATACTGTGCACCCTTTTGATGCGCCCTTAGAGATGAATATAACTCCAAGGCTCTCAGTTTCTCCACTCCATACTTCTCCTGAAACCCTCCTAACACCCTCAGATAATCCCTTACTAACAAGGACTCCTGAGGGAACATTAAACACAATCCTGTGTGAAACGTGAACAAACATCCCAAAGCAGGCTCCCAGCAGCTTTGTATCTGATGTGTGAAGAAATGAAAACTTTGAAACCACCTGGATCAGGCATGGAAACATGACTGAAAGAGGTTATGAGGGTGTTTCCCAGTACTGTTTACCAATTCAACAATCATCGATGACTGTGCATCATGAGGTTAAGTAATACCCTTCTTATTACAAGCAATCATGTGCTTCCATCACCCCTGCTGAGTTCATACATGCAAACACAAATGCCACACAGACAATTAATACCTTGAACCAGCTGGTAGCTTCCATGGAGCTGTGCTCCAGCTGAGTAATCTTGTTCAATCAGATCTCATTCCCTAATAAGAGCACAAGGTTTGTCAATATAGAGATAACAGGGCAAATCTCATAGCCTTGGAACTTGGCAAGGCTTTTACCCTCACAGCACGCAACATCCCCTGTCTAAAGAACTCATTGTTTTACAGTGTAAAGGAAGTGTGTTAGATGTATTAAAAAACTTGTTCCTGATCATTTGCTGCCAATATAAGCTCTAATCCTGTAATGGACCTCACAGCACAAGGATGGGAACCAAAGCCAGGTAACTCTGGCCTCAAATTACAAAACTAGAAGTAAATTTGAAATCATCAATGAAAACAAACCCCAAGATTTGCTTCAAAGGAGCTATAAGAGGGGATTACTGCATATATTTTGCCTGTTCTTTGTTAAGACTTGACAGGAAACTCCAAGTGAGAAGCAACTTTCACCACTCTGCCAGGTGCAGCCACCAGGAGTTTCTGCTACACAGCTTCCCGGGAACAGGTATTCTCTTCACCTGCGCAACCTCCAAGGCCACCGTCCCTCCGCAGGGTCCCAGCTGCAGCCACAAGGCCACATGAAACTGACTGGGTCACCAACTGCAGCCGCTGGCCTCCTGTGCGGGACAGGAGCGCGGGGAACCAGGCGATGCCTGCCGAGTCAGGCTGGACACGGGGACACTGTGACTTGGGCAGCGCAGCCAAAGCAGCGCCGCCATCCCCGTGCCTCATCCGCAGGGGCTCTCCACGCTGAGGGGAGACCTGGCAACCCTGGTAGAGGAAGGGGTGGCCAGGCAGAGGCGCTGCCATCCTTCCCTGGTGGGCTCTCCCGCAGGCTCCATAGCAGTGGGCTGAAGCCTGCCAGGTAAAGGGAAGGCGTAACAGGGACACCAGAGACCCGCGGCACGCTCCGGGAGAGGAGGGCAATGCCAGAGTCCCCTCTCCTTGCCGGGAGGCAGACCCCACCGCCTCCAGCACTAAGCCCCAGGTGCGATGGCACCCCCCAGCCCAAAGTGGGATCATCCGCGATAACAGAGGTAAGTATCCACCAGGGCTCTACCACTGCAGGGAAGGGGGGGGTCCCCCCTACTCTACAGAGGCGCCCCCCCGAGGGGTAGTGTCTCTCCCACCCTACCCGTAGCACCTTACTGAGCGGACGAGGGATCTGCCACCCTACCACACTACAGGTAGAGAGACAGACCGGGGCCAGCGATGAGGCGAGAGAGACGCCCGCCCGCCGCCTCGGCGCCTCCTACCTGCGTCCGGTACCGGCGCTCCCCCGCCGCTCCTCCATCGCACGGCGCAGCCGCGCATGTGCATCCTCAGCCCCGCCCCGCGGCCATTTTGCGTCCTGGCAAGTGAAGCCGCCAGCATCTCCCGGCAGCCATCGCGTGTGAGGGCACGCTGCTCCCTTATTTGCATATCCCCGCCCCCAGCCGCACGAGCCTCTCTGGTGTGGCGCCACCTCTATGGTCAGTCCGCCTGTCGCCATGGAAACGCGGCCTGGCCAGGACGCCAGCGATTGGAGACAGGGAATCGTAGAATCATCGTAGAATCATCAATATTGTATGAGATCTTCAAGTTTAACCAGTCCAACCGCCAGCCCATCGCCACCACTGTTACCTGTGAGCCACTACACCATATCACCCAGTGCCATTTCCAGACTTGAAAACCTCCAGGTATGGCAACTCCACCACCTGTGCAACCAATTCCAATACCTGATCACTCAAACAAAAAAAATCTAGTATTGAATCTGAATCTCCACTGTCCCAGCTTGAGGTCATTTCCTCCGTCCCTCTCACTATAGGCATGGTAGAAGAGACCAGCCTCCCCCTCATCACAACCTCCTGTCAGGGTTTGTAAAGAGCAGTGAGGTCCCCCCTGAGCCTCCTCTTCTCCAAAGAGCATGTGCCAAGCTGCAGAATAATTTAGTGGGAACAAAAATATATACATGGCTGCTTGGGAAGGTGGGGCAGTAATCCAGCAAATATCCTGTCTGTGGTCTTAGGCATTGGCAAATTATATTTCTCTCCCACAATTAATTTCCATTCATCCTGTGTATTTCAGAAAATAGGGACTAATATCGTCCATTATCATTTAAGATCACTCTGTGGCCCTTTCTCTCAAAGAAGCAATTCTTAAGTTCAGCATATGCATCATCTTTGGTCTCTCACTGCAACAGTTGCTTCCATTAAGCTGCTCTCAAATTTCACCAGGGGAAATTTCACCACAAAAAATTGAGGCGAAAGCCAATTGCTGTGCACAGGAAGGTATTATTGCGCCCTATTACTTACCAATGGTTTTGCACATTAGACTTACTAGTAGCTTCTTAAGAAGGTAATTTTTATAAATTCCTAGAAGTCAGACAACTAATTGTAATCAACATAGTTTGTAATTAAAGAGTGATTTGTAGGTATTTAGCTTCAGCTACTGAGATCACCTGCAGCAGAGCAAGGTATAAGGCACTAATCAAAGAATCATTTAGTTTGGAAAAGACCTCTAAGATCACGGAATCAGTAAGCATCCCAAAGGAGCTGCACTACTGCTGCTGTTATGCTGGGTGATGATGAGCTGACCTTGCAGGAGTCACCCATTTAAAACTCCTGTGGAGATTTCTATCTGTAAAGGTCCACCACGGTGCAGGTGATTACAATAAGGTAGTGCTGATGGGAGCCACTGATATGGCTTCTTACTTAATTACGATCTGGATGAGCTGTGAGTACAAATACCTGCTTAGCTGTGGCTGTGTGTGAGTAAAAAGCTTGGGGGGGACGAACACTAAGAGAACAGTGGAGGGTTTAGTTTTTTTTTTTTTGTTTTGTTTGTTTGTTTTGTTTTGTGGTTTTTTTTTTTTTTTTTTTTTTTTGTAGTGTTTAATGGTGGGGGGGGGGGCGTTTTCTTCACTGTGTTAGTTAGTCTGTTGCTTTAAAGGTTACAGTTCTTTAAGTTTTGCTGACTTGAGAAAGAACCTGAAGTTTTGGTGAGTGCTTTTTCAGGTTTTTCCATGCTGGTTTTATGTGCTGATTTTAGCTGCTGCTTTGCCTGTGTCCTGTATCCTTGTTCCATGTCTGAGCACGAAATGTAATTGCTGAAGGAATGAGCCTCCTGTTGCCATCTTAAGGTATAAGGGCATGTTCAGGCAAGTTTGGCTGCCTTGGTTACCACAGGAGAAACTTCCATTAGATCTAATGCAGTATCTTAGGGCATCTCCTCCCTCCCTGTGTGTCCCTAAGATACTTCAATGAAAAAGAGCCTGTGGAAAGTAACCTGCTTTCTTAGGATCAGGTTGTGTGTCCTACTGTTCCTTGGTTAAGTGAACACATTCTCCTGGTTGTCTTTTCTCCACATGTGAGTACACATATGCCAAGCAAATCTCCCTCTGTGTTCTGCACTTATAGACTAGGCTGTTTTGCTATGTTTCTGCAGTTGTATGCTACCTTTAATGTTTGCAGTAGCAGAGCTGTGTATGACTGAGATATTCTGTATTTTGCCTGGCTTCTTAAAAACACAAACCCCTTTGCAGGTGGTGCCATTTTCACATCTGCTGTTTGATCGGTGCTAGTCCATGTGCAGTATCATAACTTGGCTGTAGTGTTGACTCCTGCCAGTGCTCTACTCTGTAATATTCTTAGCACCACCTGCTTGTGAACGATACTAACGTAAATCATTATTGTTGTGTGATGAGAGGCTTTAAACACGTTAATTTGGAAAAAAATGAACTAGAAAAGTCTTTGAGTTGATTGTATTCCTGGAAACACGAGATTTTCTTTTGATTCCTATTTTAAAAAATCAACAATGTTATTTGTGACCTATGTTCTGTATTCTCTAAAGACCATAACAGAAGGTAGTTGGTTGGTTTTTTTAAAGTTGTAACAAAGTTGTAGATCAGCAGATACTGCAGCTGTCTGCCTTGGGGATGCAATAAGAGCAGTATTCCCATGGGTAGTTCTAGCTCAGATGTTTGAACTTACACTAGAAATGCAGTGTGTGCTGCTGTTGTAACAGAAACCCCCCCTTATATGCCAGAGGGGTATGTTGTATGTAATACAACCCCAAAGAGTGGATAATCTTTCCTGCCCTGTCCTACTGTTTAGGGTGTTGACACTCTGGGAAGATGCAAATGCATAAGACTATGCCTTCTGTACTTCTGCATATCCATCCTCAGTGCAGGATAAGTGGGAACAGGATCTATTTAAAGAAGAAAGAGTTAAAATGAAAATAGTGTTCTGTGACACTGATGTTTATTAACAGAGGAAATCCACTGTGGGCACAACCTCCCTCTGGAGAACCAGGCTGTGTCGTCCATTAACTCCTTTGCAGGATATCAGGAGACTCTCCCAAGAGCACTTTAAGGACAAAGACTAGTAATCAAGCAGCTGTGAGAGTAGGATGCTGTAGAAGTACAAAACTTGTTGCTCTGTTATGCAAACTGTCTTTGTGTAAGATAAGAAAGTGCTGGTAGGTAACTGGAGCTGGGCGTGGGAATTAAGGCTGGAATGGAATGATTTGTCTTGGAGTGTGTAAAGTAAACAATATATAACCAGGAGGAACCAAATAATTATGGACTGTCTGAAGCAGCTCTTGCAGAGTAAAACTTTTCAAGGCCACCTGCACCACATTAGTAATACCATATAAGGCTGAGATTACCAAGGTGACGATATCAGAATTGTCAGGCTTAATTATGGATGTGGCAAAACTGAGGAAGAAATAATCTGGGTGGATTGGCTGTTTGGGAGGAGACTGAGGTAAAGGAAGCATGAATGTGGCAGAAAAAGTGGATCCTGAAATTAGAGAATAATGTATAAAATGAGACAAAGGTGAGATCAGCTGACTGAAGGATTGCAGGTGTCCAGATGATTGTGAAGCCTAAGGACCCAAGCTCACAGGACTGCTGAAGTGATGCTCTTTGAACAACCTGCTGGACTCTACATCAAGTCAATGCTGGAAAGAATTGTTGTGGGAGGGCAGAGCAAAGTGGGGTAGATGTGCATCCTAGTGCTAAGTGGTGTGGGAGGGAAGGGTGACTCAACAGCATCATGTGTGGTTTGTAAGACTTGATTAGTAGCTTCATAGCGGTGTGCAAAGTGATATAAATAGCCATGAGAAGCTACTGGCATATTAATGAAGTTATTGGCTGTTTAGTTGACTTATTGGTGTGCTTGATATAATTAGTGCCCTGAGTCTGTTCCCTCAACACTGTAATATGAAGGGGAATAGCTGTGCAGAAGTCACAGCTGGGGGCTCAACCAGGACCTCCTAATTTGGAAGCTTGAGCTAACTGGTAGTGAGATCTTTGAAGATGATGTGTGGATGGGGATGATGGGTGTCAGATGAACTCTTGAGTGAGAGGAGCAGCAGGTGTGTGCAGGCTGTGTTTTAACATGGAGGTGATCCTTAGAACTGAATGCTGCTATGAAATACACATTAAAATATGCTCAACTAAAGAAAAAGACTAGTGTCTACATACACAGCTGCATCTGGGAAAGGGTTTAAATGAGAAATAACATGATGGCTGGGGTACTGAGACATGGGACACAGATTTGAATCTCAGGTGAGGAAAACATCTGATGTAAAGGGTGCCTGCAGTAGTTACTGGGAAGATGAGAATGGTGGTGGTAGAAGCTTTAATAGCACAGAAGTTAGGCTAAGCTGAAAGGAGAATGGGTCAGAAAAAGAGAAACTGTGGAGTATATCCAAAATGTATACTATGGTGCAGCAGATGCATGCCCAGGGAGAGGCTGAATAGGCAACAGTGTCAGGATCACCTGGCAGCAGGCAGGGATGTTTTCTATAGCCTTGTCTGCTGATGCAGTCACCCTATGGTAACACTCATCACATTTTATTCTTGGTGGCACAGCTGTTCCAGAGCTGCTGTGTTACTCAGCAGCTGCAGTCTGAGTAGGAATGGCTGCTCCAAACCTCTCTGTCACCAGCGAGTTGCATTTGACTGCTATTTGAGCAGAGTTATGCAGGGAGGTGGTTTTTGGATAACGGCTGTCAAGTAAAGACTTGCTCTGCAATGACTTGGCTTTTTCCTGGTGTTTTGATTTCATATAGAGTCTGGGCTTTGCACAGACCTCAGAAACAAATGCCAGACCCACACTAGACTTCAGTGCTTTCTGGGAATGTTGCTTTGAATAGCTGAAATGGATCTATTCCCTCTTCAAAGGGCCTCTATAAGGGGTGACTGACTGTAAAACGCATTAGCTGCTATTTCCAGAGTTACCAATGCCAGCTGGAGCTCTTTTCTTCATGGTGCACTAGTAACAGCAGGGTGAGACTGGTGTCTTCTGGCTTCAGAAGTTAAATTCTCCCCCTTGGCTGAGCTGAAGGGATTGTTCATGGCGCTCTTATATCAGCTGTGCTTGTGATGTTCTTCCAGTTGGCTTGGACAGTGAAGTAATTCCTGATAGAAAGAGGGGTGAGGGGAAACAGGGTCAGAACCTCAGCACTCCTGGGGGAGTTCCTCAGACTGGGTTAGTGATGTGTGGAGGCTTGTTCTCTACAGCATTGATTTGTATTGCTGTTAATCACTGCTGTCTGCTGGTATCTTGAACTGGGTGTGATGCAGTAACCCCTTGTGTGAGTATTTAACACTTGGAGTATTTTGCTGGAGCAGTGTGGGTTGATTTTTCTCTTAGGGAGTGTAGCAAAATGTGGTGCTATTTTATGTTGAGGAGGTGAGTGGGTTTGTGTTCAAAATGCAAGTTATTCCATTATTTAGCAGTGCTACTATGGGAATCTGGTCCTCTAGATGAAAATGAAGGCCTGAAAAGGCCTAGCTTTTAATGAGCTATTGCATTTTCCTTGAATTCCTGTGTTGCTGCCAGGCATGTCTAGCTAAGAGAAAGCATCCCGTTTAGGAAGGCAGCCAAGTGCCTCTGTCCTGAGGATCAGTACTGGTGGTGGAGGATGAAAGTTATTGTGTTGTGTGGCTTTTTGTACTGCTTTCCCACCTCCCCAAGAAGTACTTGGGAATCTTCTCCTGGATGAGTTTTACTGAAAAGACTTCAAACCAAGCATGACTTTAAGTTGGCAATAAAGAGATAGAAGTGACAAGGAAAAATATGAAACTGCTTTGTCATGATATTCTCCCATGCACTATCTCCAGCTACTGGAATGCTGGATGTGTGTGGGACTGACATCAGAGAGTGATGGAAGACAAACCTTGGCTGCATAAAAACATTCAATTTTAACATCTTACTTTAAGCAGTCCTTGAAGTTTGGGGCTTTTTTTTTAAAAAAAGTCTTTACCAAAGCTTTGTAAGGTGGCAACAATTTTGCAGACTCTGCTTAAAATGGGGAAACTAACTGGAAATAAATAATTTCTTTTTCATCCTCTTGGCTGGGGGAAATTGGTGCTTTTGCAGTATTCATCCCTGTACCCTTGGGAGTTATTACAGAGCAATGGTGGGAGATCTGTGGGTTTTTTGTGGGATGGGGAGAGGAGGAGGAGGTCAGGAAAAAAGCTAGAAAAAATAGTCTGAAAGCTTGAGTGCTGGAACAGAGGAAAGGGTAACTTAATGGTATCTTTGTTTGTGAGCTGATCACAGGGCTATGGAATGAGGTGAAAATAGTCTGGGTAGAGAGTTCCAGTAAATTAGATGGTAATGTCCTCTCCCATGGGCCCAGTGTCTCTACAGTTGTGTTGGCTTGCAGCATATTCCCTGAGGCAGTATCTAAACCCATCCAAACTGCTAGCCTGACCTGGGAACCCTTGTCTGCTGGACAGAGGACTTGGTGAAACCAGTCTTTCCAGACACGTGAGATACTTGTATGAATTTCACATGTTGGGTATTGTGGCACACCTGTGTGTTGGTACTGCCCATGATACAGTCAAGCTCACTTCAGTCTCTCTCCTACAGAATGTGAAGTCTAGCATGGAATTTAAAATTTTCTTTCCTCTGTTTTCTGTAGCTCACAGTGGTCTCTTGTGTTCCACAAATACCTAAAAAGAAAGCTCACCAAATTCAAAGCTAGCCTAGGTGATAGTAAAGCTCTACTTCCCTGAGACATTCAGAAGAACCATGATCTTCCGTATTTTTAGTAGATAATTTCTGCTGCTTTAGATACTAGGAAAGCCCTACCAGACCTGGGCATTTCTGTTTTAACTAGTGGTGGTTTCATCACCTGCAGTAACTGAGAGGGCTGAAAAAAAAAGCTTCTCTTATCAAATGTCCTCTCTAGTTTTGTATTGCAAACATTGCTTGGTTGCTCCATAGCAACTCTATGTGGGGCAGCTGGTGTGAAGCATGCTTTGCTTGGCAGGCCTTTTTTTGGGAGCTGTGGTGTCGGTCCACTTGACCTCCACCAAGATGCTTGAGGAGGGAAAGGCCCTGCCAGATGACTGGGGCAGTGGGTAAGGGAATTGTTGGAGTCAGCTCTGGCAAGTCTGGGAATAGTCTGCAGTATCATGTTCTCACCAAGAAGAGATGGCAATCTTATGTTAGTTTTCTGTGATCACCTTTGGAGTTTTCTCTCCTTTTTATTGTGCCTGGTGTCTCATTCAGCACCAGCCAAGTGGGATCTGAACCCTTTTCCAGCAAGGTCAAAACTGCTGGAAGGGGTTAAAAGGAGAGGCTGCCTTGTCTCTTGCTGTGGCCTTTCTTGCTGTGTTGGCCCCTTGTTGTTCCCTGCTGCCAACCACTGCTCTAGGTGCTCTGGAGTGGGGAGGTTTGGCTCCGAGGCACAGCCTGCTGTCTGCCCATCCAGACTTTCCATCTATGCCACCAATACCTGGCATGTATTGATGGATGTCAGTGGCTCTCAGGAGCAGGCAAGCATTTAGCAGAGCTCAGCTCAAGCTTTAAGGTCTGCTTTGCCTGTTCCTGCTCAGAACATTCAAGTGCTGGGCAACAGATGTGGTGATTTTTAATTTTTTTTTTCTCAAGGGGTAACAGAGCTTGAAAGTGGAGCAAAGGAGGATGGTAGTCTGAAGAGACAGATCAGCTAGGATCCCCTCTCCTTTTCTGGTCCCATAGTTGGTCCTGAAGAGTTGGAGGCTGTCAAGTATTTACTTGCAAGACCAGGCCAGCCTCTGGCTGCTGGTACTGGAGAAACAAGAGAAGAGCAGGTGGAACATAGTATGGTTTGAGTTGGAAAGGACTTAAAGATCATTCAGTTCTAATTTCTCTGTCATGGGCAGGGGTACCTTCTACTAGACTAGAGCTCTCAGTGCCCTATCAAGTCTCACATGGAATGCTTCCAGGGATGGGGCATCTACAGCTTCTCTGGGCACCCTACTCTGGTGCCTCACCACTCTCACAGTAAAGAATTTTAATTTCTAATATTCAATTTTAATTCATTCTCCATCAGTTTAAAACTATTCTTCCTTGTCCTATCACTGCTTGCCCTTGTGAAAATTCCCTTGCCAGCCTTCTTGGAGACTCCGTTTAGGTACTGGAAGGTGCTATAAGGTCTCCTTGAGAAGCGGAAGGGGAGAAGAAACTTGGGATTGGACTCCTTCCTCATGTGGTACCACTTGGTGTTGGTGTTTGGAGTTGGTTTTCTTAAGCATCTGGCTTTTGATGCCTTCCAGCCATCAGATGGCCTGACAAATGATTGCCTTCTGGGCAAACTCTGTTTTGCCTGGAGCAGTGTCTGCTTTTACTTCCTGGTAAGTGAGGGATGGGGTCTGGCAAGCTGTTACTGGTGCTCTCAAAGCCCTTTTCTCCTGTACACATGGATTTGTCATGCCGTAGCCTGAAGGTCGGTATGAACAACAGGAAATTGTGTAATGGTGGGGTAAACTGATTGTCAGCCCCTGGGAGCACCAGGGTGCTGCTCCGCAGGGCAGGAGTGCCTCCTGCATACCAAAACCTTGTTGCAACACACCCGAGTGTTCAGGGCAGTGCTGGGCCCTGCAAGCCAGGAGCTGGGGCTCGGTGCCTCTGCAGGTAAGGCTGTGGCTGGGCAGTCTGAGAGCTCTGTGCTTGGGAGCAGGCAGGGACAGGGCAGCAGCAGGCAGCTGTGCAGGGGGGCCTGGCAGAGGCCACCCAGTCAAGGCTTGCCCTGACAGGTTTGCAAACTTCCTCCGGGGCTGTGAAGTCTTGTGTAGGCTGTCAGCACACTCCCCCTGGGTGATCTACTTCCAGGGAAATGTATTTGCTTCTGTGGTAGGGCATGTGATAATGCTGCCCTGAAGCGCTTTAGCCCTGCTTAATCCTCATGTTGTTCCCCCCTTCTTATCTGTTCAGTTTGCTTCCTCTTGTAGGTCATCCTGCCTGGCTAAGACTCCAGCTTGTTCCCCTTATCTTTCTTCAGTGTAAAATCAAAGCAATTAGTAGCTGTGCTCAGGCTGCCCTTGTGATAAACCCCCAGTGATTTAGATGGCCTGTCAGTCCTTCTTGCAGCTGCCAGGAAGACCTGGGAGCAATGATGCTGACAGCCAAAATTCAGGGTGCTACAGAAGCTTTTGAGCAAGAGCTGGTCATCAGCTAGATGTGAACAGGTTCTCCAGGATTGTCCTTAAGTGGCTTGGAACAGCACACTGACCCAGCAGAAGGGGTATGAGCTCGGCTTGCTTTGTTTCATATGATGGATGCAATAACTGCATGCTCTCTGTGCAGACCACTTGCTCTGAAATACAAGCACTTTACAGAAGTGTGGATCTCAATAGGAATGCATGGATGAGCTATTTAAAGAGGTGCTGAGAGTGGTTTTCAAGATGAGACCATTTATTCCACGTGCCTGCTTTATGCTGTTGTTGACATACAACATCTCTTTGGATTTTTGTGATCATTCTGAGCAAGTTAGGCAAGTAGGTTGTGAACTTTGTTTCATTTCCTCCTGTCTGAGGGGGTGATGGTTATGGGTGATGGCTTTGTCTCCAAGGCTGCAAGTCTTGTTTAAGAGTGCTGCCTGGTCTTAACTGATACTCCAGTGCTGTTCTGCTGTTCCATTGGTGGAGTGTAGGTGTCTAGCCCTGAACCCATGACAAAAAAAAGACTTGAGCTAGTTAATGTACATTGTGAACCTCTAGGAAAAGGAAGAACTTGTGCTAGCTAAAAAGAAAAAAAACTCCATTTTGCAGTACTCAGCATTGCTTGTGTCAGGCAACTCTTAGGGGACAGCTGAACTTTCATCTCTTTATTGGTTAACACCTGTGGGAGAGGCAACTCTAGTTAAGGCAAGAATAGCCCACAGGATCTGAACTTCATGGAGGAAAAAAAAATCCAGTTTGCTGCCTATAGTCCTATGCGTGATCTTTTCCTGTCTCTGATAGCAAATTCTTTAAAAATAAAACAACCCTATGCTATATACAGCTTCCTTTCTGGCCCTAGGGGAGAGGATAATGAGTCATGGGAGGACATTGCTTCATGCCCTGGAGGGTGCTTGGATATCTGGCAAGGGCAGGCTAGGAGCAAATTCAGCTGTAGGTCAGAGTTGTTCAAGGTAAATGTACACTTAAATGTGAATGGTAATTAGTGAGACCAGAAAGAAAACCTGTACATGAGAACTTGTCAGAGGAAGTGTAGATGTGCCTGGATTTTGCTCTAGAAATAAACAAAAGGTACAGCTCTTGTTTGCTTATCAGAGTAAAAGCAGGGCTTTGGGAGGATGGGGAGAGAGTCAAGGGCAGCTGAAGATCTTTTCATTTGTTTAAGATTTCCTTGTCTGGGCAGGATGGCAGTTGTCATAACTGCAGCAGGGTTGGGCTGTGTTGCCTCTTTCCTTTCTTTTGCCTGCTTGCTTTGTTTCTTTCCCTTGTGCCTGCCTTTCCCACTTTTATGCCTGCTCAACGGCCTTCAGCTCCTCGCAGTATCTTGCTGCCTCCCAGCACTGCAAACACAAGTCATGAGGATATGAGGGTGACTCTTCTGCCCTCACTGGTCTTTATATCAGCTTGTTCTCATCTTTGCAACTCAGATGTGTGGGTTAAATGATGTCTTGCAGTGGAGCTAACAAGCAGTCACTGGCAATGTGGCTCACTTGTTCTTGGTAGGTTACTGCTCCTGCAAGCTGTGGGGAGCTCCTTGTATTAATTATTAATTAGTTGGTATGCTTACAGTGCATCTCCTTATTCACCCCAAAATGTGTATAACCAATATAAATTGATTGTCTTCCCTTTCTGTCCTCACAGCTTTTGAGACTTAGCAACTTCTCAAAAGAAGTGCCCCCTGTGTAAAACCCCAGGCTCCTGTACAATGTACCAGTCCAGCTTTGTGCCACGGGAATATTACCCAGCCATGATCCCACCTTCTGCTTATACCTACCCACCACTGCGGCCTGGGAGAGCAGAAGACATGTCCAGATCTGTGATGTTCCCTCCCATTCACATGCACAACTTCTACAGTCGACCTATCACCTTTGTGGTGGACAGGAACAGCTACCCTGACTATGCAGGAGGTCAGGTGGAGTATCATCATCTGTATAGTGCCTCCAATCCCTATATCCATCCATACCACACCTGGCACTTCCCTCCCATGGTCCCTATCCCTCTCTACAGCCCCTATGCAAACTACCATCCCTATGCTGCCTGCCAGAGGTCAGATCAGTATCGAGATACGTGGCCAGAAGGCTTCACAATGAGAGGGGAGCTTCAATGGGGGAAGCTTGGAAAAGTGTTTGGGCCAAGGAAAGACCTCCCAGAATTTGTGAAGGATGATCTCCGGAGGGTTTATGGCACCTACCCCCGGACCAATGTTTCCATATCCTATCGGAAAGGAGAGTTCTTGGTCAAGGGAGAGCCCAAGATAGAAGACCAGGAATACGCAGTGGAGAAAAAGGTCATCCAGCAGGCTGTGACACCCAGTGCCAGTGAGGCAGATGACAGCAGCGAGGACCGGAACCGTAAGAAGAAAAAGAAACTGAGACATTGAGGGAGTCAGATACCCAATGGACTGATGCTCCAGTACCCTCATTGGGAGCCAGTTGGCAACTGGTTTTTGGTGTGGTTGGCAAGTAACACAAACAATGGATGCCACTATTGTTGATTTAATTGCCCCCCATCCGCCACAATCTTATGGCAGATTTACCCTTATTGACGCACAATGCCCATCCTGTGAAGAAGCCACATGACACTTGACTGTTGGGTCAGCTTGCTGGTCCTGGTTTTGAAATGAGTATTTGATTTCCACTGGTTTGGTTGACTGGTCACAGCCTGGTGGGGGATCTCCAAACTACAGCTCTTGATCAGAGAAGATGGGCCTCTTCTTACCTTGTCCAGGGGAAAAGCCTGTAAGCTGGTTCTCTTCCTGGAGAGATAAAAGCTGAATTTCCTTCAGGCTGAGGGCAGTGCAGGTCCCAGAGGACACAGGGTTTTTTGAACACTCTGAAGAACAATTGTCTGCATGTCTTGTCACTGCTGTTTATGACCATATCATTGTGCTTTATCACCACATGAGGCCTGTGCAGCACTTCCCTACACTCTGGTGTCCCCATCCTCTTACTCTTGATAGTGTGGTGTCCAGTACTCCTGGCCACATGTCCTTATTGAAACTGCTGTTGAGGCCCTGCTCTGGGTCACACTTGGCTCTGATTGGAGGTGCTGGCTCTCCCATGAGGTTACTGGAGTTGTGTGAATCACAGCACTTCCATAGCTTGGTGGTTGTGCTGGAAGACGTGAGGGCTGTGAGGGCCTGGGTCTGACTTACTTGCAAACTTCTAAAAACTTCTACCTTTTAAATGACTATAAACAATAAAAAAACCCAAATGCAAATGCTTATATTTCTGATTCTTAAATACATAACATCGGTCTCTTTTGTGAGCAACTTACTATCAGATCTGGCACTTTTTTGTGAAGTTAGGGATGGCTTCTGCTGTGGTTCATGCCCAGCCATGGTGCCTTGTCCCACTTGGCAGTACCCTGCCTTGCCCTAGCTTATTTTCTGCCAGTTTCTGTAGGGACCAGCAGGAATTTTATAAGCATATGGGACCTTCTCTGTCTCCCTGTAATCTCCTAGTCTCCCTCTGACCTCACACATGGAGGGGAATGGGATGTTATCCATCTGCATAGCAAAGGAGAGACTGTGAGGGTGAACTTGGAGACTCTTGGTTGCTCTGAATTGCTATAAAGTGAAAGTAAGTAGACTTTCTTTAATTTTTTTTTTCTTAGTTAGTGCAACAGGTTTTGTTTAACCAATTGCCAAAGTGTCTCCACAACTGTCTGCATTTCCCCTTCCCCATTTAGCTTCTTGGAAATGTGTTAACTCTGCTGTCAGACAAAGCTGCAAGAGGGCTGAACCAGAAAAAATGCTGTAGAAACCTTGGACCAAACTGGTGCTCTTTGGCTGTGCTGCAGACAGTGGCAGTGGGACTTGCTGAATGGGCTAGGAAAGGCCTCCATTAATGACAGCTGGCTAATCAGTTATGCTTTTGGTTACCTAGTATAGGAAAAAGGCAGCAGTTCCTGCTGGGTTGGTTGGTTGTTGAGGTTTTTTTTTATCTCTTCCTTGGCTGAGCAGGCTGTCCTGCCTAGTTAGGGACATGCACTTAAATGCCTGCCTTGGTAGTGCACTCCCTGTCCTTCCAGTAGCAGCAACTCCTTTGGGCAGTGAACCCAAAGTTCATGCACTGGATCCTTGCACAGTGGTTCAGCATCTCAGTGGGGTGTGGGAAGGAGCTTTTTCCCCATCCTCTGCAGCTGCTGTGGGACACAGCTGAGCTGTCAGTACTGGATGCTGCCTGCCATGGGTAGGGGCTGCTTTAGGTGAGATCCTGGAAGAGGTGCAAACTAGCTCTTCTAGGCAAGGTGAGAAAGAGCATGGGGTTTGCCATACAGTGATTTTGAAATGCTACATAAATTACAAGGACTTGCACAATAGCTTATCCTAAATGCTATTCCTCCAGCTGTTAGGTTCCTGGTGGCAGCATGACACCATATTAAAGTGGAAATGCCCCCAAAACACAAGGGGCACAGCCAGGGTCTCCCAGAGGTATGTGATGGATGGGTGAAAACAGAGAGCCTGTTGCCTATACAAATACCTTCTCTAAATATGTGTTGCTGCAGGGGTCATCTCCAAGGCCCATAGGGAGACAGAGGGCATAACCCTTAACTTTACTCATCCTGTCCTGTTTATCTTCTCCAAAGTTTTGTTTGGTTTTGCTGCCTGGACTCTGAACAGGAGATTGCTGGGCACACCCAGGCTGTTGTTCTGACAATGTGTATTTTTAGAAGAGGCTCACAATTGCTTGCAGTACATCAGGAGGTAGTAATGTATTTATTTTCTAAAATGCCATTTCACTTCCAGAAGGAAGAAAACATTCTATAGTTGTGTGGTTTTTTTCCCTTGGGGGAAGATGTGCCACAAACCTCTAGTAGCTCTTTGATAGCAGATATTTCTGTGATGGCCATAACTCCCCTCCACCCCTAATCTGGTCTCTGTGCAGGAGCAAAGATTTACATATTCCTTGTAGGAAGAGCTCACAGTTGCCTTTTCTTCCTGAAGGTTTGAGGCTCAGTTGCTGCCCAGCTGCAGAACTGAATCCATAGGGCATTTTGGAGGCTTTAACGCCTATGGAATTCAGTTCTCAGAGCCAAGCAGCCAGTGCGAGTCAGCTTCCCCAGCTCCAGCCAGCTGTGTCTCCATCTGCAAGGGGGAAAAAATAGCAAAGAGCTCATCATATCTTTGACACAGGGCAGGCACTGAGCTGACACAGATTTTTGCAACTGGGAGCTGCCACAAGGAGAAGACTCTGGCACCTCTCACCCCAGAAGTGGCACAGACAGACACAGCTTTCTTTGGAAACTTTGCTTAAGTTGGCTGGGTCTTTTTTTTTTTTTTTTCCACTGCTTCAACATATGCTGTTTGGAGTCATTGCAAAGTTTCAGGTCAGCCCTGAGCTCTGCAAACCTGCTAGAGCTGTAAGAGAAACACCATTTCTGCCACCTAGGACTGGTATTGGTGGGTGTGTTGAGAACCCCCTATGTATTTGCTCTGTGTGCAGGTGTCACACATCCCTTGGTCTAAACTGCTCTTCCTAAATGTTCTTTCCTCGGTGTGTGTGTCTGAAAAGGGGCAAGCTGTGCCAGGGGGATACTTAGTCCTATAGGAGCAGCCCAGCACTTCCAGGCACTGACCCTCTGCTCCATTCATACTGAAACCAGTGCCCACAGAAAACTCTTGAACTGGGAGGTGCCAGCTGAGGGCAATGGTTTGTGCAGCAGGTGCTACCATGGGTGGACCATGAGATGGAGGGGCTTTCTGCCCATTTGGAAGTGGGAAGGGACACAGGGTAATTCTGTGTAGAGTGAAAGGCCTTTTCCAGATAGCTCAGAGTGGATTCAGGGAGGGACTGGTCTCCATCTGAGTTATCCTGGGACTTGCTGGTGCATCCCACAACTACATACAAGCCCTTTGCTGCCCACTGCCCCCACCCTCTGGTTTGGGCTGCAAAGCTCACATGCAGGGAGGGGGAGACTTGAGGGACACACGGGGATCCCCCGAACACCCACAGAGCTGCTGATGCTGCTGGCAGCTTTGGGCAGCTTCACCCCTCAGTAAATGTTCACTTTCAAACCTGGGGACTGAGCTAATATTTGGCACAGTTGTGATGACAGTGGCTCAGGCAGGAGTAAGCACCAGAAGAGGATTCCAGCTCTTTGCCTGTATGTCAGCAGAAGAGACGGGAAATGACACACACCACTTTGGAGCACGGGCAAAGATTTCAATGGGGGAAGCACTGAGCGACTGTTGCACGAGCAGTGAACTCCATGATTGCTCAACTGCTGGCCCAGGGCTCTATTTTAATCCCTCCTCTGGGAAATACAGTTCAGTTGGGGCAGCATGAACTCACCATCCTGCTGCACGTAACAAGGCAGCCAAACCCTGTTGCAAAAGCTGAGGAATTCCAGGCTGAAAGTGCCAGCTCTGGTATATTCCAGGGACCATGTGCAGCAGTATCAAGGGGTTGCCTGGAGGGGCAGCAGTGGAGGGAGATGGGGTAAAGCAGAGCTTACACCAGGGTCCCCACCCTGCAGCAGGTGGTCAAGGTTAGAGAGTTTTCAATAGCTCTGAGCTCCTCAAACTCTGATCTCCCTTCTCCTCCTCCTCCCCTTGTTCTGCAGGCAGCCACCTGTGCAATCTAGTGGGCAGGAAGGCAGCCTGGCAGAGACATTGCAGCCATGTGGAAGCACCTGCCAGCCCAAAATGGTTGGTAGGGTTTGGATGCTTTGGGGCTGCTTGTTGTCCATCTCATGCCCATGGGGATGCTACCCTGCAGTCCATGGCTATTTGAGTGCATGGAAAACCTTTGTATTTCATTTTTTAAGATGTAAAACTCTCCTCTGAGGCATTTACTTCACATTATTGATGGATGTCTGCTGTTCAAAGTGCCATCCATCTGCCTTCATCCCTCTGCTGCTCTTAGCAAACATTACTTTCAGAAACTGAAAGGTGCAGGCCAAGGAAAAGCCTTCCTCCTCATCTTCCTCTGTGGACTGATTTGCAAAGAAAGAGGAAGGGTTTCAAGCAGACAGGCAGGTGAGCAGGATGGGGGTCAACACCAATAAGCCTTCCCTGTTAGTCCGACTTCCCTTGCGTCATGGCCCAGGGATGTGGGTGCTGGGGCTGAGTTGGACAGCCCAGCAGCCATCTGGCATGAATTCCCCCATGTCTCATCCTCCCCATTGTGGGGCAGGGACAGCTCCAGCACGATACTTTTGGCATCCTACCTGGGGCTGCTGGGACTGGGGCACCCCATTGCCAAAATGCACCAGAAACAATTTGATCCAAGTGCAATGGAAAGCTCATGGGGGATGAGCTGGGAAAGAAATGATTCAAATGCAAACTCAGACAAGCTCCAATTCTGATTTCATTCCTGGCTGCTCCTGTAAGCAACGTGCCCATGGCATGGCATCCACAAAACATCACATGCTCTGCTTTTGCTCCTTGGTTTTCCGGACCCAGCTTTGTCCTGTATTCATTCACCCAGGCAGGGCCAGGGCTGGATTTGGCCCTGTGTATTTGGGATTATCCCAAGAGCTAGGGGGTCTGCACTGAAGTGGGGTGCCAGGTAATACCTGGAAGAGCAGGGATGAATGGAGATGTGGGAGCCACCTCAGTGATGGGTATTTTGCTGGTGTGAAGGTGCCCTGCCCTGACCTGATCCTGTGTTTTCTGGAGGCTGTGTCAGGGTCAGGCTGCAGCACGGCACTGTGGGATGACCATTGCCCCAGCTCAACCCCGGGGGAATTGCATCAGGCCAGCTGCCACCTTTGCAGGTGGGGGTTTCATAGCTCCACTGCAACCTGCCTCCCTTGACCTTGGAGCTGGAGCCCTTGGCCAAACGTTGAGAGCTCCTCAAGGCTCCTGACCTCAGCCCAAAATGATGGTGAGTCAAGAGACACTGTGACAATCAGGTGCCCAGGAGGATACTGCTGCTGTGGGGCTTTCTCTGTGGAGCACAGCAGAAACGGCCACATAAGCAGATTTCCCCATGGCAAGCCCCGCTGGAGGCGATGGGAGGACAGAGAAGCAGAAGCTCACTCTCAGCTGGAGAGCTGCACCGCAGCAGTTCAGCCCTGAGCTGCAGAGGCACTGCGCTCTTTCTGCCTTTCGCTCTCCGCTTCCTCCCCCCTGTGGGTCCATGGGACAGGCTGGAGCGCTGCCTTCTCCCTCGCTCCTGGGGGAGACAAAACACAGGCCACTGTTCCAGAGCGGACGTGACTCCCAGGCAGCTCCAGCGCTCAGAGGTTAATGATTTATTGCTATATGGCTTAAAAAAAAAAAAAAGAAAAAGCAGAAGCGCCCTCCTTTTGGCATTTCCAGCTAATTATCCCGGGAGTTACTGATTAACTAAGACGTGTCTAGGCCCAAGCACCGGAGTCCTCTGGGTGCTGCACAGCCACCGGCACGGCGCTGACATGATGGCTGCAGCATTATTCCAGGTAGTTTCACTTTGTCTTCCCGGGAACATGCCCCCCGCCGTTTAAAGTATGAGACGCATGAGTCCGGTTTTGCAGGTTACCAAAAAAGCCGTGGATAGAAGTGAAGATGCTCATGCACACACACGGTGTCCGACACCTCCTGTCCCGCTTCCCGCAGCCGCGGGCGGGTGCGCTGCCATCAACCGAGAGACGTCACCACGTCCCCGCTGCTCGGCACGGGCAGAGCCGCCCTCTGCAGCGCCCGGGCTGCGGCTCCTTGGGGAGAGCAGCAGCCAAGAAATCCCCTCATTCTAGCCACAGCGGTCCCCCCGCTCCGGCACAGACCCTCCCTTGACCCCGGCACTCACCCGACAGCTTCGGCTCCCGTCGAGGCGGGTCTGCGGGCGGCGGGGCCGGAGGCACTGTTAAATATTGCAGCCGACTTACTCACTCACTTCTCTTCCTGGACGGCAGCGCAAGTTTCCACCCACTTCTTTCACCTTTGGTTTCCAGGCTTTCTGAGAAAAGGGGAAGCCGTGGGAGGGAGCAACCGGCATCCCCGTGCCAGGGCCACGGCCCCCAGCAGCCTCTCCTTCCCGGGAAGGGGCGGATGCCAGAGGGGGCCGCTTTCCCGGGAAATTGCAGCGTGGCTGGGAGTGCCTTGTACCCGTGGCCCAGCACTCAACGACCCTCTTGGGTTAGGCAGATTTTTCTCCCCAGCCAAGTGGAGGGGGCACCTGAGTGCTGCCTCCCTGGCACAAGCTCAAGGGTGGCTGCCTGACCAGCTCAGCCTCCTCCTTTGGGAGTGAAAATCCCCCCGGGACTCAGACATACCTTGGCCTCACCCCACCAAAGCCCATTCAGTTCCTCCTTTAATGCAGTGCCTCTGCAAGTGGGGACAGTGCCAAAGTTGGGGTCACATACACATCGCTGACCCTGTGATGAGCTGTGTCCGTCCCCAGCCCACAGAGCCCTGCCAGCAGCAGGTGCTGCCAAGGGCCTGGGAACATGCCAGCCAGCATTCTATTCTGCAGTCAGTGTTTCATCCAGTAGCATGCCCATTGGCATGGGGAAGCATGCCCACGTGGAGCTGGCTGTCCTCTCTGGGGACATAGATGATGTTCCCTGGGACATAAAGCCTCCACTGGCTACTGCCAGCTCTGGTGGGTTAGCACACGTATCTGGTGAGATTCCTTTTTCTTAAGGTCCCATTCTCCACCATTCTGTCAGTGCCATCAAATGCACAACTATTGTTTTTGCTCAGAAGTGACCTCAGGTCCCCTGGGGTTTCCCTCTGCCAGTAGTCTGGAAATGAAAATCTGGGGCCCCAGCACTGGCTGTGGCACTGAGCTGATGGTGGGGTGAGCACCACTGCTCCTTCTGTGCCACGGTGAACAAACCTGGAAATAAACTGGCAAATCGATGGGGGATGGCGAGATGCCTTACGTGCCTGGCTGCCTGCACCGCACTGCCCTGCCCAGGCTTGACAGCTGCCCCACAGGTTCAGATAAAATTTACAGGGTGTTTTTGCCTTTTGGAAGCTGCCATGGTGTTTCTGGAGTGGGAAGCACCTGGAAGGCTCTGTCGTGGAGGTGACCAAGCTGGAGCCACAGTTTTGTCAATTCAAGCCCCCAAAACAGGCAACATCAGCAATTCAGGAGCTCACAGTGTATTTTCAGGTGGTCAGGTGTGATTTGGCTGCACACCACAACTTTGCATGACTACCACTCTCTGCCCCTTAGCTCCATCAAGGGGCTGGACAGGAACTCTGGCATGTGGGTCTGTGACCTGAAGTATCTCTGATTTCTCAAGGCGGGGCTGCCCTTCTGCTCACCTGCTGCAGTCCCACCCAAACATGACACAGCTTACAGCACCCAGCACTCCCTCCCCACAGCTATCATTTTTAGCAGCTCTAAGTGCCACACTGGAGGTCTGGAGATCTCCCTGCTCCTTCCTTGCTGCCTGCTCAGTTCTTCCAAGGCAGCAGTGCAGCATCATGGCTGTGACACTGATGTCCCCACTGGGGATGAGGCCTGGCCAAATCCCTCTTTAGTGCGGGCTGCATTGCTTGTCCTTGCTGAGGTCAGACTTTGGACATCCCTCTGGCCACTGCTCCTGATACCTTCTTGCAGGACAAATCCTGCCCCCAGAAGGATTATCCTCCTCCTCAGTACCATGGCTGGCTTGGCCACTTCTTTGCACCCTTCTCCTTGGCACATGGATCCCCCACATGCTCCGTATGTGTCTGCCTGCTGGGAAGGGTCTGGTGAGCTCCTGAGTTGGAAAACCACTGGGGAACAAGGGAAGAAGCAAAGAAGCAGGCAAGAGAGAGACACAAGTAGAGCAAACAGGGAAGTCACTGCAGGCCTGGTGCCAAGGGGATGGGCATCAAGGCAGCTCAGACCCTGCACGGGTGGGAGGAAGGGAGTGCACAGCTTTGCTAGTGAACAACTTTGCCAGCTCCCATGATGCAGGCTGTGGAAGGTAGAGGAGGAAGAGTGTGCTTGGAGTTGGAGTGACAGTCTGAATCACAGTTTTGGTAGGTCTGGTTGGCAGAGGTGAGCGAGCAGAAGCAGTCTCTTGGGTCACACTGCAGCATGCGGGACCCATCCTTTCCCCACGACATTGGCACAGCTGAGACCCGGTGCTGTTCCTAGTCCCCATTTCTCCAGATTCCCCCAGTCTCCTTCAGCCAAAGGCAGCAGGTGTGAGTGAGGAGCAGCCTGACCCAGCCCCCTGTGGAAGGACAATGGCTTGGCATTTACTGGGGGGAAGTGGGAGCTTCCTGCAGCTCACAGTGCTGGGAGCATGGCTAGACACAAGGGGTTTGCCCTTGTTGGGGGGCTCCTGTGGGAGAGGAGGCTGGGGAACTGCCCCTGCAAGGCTGGGACTTCACCCTGGGGGGAGAAAATCCACCTTCAGCCTCTGGGGAAGTGGCAAAGGAAGAGAGCAGCTGGCCTTTCTTACCCATCCAGAGAAATTAGGTTGAAATTCTCCACCTTTGATCTTCTGTGACTGCAGAGAAAGCCATGCAGCAGGACCAGGGTGTGGTTTAGGGCTCAGAAATAAGCCAGCAATTAGAACATCTCAGTATTACTGCTGAAAGCAGAAAGTAGCCCTAGGGAAGGGCTGATGTGTGCTTTCTGAGTGCCTGAGCCCCACAGCCCTGTGGGGTTTAGGATGAAAGCTGATGCATCTGCTCCTTGCCCTGGGGCAGGACACCGGAAAGAGGATCAGTGAAATGTCTGCGGCCTCCAGGAGTGTCCCAGTGGCAGCCACTGCCTCTGGGGCTGGAGTGGAACAAGGGCTTTCATGGCTATCTGAGGTGGTCTCCTCCTGGGAGATTCAGTCTCCTGCCAGGAGGCTGCTCTAGCCTGCAGCCCCAGGCTGTGCACAGCAAGAGAGCTGTGGCTGGAGGTGCTGGAGGCAACAGCCGCTGTTTGGCCCTTTAGTAGAGAAGCCCACAGTAGTGCCAAGATCCAGGGTCATGCCCAGCCAGCACCTGCTGCCCCTCCCCAGGCAGTTTCTCTCAGGTATAGACTCACAGATGTCTAACACAGAGCTAATTCCACACTTCAGCCTTACAGTCCATCTCCAGACTTACAAACATCAGGCTTTGTGAGGTTTAGTGACCGTTGTATATGTCTCCTTTTCCTTCTCCCCTAAGCCAGCAAACTGCCTGCAAGCCCCTGTTCCTCCTCTGAGAAACGTCCTGCATGAGAGAAACTGCATCTTTCAGCCTTGGGAAGAAGGATGTGGTGTTAAGGGACAGCTTGGGCTCAGCAGGTGCTTTTTCTCCTGACAGCGTGAAGACAGAGATGCCCTTGCTGAAAGAGCTGAGCAGCCATGGTTTGTCCACACAGCCTGATCCTCAAAACCAGGTTTGAGAGGCCATACCAGTGGCCTCAGAGCTGGGGTGGCAGGACAGGCAGCTTGGCTGGTGCTCAACCCGTTCTCAGCCCCTTTGTTTGTGTTGCCAGCCCTGACTGCACACAGAGAGCCTGGAGGGGCCTAAAGGTTCCTCCATCACACCAAGTGTCCTGTGGGAAGGGGCTGCTCCTACAGCGCTTGCAGATGCACTCAGACCTCACAGCCTTGGGGATGCTGGTGTGGACTCCTGCCCTCCAGGCCCTGCACTGAGCATTTGCATGACTGCAGAGGAGCTCAGGCATGGTTATCATCAATGATGGCCAGCATCAAACCTCCCCCTGCAAAGGCCTGGCCAGCAGTGGGTATTTTCCTGCCAAGAGGACTTGCTCTGCCTCTCTCTCCAGCAGAGCTTTTTGTATGCAGCCAGGGTTCTGCTCATGCTGTGTGGCTCTGAGCTTGGGCTCCCCCTCCACCTGCCTGTCTGTTTTTAGCCTATGCCATATTTTTGCATCCTTTGAGACCTCCTGCTGTCTGGCCACCTGGATAGAAATCTGGTGAGATTTCATGAATGGGAAATGCACAGAAGTTCAGATGGTGTGACCACCAGAGATGGCATTTAGCTCTCTGGAGCAACTCCTTCTTCCTCCAAAAAGATGCTGAAAGCAGCACATACCCCATGCAGCTCCCTACAAAGTGTGATCTGCCAGCATAAAACAGTCCCCTCAGTGCTGGCAGACCCAGCAGAAGCATGGTCAGGGGGAAAGGAGTTTCTTGGGATGTTTTTCCCTCAAGGTTCCTGTTTACCCTCCAACCCTCATCCACGGATGCTGGCAGCCTTCCCCATTTCCATGTAGCTTTGCAGAGGGAGCAAAACAAGCAGCTGTGGCTGAAGAAGTCTGGGAGATGGAGGAAGGCTGAGGAGAGGAGGGTATGGGGAGGCAGAGGTGCCCCCTTGGCCCATTGCTGGCACAGCAGCCTTGCCTTCCAGCAGCCCTGAAGCAATGTGGAAACCAAATCTGCCGGCAAGGAAGGGAGGAAAACCACAGGGCTGAGTCACTCCTTGGAAAGCATTTGCATCTGGACAAATTCCAGCCAAACCCCCTTCCCACTACCTTTGCGTGGGGTGTCAGGGGTGGCTTACAGGAATGGCCACATCCTTTTCCCCAGGACAGAGCCTCCCTGGCCAGTCACACTCTGCCAAAGCTGGGCAGCATCCACTGCCAACTTTGGCAGGTTTCCATCAGGAGAAAGGAAGGCTTTCCCAGGGGGGAAAGCTCTGCTGGTGAGCAGAAGCAAGAGTGAAGGCAAGTGAGGCTGCAAGGAAGCTGAGCCTCTTCCCAGAAATGGCAAAGTGGGGTGTTGCCTTTCAGCATCTCCTGAAAGAGTCAGACTGGGGCTGGTCCCCCATCCAAGCTTTCCATTAGCAAATGGGCAGGATTTGGGATAAGAGTCTGCTCCAGGGGTTTAGACAAGGAGAGGAGCAGCATGCAAGAAGGATGGAGGATTGGGAGCATCCCAAAGGCTGACCCAGCACCTGCAGAAGCTCAAGTTTTTGGCAGGGGTGAAACAGGGGCTGGGAGAAAGGTTGCATGGCTGGAGTTACCTACTGGTGGTGGGAACTGGCAGGGGCAGAGGATTCACCCAGAAGGTCAAAGGCTGGAAAAAGCTTCTCTGGGAATGAAAGTGCCACGATCAGTGTCTAAGAACTTGGTGTTGATATTTGCTCATGTTTTAAATTTCCCTGATGTGCAAAGTCATGTTCCTGCTTGGAAAGACCTTTGCCAGAGTCAGGTGCTGTGTGTGACTAGAGCAGGATGGGTCCTGGGATGGGTTCCAGCTCAGGGAGGTACCTCAGGATGAGATCTCAGTGTCTGTGTCCGGATCTGAGATGCATTGCACAGTGCTGGAGCTCTGTGCACCATCTCGGTGATGTCCAGCCTCCCTTTCCTCCCTCTAGTGGTTAAAATCCCGGCATTTCCCGGGGCTCCCAGAGCCCCCGGCAGCACCCGGCGCTGGGGCACAGGGAGTAAGGGCACTGCCCCTGTGCTGGGACAATGCGTAGGTGGCCCTAGCCCCTACAGCCCTCCTGACAGGAATGCTCCTGCCTGCCCCCGGTCTCATCTGAGAGGAGATGGAGTTTTGCAGGGTTTTTTTTTTGGATTAGGGACGGCGTTACACGTAAAGGGAAGCTTTCAAGCATCATGCTGATTCCGACACTGCTCCATGCCCACAAATGCGCGATGGGGAATACCAAGGGAAATGTCGGCTCTTCCCTAAGTAATTTCTTTCAGCTAGCCTTGCAATTAGTCCTTTGGAAAAAAAAAAAGAAAGAAAGATTTTGAGCTTTGCCAGCACTTCTCTTTGCAAACGCTGGTCTCGCCCTGTAAGTAGGGCACAGTGGGAGGCGAGAGCAGTTCACTCTTGGCATCGAGCTTTCCTCAGCCAGCCCCAGGCGGCTGAGATGAGAGTGCCCGGGGGGCTGCGCTCCTGCTCGGGGAGGGGGGAAAGGAGCCTGCAGAGGCGAGGGGTGCCCGGCAGCGAGGGGTGCCCAGTGCCTGGCAGCTCGCCTGCAGCCCGTGACCCGGCTCAGGGCCCACTTTCCCCTTCTGCCCCCACGCTCCATAAGCGTTTTGCAGGTGTGCGTGAACCACAGGTTTGCTCCTGCACTTGTGGACAGAGAGGATGTGGAGAAGGAGATGCGGAGCTGCTGCTCCCTGAGCCCGGAATCGGTGCTGAGCTACTCCCGGAAATCCAGCCGGGATCCACCCACTGTTTACAGAGAAGAGTGCCGTGAATCATCTGTTCGGGGAAGGAAAACACAACAAACTTGGGCCTTTTGAAGCTTTCCCGGCAAGTGGGAGCTGCTGGGAGAGCACCTGACTGGGAGCACACTGGGTGTCCTGGGAGTAGCAGCTAGGGCTGGCTCTGGAGGGATCCATATCCTGGGACAGGCACCTGTTTCTCGCCCAGCCCATTAAATACGGGTGGCTGAACCCATCACAGCTGGCAGCAGCTGTGCTCTGCTCCCCGCAGGCCAGCCCAAGGGGGCTCCAGAGTGAATTTTCCAGGGAGATTTCCTGGCTGATGGGGAAAAGGTGGCCCTTGACAACAAATGCTTTTCTCTAGATGTGAAAGCAGGAAGGCATTGATCTGGAAATGGGTTTGCTATAGAAGACTACTACATCTGCCTGAGCTAAGGGACCAGAGCCCTTGGAGATGGCCTGGGGTGCTCCCCCTGGCTTGCAGAAGGACACAGGCCTGCTGGGGTCTTCTGTCAGCCCTCTGGGCTGTCTCAGGTGTCCTCTGCCGCTGGGCAGATGCTCAGGTAGCTAAACCAAGCCCTCAGCATCACACACACAAAAATGTTACTTCTATGTGAAATCCATGAGGTAAAGAAAGGTCTTTGTGTTTGCCAAGAGCTGTGTTACCTTCCAGCTGTGGCAGCCAGAGCAACCACTGTCCCAGATGTGGCCTTTAAGCCAAGCTGCCCAGGGCTGTGGCCTCAGGTCTGCAGCAGAAAGGGAAGGTGGATTCAATTAGCACCTGGAGAACGTTTGGGATGGGGTCTTGGCATCATTAGGACCCAGCACTGGGAGGTGGTAAGAGCAGACTGAGGGGAGCTGCCAGCAAATAAAGGTCAAGGAAGGCAAACCTGGCAGCTTGGTGTGATTCTGGGGAATAGCTGGGTGTCTCCCAGAGGTGCGCTCTGGGATCTTCAGACAGTTGCCAGGCACAGAAGGTAGAGGTAAGTAGGGATACAAGGGGAGAAGACCCCTAAAAGCCAGCAGGGACCCTAAGGAGAGGTGGAGATAGCTGCTGTGTGGGTGGAGAAGGGCTGGCCTGGCACAAGGGCTGCAGCCCTGATGCCACCTTGGCTGCCATCCCAGCTTTGGGCCCCTCTGGGTGAGGGAGGAGCCAGTGCCAGAGGGGACAGGGCAGCTGGGTCGTGTGCAAGGGGTTCAAGTGCAGTAGCTGTGACACTGTAGCAGACCCCAAGGAAGTGTGGGTTTGCATCCCAAGTCAGAGCTGGTGCCCCAGTCCAAGGGAAAATGTTCTGCACTCATGGCTAAATGAGGGGGATCAGAAAAAAATGTGGCCTGTGGGAATGTTATCCTTCAGTAGAAATGCAGATGTGCCAGCCCTGCATGCTGAGGGAAGGATTGTGGCTGGAAGGAGCTGGAACAGCAGAAGGTACAGGAGAAGAGAGCTTCTGGGCTGACCCCGTACTTGAAGGCAGCTGAAAGCTAAAATGTTGGGATTTTTTATTTTTCTTTTAATGTGCCCTGTGTCTCAGGGTGTAAATCCTGTGACCTGCTGCCTGTCAGGAGCAGATGCAGGAGTGAGAGGTCCTCACGGCAGAGGTGGAGAACTGTGCAGCTCTGCAGGAACACGGCCACTGTGGCAGTACCGTGGCTGGCAGTGGGCACTAGAGGGCTGCACACTCCCGTCCTTGCTGCCGGAGGTGTCTCTCTCTCACACTGCACAGCCTGGTCTGGAAATGCTGATTAACTTCTGACAGACTCAGTGACCCGGGAGAGATGAAAATAACTTTGAAGAATGGCAGTTTGCCACTACATGGCCAAGGCAGTGATTTTTCTTCATTTTAGTTGTGCTTTCCCCGAGCTCTGCTTGCAAGGTGAAAAGAAGTAAGTAGTGCATGGGCTTGATGCTGGGGGTGTGTGATGAGCTTGTCCAGTTTCCTTAGCCCCTGAAAGTTTCCCCAGCACAGCCCTTATTCCCAGGAAAGCTGTGTCCTTTGCAGAAGCAGTTGGGTCCTTGGGTTGTTTAGTGTAGGTAAGGAGTGGCCGGGGATGGTGCAGGTATGGCTGATCCCGCCTCAGATCTGGGTGATGTGCTGGGTTCCCTCCTAACATGGATTTCTAGGGAACCTGGCAGCACTGCAAAGGTGTAAAATGAAGGTACTCTTACTCTGAGTCATCTAAAGTAATTTTGGGGCAGGGATTTTGTGACCACTTATGTCCACTGCTTTATTTTTCTTACCTGTTTCTGGCTGTTTTGTTGGCCTGCAGGAAATCCCTGCGGCTTTGGGGCCAGCAGTGGCCCCCTCCACCCCTCATGGTGGTAGACAGAGATGGTTACCATGCTTCTCCCTGGGGGGAAGGTTTGGCCACGTATCCACAGGTGTACCAGATACCAAACTCCAGAGTTATCAGGAGCGTCAGCGTCAGCCTGGAAAAGAGAGAGGAAGTGATGGCAAGAGGCTCTTGCCTCTGGGGGCCATGGTGCTCATTCCTTCACTGCCTGTGCCACCTGCCCTGTGTGACACCACTGACCTCCCACTGGAGGACACACTGGTGGTAAGCGTGGTGGATAAAAATCCATCATGTCCTTGTTGTGGGAACCAGACAGGATGGATCCTGCGACTGACTGAACATCTCAAGAGTTAGCATGGGAAGAGAAAGTTTGTGTTTGTGTGCCAAATGTGGAAAGATAAAGGTGAAACATTGACAGTGTTGCCTGACATGTCCCATGGCACAAAGGGATTCAGAAAGGATTCCTGCTGAGGGATGGATTTGTGAGGGGTGCAGAAAAGGATTCAAAATTCAAATCAGCCTGGAACAACACAAAAAGCTGGCCCACCCATTGTCAGGAATATTGAGCAGATCACTGCCTCCCACCCCAAATAAAGATCTGCACAAAGGGCGTGTTGGCAATACTGGACCAAGGAGGAAAATTTGGATGAGCAGTATGAGGGGAGAAAAAACTTAAGTTGACTGGGGAGTATATTCCATCAAAAAACGTGAAACAGATAAGTGGCAAAAAAAGGTATTATATAGGAGCCCAGTGAAAAAGAAGAGGAGGGACCTGGAATGGGAAATGTTGCTGCCATTGAATTGCATGCAGAAGGGGAATTGAAATCCCACTGTGGAAGTGAATGGGAGAGTTGTTGCAGACTGGTTACCCCCTGTAAAGCTGCCTGTGCCTCACAGGACCTTTGAGAGAGTGAGCACATGCAGCTCCTACCAAGTTGCATAGCACTGTAACATCTCACTTCAATTTAATATTTTTATTGTAACACCTTATACTTACAACTTGAAATATATTATCAGTCGTGGGTTAGCTGGATATGTCCTGCCCACTGTTGTGTTAAATATCCCAGGTACATTGGCCATCACAAGCCAGTTTCCATTAGGGGCTGGTGGTGTGTAGGGATGCTAAGGGGCTCTTAAGCATGGCGTGACACCTGTAATGTGAATTTGAGGCATAAACCACTGGTTTTGACTATAGTGAACGGGCCATCTATACTTAATCTGGAACAGAAATATGTATAATTTATGTGTTTTGTAAATAGCACGAGGATAAATAGTCAGGCCCCTCATGAGAGGCAGGGGCTATCCTGAAATATACAGCAGGGCAGCATGAACTGATGCACTCTGTACACTGACAGAGGTGGATAAAGTAAAACCCCTGTCCTCAAAGGTGAAAATTGTGTGGAAGGAAGGCATTTGTCAGAGATGGTCTCCATATGAGCTCATCAGGCTGAGTCCTGCCTCATCCTACCTTGTAATAACCACCAAGGTTGGAGGGAAAGGAAAATATGACTGGTTTTGTCCTCAGAAGTCTCATATAAATGGAGTGTGAAGAAAGAACTGCAGGAACATGTGGGGATGAGGGAATGTCTGCAGGCATTGCTCAGGGCACTGATAACGTGTAAAGATAAGGAAGGAAAAAGCCAGCACTTGCTTGGGACATGAGGTAAAAATCAACCTGCTCCAGTTGCTCCTGCTGGGAGAGTCGAGAGAGAATGTAGCAGGGTCAGGTGGGAGATATTTAAGACTGGTATTTTTTTACTGCTTGGTAGATGAATTGTGATGTGGCTTTATAGAAGTATTTGACCTGTGTTTTCCTGTGACATGGTGACCATACTTATTTAGTAGTACTGGTGTTGGTGGGCAGGAGGTGAGCAGAGATTCTGCTAACACAAACCCCTTCCCAATGGCGAGCTTTCTGAGAGATGGGCTAGCAGATATGAAGGTAATGGGAGTGATATGAGACACAATTGTCCTTTAGTACAGAAAGCATCTGATTTCTCTAGGTAAAAACTCAGATTTGTTGCCTAAATTTGTATGCAATAATTGAAGTGGATGGAGTTCTAACAATTTTTGTGATGAGAGTATTTTGCTAAGACATCTTGAAAAATACTGTGATCCCAAAGAGACTGATAACAGTCAAGTGTAATGGAACCTTAACCAGAGCTGGAAAGATTGCTATGGGGGGCTGTAGAGGAATGTGGATGTTAGGCACACTGGGATTCAGAAAACAAAACATGGGTTTGTCACCAGGTTGTTTAGACCTTTCCCAAGTTGCCTGTGTGTGCTGTGCTACCTGTTGGTTACCTTGTCCCAGGAGCTGAGTGATCAGAGAAGAGCTGGAGGGGTGTGGGAGTTACTAGTCAGGATTTGCTTTGTAAGAGCACCTCGCTGATTCTAGTGGGAAACAAGAGGCATAGACTATTTTTCTGTTGCATGAAACATTCTTAGTGTGGTGATCTAAGTGGGGCCCCAAAAAGTGACAGGTGCTTGTGGGTTCCTTGTCTAATCTGACTGTCAAAGTACAGAAGAAACTGCACAAAACTTGTATTGTCCTAAAAGGGATAATGGGATAGTAAAGAGAGATAATGTGTGTAGGACACCCAGGATCTGTTTTGTCTAAGACACTTGCTTGAGTGGAGCAGAAGGGAAAAGGACCTGAATTTGTCTCATGCCCTGGAATGAGAAAACCAGAAGGGCTGGGAATTGCATGTGGCATGAGCTGGCATATGGCTCTGAACCTGCAGCAGTGTGGGTGCAGTGGTCAGCAGGGAGCTCCCATGTGGGACCAAACACCAGCTGCTTGCAGGAGCCCTGCGGGTGCAGGACCTGTGTGCTGCGGATGCAAAAGAAATCCTTTATTTCCTGTTCTGGAGTTCAGCTCTGCAGAACAGGCAGAGACCATTAGACCCCATTGAGTGACCTCCCATCTTTCACAGGCCTTGCAATTTCTTCCTGTTTCTCTTGACATCAGCCACTGATTTATGCTGAACTAAAGTACATATTTTTTCCAAAAAAGACAGATCTGAAGACATTGGGAAATGAGAAAACCAACATTTCCCCTGATAATTTGTTCTACTTGTTAACCACTGCCACTCTTTTCCTGTTTCTTATTTTTCATTTCAGTCTGTCTGGTTTCTGATGCTAAACATTAGTTTGTGTTATAGATATCAGGAATAAATCAAAATGCCCTCTAGAACAGTACCTGCTTTCTTTTTGGAATGGGGGATATGGTAATTAAATCTCTTCAATTTGTCTTGGCTTTGCAGAAGGCTGGGGTTTAGTGCTATTGCTGCTGGGGAAGAAGCAAATCCCATCCTTCTCTCTTAGCTGGCTTGTGCCTTCCGCCTCACACCCTGTAATGCAGCAGGGCAGGGAACTGGTTCTGTTGAAATATATAAACTTTTTGATGCCTTGGGGTTATTTGGAGTTTTCAGTCTCTCACCACGGGGCTATAAAGATGTCTGTGTGGTGCTAAGCCCAGCATGTTGAAGAGGCTGGAAGAGTTCCAGGTAGGATGCTTTTGCAGCAGAGCCCACTTTCAGGGACCAAACTGCCACCAAAGACTTTTGTTTAGGGATGCTTTTCCAGTCCCCAAGGTAAAAGCAAAAGGCCCCTGTGTCTGACCAGTGCCAAGCACAGCCAGCCTTGTGTGCAGGGCTGCTTAAGAAGCAAAACCAGAACAGTTACAGATGATAATGAAGCAATCCAGCTTTTTTGAGTGTATGAAAGTGAAAAATGCTTTCCTTGCTTCCTTCCCTTTGAAAACCCACAGCTGCTTACTCTGAGGGCAGAAATATAGGCAGAGCAAGCATGTACTGCAAATGTACACCCTGATCCTCTTGGAGGGTTTGGCTGACAGGGAGAGGGAACATGGACAGACCATTAGAGATTTATAAATGTTTCTTGCAGGATCAACCCAGCTAAGGCAAAGGTGAATTAACTTACAGAAACTCAGTTAATTGAAAGCCCATATGAGCTGGAGCTTTTGGTAGGAAAACGCAGGAAGATTTTGTTTCTACACACACATGCTCCTTTCAGTCAAAACAATCTGGATTAGCAAAAGGATCTATTGAATAAACCAGGAAAAATGACTTTGATGGGAACAGGGAAGGTGTGCTTACAGTACCAGGAAGGAGAGCTGAGGAAGTGGCAACCTTTAGCAGAGGCAGGGAGCAATGAGCTGTCTTGCTGTGACTGATAAGGAACATGGATGAAACTAATTGATTGGATTAATTATATTCTTCTTGTTAAAAGTTAAATTCTTCCCTAAGAAGGAATGAAAGGAAATCCCTTTGGCACAGTTGAGGGAAGTGTAGCGATACCTGCCAAGTTATAACCTTTACATTTTTGTGGCCCATTTAATGAAGCTGTAAGTGATTCCTGCTTTGTGTGACTCAACTCTACCATCTCAAAGTTTTAACAGAAGAAATGCTTTCTAAGTGAGTTTATGCTGCACCATGTCTTGTGTATTTTAAAAAAGCCTCAATTTCCTCTAGGCTATTACAAGAAAACAGATTTTAAAGAGTTTTGGGTTTTTTCTAATAAACAAGATAAATAAATGTTAATAATTACAAGTAAATTATAAACTGTGGCTGTTGCACAATATAAAATTAAAGGCATAGCTGAGCTCCAAACCATTTCTTTATCAGAGATTATATTCAGATAATCAGACTCAGCTAACCTTGTACCTACAAATGAAGTTTCTAAGGATTAAAGTGCCAATGCATGTTTTGGAAGGTCACTCATATTTCCCAACGCTTATTTTAAAACTGTGCTAGTTTGTCTTAGCTCAGGGTTTGACCTCTGGATCATCACAGGGTGTTTATGTAGATGCCAGAGTCAACAGTTCATCATTAAGTGAAAAGGATGACTGATAAAAAGGCCTAAGGGTGTCCCAGGGTTGTTCTGCAGTGTCATTCTGGAATGTTTGGTTGGAAGCAGGAAGCTGTAGTGTAGAGAGCCTGTTTTAGCAATGCTCAGAATGATGAAAACATGAAGTAGAGCATGGGGCAAACCATCTCTCCTTTTTAGCCAAGCTGCAGCTACTGAATGTATGTACATCTAGTGATAATATTCAACAGTGGGAGAATAACTGGCATAAAGAGTGTTGCCTCAATTTTCTCTCTGACAGGTGTCACTTGAGATTTAAGTGTGCTCATGTTCTTCTACTATTTAATTTACCAATTTAACTTAGTTGTCACTATGCCCTGCTAATCCAGCATTTGCAAAAAGCAGGTTTATTTCTTCAAATGCTGTCCTTCATTTTGCTGCCTGATTACTCTGGGACTTGGTCACTACAGTGTATTTACACATAATCACTATGAAGTGCAACTCCAACTGACATAAGTACACCTGAAACCACTTCGAAGCTACAAGCTCAGAATTCCCTAACAGTGTGGTCCTTTGGAGCAGAATTTGGCAAGGTATATTTGTCTATTTGTGCATGTGGCATGTACATTTAGGTGCCTGTCTGTCTTGACTTGTAGCCTGCAAAATTGACATGAGAGTCTTTTGCACCAGTTTGTGCACCTCAATTTCACCAGTTCTTGGCCATCTCTGCCTCCCCTGTGCTCACTCCTGCTTAAGGTGAGTTACTGAGGGCATGTTGCCAGAAGAGCAGGATTTATTGCCTAATTTTTTCCAGGAGCCTGTCCAGTGTTCAAGGGCATTCATATGTTTCATCCAGAGTCCACACAGTGGCCTGAAACTATGTGGAGTATGTTTGTTAAACTGTTGTGAATTTGAGAGGGATGGTGAGCCCTGGAAAACAGTCAGGGTTAAAAGTTATCTTGAGGAATGGTCTCAGGAATGCATTGGTGAATTCACAAAGAATTGCAGTGAGTTAACACAATGCACTGCGAGACTGTCAGATGGAGAGTGACTGTTCAGCAACAGCTCTGCCAGAAATGATCTGCAGGTCACATCAAATCTGTGATCAGAACTGTATGTGAGGGGGATCCCCTTATTCCTCCTGCGTGAACTGAAGTTTGTCCTGTGGGTGTGGGGACAGATATTTCTGCTATAGTGGGGCTCCTGTGGTGAAAGGGTTTGCACTTTGTTCTTCGAGAAAACTGTGAATTTCTCGAGGGAATTCAGAGGAGAGCAATTAGTGGTTTGCTGCAGCAATACTTGATCTTTTTTTAAGTGGAAATGGTTCTGGCCAGCATCCTATGCTGTCCAGTTTTGTGCATTTCTAGTAGTGATTTGGCTTGAGACATCCAAGGAAGAGGCTAGTACTCATCCCTGCCATCTGATATGGGCCAGGATGGGGGAGCTGGCTGGAGTGCTAGACTGGGAGAGTCTTCTGAAGCATACAGGGCTCTGGGAAGATGAGATGTGTGCTACACTTGCAGGCCTATGCCTGTAAAAAATTAATGTAACAAGATTCAGTGTGTTTCTTAAGGAAAAGGGAAGTTTAGTTTAAAGAGAACTTAATTTCCTCACTCACTCTCATATGTTTAACTCACATTTTCACACCCTCATGCTTGTGGATTTCAATACGTGTGTCAAAACCCATGAGGATTGCTTGCATAACACTAAGGACGTGTTGCTGGCTTTCAAATCCTTGTTCCATATTTTGGGTTCCTCTTGATGATGCTAGATCTAGTTTATGAGCTGGTTTGAACCAATTTTTAGCATGTAATTTACTTTAGAAGTCCAAGTTATTGCAGTGAATTCATCTCCCTAAGAATCTTGCTTCTTCCTCCATAGGTCTTAGACAAGGTGGCAACAACTTTTCCTGTTTACATCTAACTCTCTTCTCCTTTTACAAAGCCTGTTCCCCTCTCACCAAGCTGTGATGATGCCTTTTCCTCACTGAAGTAACGGCTGAGTGTCTCCCTGGCTTCTAGGTGAATTGGCTGGTCCTGCAGACTTATCTGGTTACTAAATAAAAAGCCCTTTAAAGAAGATTTGCTAGTGCGTGCCACTTTTGATATATAGCCTTCCATTTGTTCATTCACAGACATGGAACTTAGATTAAAAGTCAGTGTGAGGGGGTTTACTGAGTGATTGCATGTCTAGCTTTTGAAATATAACAGTGTTTCCTCATTTTGGCTAGACGTCACATGTCCTGTCTGCTTACCTCTGATGGAGGCTGTGACTCTTATTCCCCTGTCCCAGCAGGCATTTCCCTGTTAATTATTCTGAAAGCTGAGCAGTCCCTAGCTTCATCAGAACTCTGATTGTGAAAGAATTGTAATATTTAAGGCTGATTCAGGAATTCCCTCAATCTTTGCAAAAGTAATATCTTTGAAAGAGCTTGGTCACAGCATAACCTGTAAGTGAAAGAAGATAAGAGAGGTCTGGCAACTTAGTTAGCTAACTGAACCTACCAACTAAAATTTTTGTTGCTTGTTAAGCAGAGAGCAACATGTTCATATTGTGGAGGAAAGGCCAGAGAAACAGTTATAAGCTGCTGAAGGAAAGCCCTTTTCATTGCCTGCTAGCAATGGATTGTCCCTCATCTTTTCTTTTTGTGTTTGACCTTTGTGTCAAGAACGATTAATCTTTACAGAAACAATCAGCAATTAACAGAAGTTTACCCAGAGACAGCCTCCATTGAAAGGGAGCATCAAGGACAGGAATTAGCTTTGGTGAATGTTAACATCATGGATGTCTGCTGAAGAAGCCACAGGTGAAGGCTATTTCCATTTTTAATTTGCTTAAGCTATAAAACAGACTTTTCCTTGTAGTCATGACAAAGGAATTTTGTGTGTGTGGTTACATGGCTATTGCCAATGAAACTTTAAGTATTGAGAGACCTGGAACTCACAACTTTGAAATACTTGAATAAATAAAAGGTTGGGAGTAGAATAAATGGAATTTAACTGACCAAGACTGATTTGAAAATGGTTGTGGGAATAGGTATATGTGTCAGGAGAACCATTACTGTTATTTAAAGTGAGCAAACTATGTACTGATTAGTAAATGTATATTAATGTAGTAGAATTATTATGTACAGACAGGTATTTTCTACACGCTGTGTCCTCTTGACGTATCAGTGCAGTGCTGCCAGCTTTTTGTCCTGTCAAAAAAGGGAACTGGTGTGCTAGTTGAGTTCCACATTACAATTCCCTTGGTGAAGTAGGCTCTGAAAAACACATATACTTCACAACCTTGAGATACAAACCCTCTCCACTGATTAAACTGTTACTGCAATTGAAAGTGGTACCATAAATATTCTCTCCAGATGTTTACCTCAAGCCAAGTTTAGTCTTCTGCTCCATGAGCTGCATGTCAAGGTATCAGTGTCTGCTTGGTAAAGGAGGTGTAAATTGGTTCCTGCAATGCACAGCAGGGAGTATCTGATCGGATAACGTCTGGGAATTAGTGAGAAAGGGAGTATTTTCTCCAAAAAGATGGAAGGAAAGGAAACCAGGAATGCCAAGAAATAAATGTCTGTATCTGAACTCTGCTGTAATTTGTGGCTGTGCCGAAACCACACAGCAAATTGGTGATGAAGGGAACAAAGAGCAGCTGAGGCAACCCCAGGCAGGAAGCTGAGTGTGGAAGTGCCTGGAAGAGTACATCACCATGATGAGTTTACACAGGCTTGGCTCAGACATGTTCATGGGAGGTGCTGCCATGCTCCTGGCTTTGTGCTCAGGTGTATGATTCAGTCAGAGGAAACCAGCCTAAGTCTAAAGCAAACATTATTATTCTGGTTTCAAAATAAGTGTTTTTCTACTTGAAAACCCCCAGCCTGCATAGTGCTCAGCAGTCCCCTCTACATGTGCAGCACAAAGAATAATGGCTGCCTATATCAGAGCACTTCCACATGACACTGGGCTTTATCCCTTCCATCAGTTCCACAACTTTTTTCAGTATCTGTGTTCTCCCAGGAAAAACAATGAAAATCTTTAAACATTTTCTTTCTGAGCATTGACCCTGAAGCCAGTGGCACATCAGTGTGTATCTGAGAAAACCACTGTGATCAGCTTTTCGTTCCCTACTGGGTAACTATGAGTGATGGCATGTGTGTGACTCCTGAGAGAATAACTGAATTTACTGTCTGGATAATGATCTGCTATTAATAAGTAGACTACAACAATTTAATAAAAGGTATGCTAATAAATATTGGTTGATCTATTTCCACACAGACTGGGTCCTGTATGGGGAAAAAGCAATTTAAACCACTTAGTCTCGAGGGGGTGTTATAAATGAGAAGCTTGACTAGGCCAATATTCAAGCAGCAATCAATTTATTAATTAATATGGTAAAGTATGAGCAATACAGCGCTGGGTAGAGTGGGGGAAGTTTTCCCTCCAACTGCACACCGATAGTTGAGGCTTACAGGTATTTATAGGGGTACTCATAAGCTTTCTCAGCAGTTTCTATTCTCAATTTTTACTCATCAGCAGTTTCTATTCCCAATTTTTATATCACAATTCTATACACTATTGTGATTTAGTTTTTCTCAGGATGTATCCCAGAAAAGGAGTATCCCCAGATGGTGCAGGTCCAGCTTCTGAAAGAAGTAAGAAGTCTCCCATCTGGTGAGGTCCAGATTCCAGATGTGGGTTCACCTTTTAATTGCAAGGACTATTAATCTCATAACAGTGATGTCCAGCTTCCCTTGGTCAAAACTATTAATCATTGTGTTGATGTTCATCTTCCTTTCTCAAGCTGCTTTTCACTGTTATGCTAAGGCCTGAGATATGCGTATTTCCTTTTTATATATTCTAAAGCTATAGTTTCAAAGATCCTTACTACAAGCAATATTCTGAAATTATACTTCAAACGGTTATTATTGCAAAACTCTTTAAGGCTTGGCTACAAGCAGAAAGTTCCTGTCAAAAAGCAAAATCCTTAAAGCTTTAATTCAAATGCTCCTAAATCAACTTAAGACTTATAAAGGTTAATTGCAAACAAAGGATATGTTCAAAGGCCTTCTTCCATGCTTTACTTTCCTCAGTTTTTATTAGGATTCATCTTTATAACTGTCCCATGGTCTGTTTCCACACATACTACAATCACAAATACACACGTTGCCTGTATGTACCTGACACAAAACAGAGCTTTGTGTTTCACAGGGGTAACTTATGACAATACCAGTCTTTGCTCTTACCTGCCACTCCCTGTGCTTCCTTAGCAAAGTCTTCCTTTGCAGCCACACTGCTTGTGTTTGCTTTTATTCTAGGTTATAGGAGAGTTTCACAGTCCTCTGCCACTTCAGAAAGGCATCCATACTTCCCACGACAAACAGCTTCACCTTGCCATCACCAGCGCTGGAATTGGATGTTCTGTCAAAGCTGCTCTGTATCCAGCTCCTTGGTTGTCTTTAGAAACTCTTTAAGGTGACTTAACTGTAGGAATGCCTCTATGTCTATTGCCATTTTCCATGGTTAAAGTATTAAACTTGAATAACAAAGCAATGTTTATAGGACTTCAATTTCATCTGCTCTTTCAATGTGTTAAAATATTTCTGGAATTCCTGGATAACACTGGGCATGAAACTTTAACACTTTATTAATGGTATTTCATATATACACTACAGTCTTTTCAAACAAATCTATATGACAGCAAGTCAAGCTCTTCTTCATTTGTTGCTCAAGGAAGTTACATGCAGCATAGACATGGATTTATTGTAGTGTTGTGCATAGTGGGTCTAGAAGCGTGCTGTCAAACAGTGGGATCCACTCCAGAAAACATCATAGTCACAGGTGGTCCCTGGGCAGAGAGCTTGCAACTGAGGGCAGGGGTTGCAAGGAGGGGCTCAAGCAAGGAAGAAGCAAGGTGCATGTTGTGATGGCAGCCGGTGTTTTATGCTTTTGAGGCTGAGTTTAAGAGATCAGAAATTACATGGCTCAAAGCTTTTGAAAAACAGAGACTGAGGGATGGGCATGATGAAAGGTGGTGGGGTACATAGCACAGGGTGGACTCAGCTATTGAGGTGTTCAAAAAACATTTTCTGATTTAGTCCTGTACTTCCCTTTCTGTGTTACTGTTACTTCTGTTTTGCAGCCTTTCCCTAGGCCAGCCTAAGGTAGTGTGTGAGAAGAGACCTGGGGGGGGGCTCACTCCTTTTCATTTGAGTCAGCTGTCTCCTGGTGAGCTGTCTCCTGGTGTTTCTGAATCCAAGAAAAACACCAAGAAAACATTGGCTTTGGTCATCTCCACTCTTAGGCAAAGTGCTAAACAAAACCTCCAAAAAAACCCCAAAAAACCAACAATACATATGTATAATGAATATTTCTTATCTGTGAAGTGACTGCTTTGAACTGCTAAATCAACTTTTTGATACTGCTAGTTTTTACAGACGAAATATGTGAATTTACACAGAATATTACAGATAGCATTCATAGTACTGGCATTCTTTAAGCTGGCAGGTCTGCTTCTTCAGTTGCCTAGTCCAAGATTTTGTCCAAAATGTTTGCCAGGTGGTGGTGCAGAACACGGGATTCCATTCTGGATGCCTTTTCTGGGCGAAGTCCAGGCACAGAGGGAATCTTGCATAGCAGCCTGAGGACGGGCAGGCACAGGGTTTAGTGGTGATTTTGAAAAAGTTGCTCCCATTCCAACTTTTTAGCCTTCCCACCTTGTCTCGCAGCCTGGATCTCCTTCCAGACGCAGCGCAAGCCGCACGGCCTGCAGCTCGGTGGTGGTCCGTGGCGCTTTCCTCGCAAGACGCTTCTGCTCATGGCCGAAACCCGCGAAGTATCCCCGCCCGGGAGACCGGGAGAGAACCGGGAGGACACCGGGAGACAACCGGGAGCGGCGGGGGCGGGGCCTCGCGCGGGGCCGGGGCCCGCCCCGAGCGCACCAATCAGAGAACGGCAGCGCGGGCGGGGGACCGGCACGAGACCAAGGCGCCAAACAACCCTTCCTCCTTCGGAGCCGGAACGGCGCTCCCGCCCTGCGCTCCCCAGCAGCCAATCACAGCCAGGATCCGGCTGCCCGTCCCGCCCCCGGTGGAAAGAAACCAATGGGAGACGCAGCTGCTGCAGCCGCTCAGCCAATCAGCGTCTGAGCCTATTAAAAAAAAAAGAAAAAAAAAAAAAAAAAAAAAAAAAAAAAAAAAGAAAAAGGAAGAGCGGAGCCCGTTACGTCCCGCCCGTGACCTGCGGCCGCGCTGGGCGTTCCGGCCGTGTGGGGCGTTCGAGGCGCGCTCTTGGCGATGCTGCCGGCGGCGGCCGCTCCCCTCCTCCGCTCGGGCCCCGCCGTGCCGCCCGTGCCATGACCCGACAGCTCGGCGAGGGGCTGCCGTCTCCGGGCCCTCCCTTAGCCATGTCCCGCCGCCATGTTACGCCGGCGGCCGCGGGCAGAGAGGCGGCCCAGGACTGCAGGTACGGGCGGGGCACGGGAGGGGAGCGGTCGCTGTCGTCGCCGGGCACCGAGCCCGCCTAGCGGGGCGCCCCGGCTGCCGGCTTGCGCCGCGCTGCGCAGGGCGGGTGGCGGGGGTCGGCTCGGCGGGGGTTACCGGGGCCTCCCCGGGAGCATCACCGGGAGCCTGCCCCGGTGTTCCCGCCGCCGAGGAGCCCGGCCGGGGCCTCCTCATGGGAACCGGCTCGTGGTGCCACTGTTCGTTGGCCAGGGCGTCTGGCAGCTTCCAGGAGTCTGAAAGGAGTGTCCGGCTAAGTTCAGGCTGGCATTTCCAGCACATCCTTCAGGATGCCGGGTCCGTCCCCCGTGTGCCCTCCCAGCCCTGCCCTGGCGTTACCCAGCCCACCTGCGGGGCTGGGCGGCGTCAGCGGTTCGGTCTAACCGAGAACTTGTGGTGTCGGTTCAGCTCCCGAACCTGCTCCGGCCGGGACCTGCGCCTAACGGTGCTGGGGGACAGTGCCCAGGGAAAACGCGGGCTGCCAGTGACAGTGTTTATAGACTTGACAAACTTGTCTGCTAACTAGAAACTCAAATTCTGTCAGAGATTTGAGGATTTTCAGAGGCTGCTGTGTTGTTTCTTGCAGAATGAGACAAGTCATAATTTTCTTATGCTGTTAGTAGCACCTTACTTTGTTCAGATCCTCTGTTTTGATGGGACTGTCATTTAAAAGAAGGGGACAGGGTAAAAGTTCACTTTTTCAATCTTACTTTTTGCCCAAGAAAATGAATCGAAACTGCAATTTCGGTTTTGTTGCAGTTGTCTAAAAGACTGAGTTTTTCTATGTAAGTTTCTGTTTTGGCTGGTTTTGTTGTGTTTTTTTCTTTGTTTTTGTTTGTTTGGCTTTTTGTTCTTTTTACGCAGCTTTTCAAGATGCTCTGTGTTATCAATGATGTAGTAGCTTTTTGTAATTTAGTCCTATGTTATGAGAATATGCTATCTTGGAGGTATTGCTAGTGTTTCCAATACAGCTTTTTAAAAGGATAGTTTTTATCCAGCCAGAGATATACACGAATGTTACTGTAAACAGCAACAGCTTTTACGAAATGCTTAGGGGCTTGTTTTTAAAGTGAAAGTATTTCCTCCTTCCCTCTTCCATGCAGGCTGTGTCCTTAGTTTTGAAAGGCCTGGAAGGTCTGTTAGGTTCATCTCCTGGTTGTGCAGCTTTTTTCTGTTGATGGGTCAAATAATGTATATATGGGTTTTGAATTTTCTTTTGGATTTTTAGTGGTCTCCTTGGTGTCTCAGTCGAGCTGAGATTTCACAAAATATGGTGTGATAATTTTTTTTTGGGATAAAAGGTCTTGCTGAATTTATATATGTTGCTGACAAGTGTTAACCAGAGCTGTATAGTGGTTCAGACAGATACATTAAACGACTGTGATTTTCCTGTTAGCAAAAGAGCTAAATACAATAACCTTCTACTAAAGGGTGGAGATTCTCCTGTGAATGGTTTGTGAGCTGTTATGGCCCCATTCACATAGAAAATCACATTTCTCTCTGTACTTTCACATGTATGTGAAAGGCAAGTTGCACGGCCCAGTTCTTTTTCACGTTCTTCCTTGTACTGTGTTGAATTCTTTATTTTTTTATTTTCCCCACCCTTTGCTTTTGTCTGAAGTTTCTAGTACACTTCCTTGTTTAAGACACAATACAGAACCTGGCTGGACAGTTCCTTGCACTCCAAAAGGCAGAGTTACAAACGCAAAGGAGAAAATATTGGTGGATAAGCACTTCCAAACAAGCTACCTAAGACAAATAACTTGCTATATCTTCATTCAGATTAAATTTGAGGGAGAAGGGAAGTGCCTTAGTTCCCTGTTGTTTTGTATAATTATGGAATAAACAGAAACTCTGTTACAAAGCTCTTGGATTTATAATAAACAACAGCAAAAAGAACAATATGGGAAGGACATAAGCAGTCATTTGGAATCAGTGGCTGTGGAAACAAGGACAGGGATGGCAGAAGGCCTTGGTTTTTGGTTTTGGTTTTGTTACAAGCTGCCCCGTAGGCCAGAGTAACTGAGGTTCTTGTTAATCGGTCCCTTGGGGCAGATTAGAGAGAAAGAGCACTGAATACCTGGTGTTTATAAATATGCACACATAGGGTTTATTTTAGGATGATTTGGTTGCAATGGAAATGAGGTATGTAGCCCTTTTGGTTATTATCTCTAGTAATAGGACAATATAAAAACATAAAGATACCACTTAAGGAAATAAATAAGGAAAAGAAAGAAAAAGCAAGGATAGGAGTAGATTGCAGAGATATCACCTCCATGGATCCAGTGATGAGATTTGATTGTTGCAATTCCGATGTCTGCTGGTCAAAGTGGTACTTGCAGTCTTGATCAGTCAGGGATGTGGGAAGGCCCCAAAACGTAGAGCTCAGTGGGTTAATGGATGTTCAGGTGGGATTGCCCAGGTACCTCCTTTGGAGAGGGTGAATTTAACACTGTCTGTTACAAGGCTCCAGAAATGAGTCTGGGGGCACTTTGGGGGTCTTTGATGGTTTATGACCCCGTCTTAGACTGGTGTTTCTCGCATCATGTTTTCTCACATTATGCTTTATCAGAAGGGATAAACACCTTCAGCCTAAGTGTGAATATGCCAATACCTCTCCCTGGGTGGGGGGTGCTGGTTTACAACGGAGCCAGTTGGGTAAGGGAGGACATTGGTGTGATAAAAAGATTTTCCCACCTCTGCAGTGTCTTTGCCTTATCATCCTTGTCCCTTGTCTGGCTCAAGCCCTAGCCTGTTTTGTCGTGGTCATGCTCTGGATGTGGCGGTACACCCTCTCCCGTCTTAGGCACATCAGAGGTTTCAACTCCACACAGAAAAACCCTCTCCTCTCCCCTTCCATTGGGGGCTGCAAACCTGGGCCTCAGCAGTATTGCTTGTTTGAGTCAATGACCTTTAACATTTCTGTCCTTCACAGTTTGTCTTCAAGGTTTAGGAGCAGAGAGGAATCTGGGTGGTAACTGAAGATGAGATGTGGTCTGCCAGCAGTGCTTCATGTGCAGCTGGGGCTTTAATGGGGAAGAAAGAAGTACAGTCGCTCAGTTAGGGAAAGAGGAAGGGTTTGGAAGGATAGGCAGTGTGGAAAGCTCTGGGCACCGGATGATTTCGCAGCTTTAGAGCAGCCCAAGCAAGCAGCGGGTGTGTCCTGAGGAATGCAAGGTGGAGAGGGCTTTGCTGTGAGCAGGTGAGGCCAGTGAGGAGTGCAAGGAGGTCTAGGGCAGAAAAACAAATTGGTCAGCAGCAAGAACAGTAAATAAACCTGCATTTAAGTCATTGGTTCTTCTGCTGAACTGAAATACGGGGATCCTGTGTGCTGCAATTTTTCTCTTATTTTAAAGTAGCTGAGTGATAGAAGTAGCAAGAGTTGTTAGGCCGCAAGCTAACAACTTTACTTGAGCTACAAGGCTCTGCTTTGTAATCCAAGATGGATTATAGTAAAACCTGGGGCTAACAACCTGAACAATAACAGTTGTTAGACTAGACAATGTTAATGGTTTAAATATTACTTTAAAATTAATAGCCGGAGTGGACAGCCCATAAATAGTGGTACATGAACAGTAACAACCATATTTACAACACAGAACACAGAACCAACTGAAACTCCCCCTGAAACTAAGAGGGTGTGAATATGACTACAGAGCATGACTGGGTAGCAAAACAGGGAACCAGTGAAGACTGACAAGACCCCAGACCCTAAAATCACTATTGGTCTGGACTGGTGGGTAGTTTAGATTGCCCAGGGATTTCTGTTTGTGGTCCCTTTTTTGAGGCACCAGCTTAAGCTACCACCAGGCAGCTGATTTGTGTCAGTAAACCTGTCTAATGGAGCTGAGAGCCTGGTGTCCAAAATTTAACAGTGTTGCTGTAGCGTGTGGGAAGAACACACATATTTTGTCCTATGTCAAACTGAGCTGGAACAAGCTGGAGGCAGCCAGTCTTTGACAAGTAGTTTCTCTGCTTTCTTTGGTAAGCCAAACTCAGTTTTGTGCACCCACAGATTCTGATTACGGGTTACTTCTCACTGAGTTACAGTATCTTCAACTATCAGTGCTTGCCAGTTTCGTGATTTAAGAATTATCAGTGCTTTATAAACAGCTTTTTGTATTTCTGTAGGTGCTACCAATGCAAAAGCTGTATCAGAAAATGCAAAAGTGATGATTACAAGCTTAAAGAAAGATTCAAAATTAGATCCAAATTAATTTCTTTTTTTGAAGTTTATCACCTTCATATTCTGCGCACAGTCCTGATAAAAATAACCAGTGGGTTCTTCTGCGCTAAGCTTCGAATATGGTTACTGAATCTTTGGGGACACAGTCATGTGTGGATACTTGTATATGTTAGCTTAGTTTCTGGAGTAAGTAGATTTTGCCTTTATCACTGTTACTCAGGCAATAACAATGTAAATTTGCCTTGGAAGGTACAGAAAGACAACAAAACTTGGAACCAACCTCTGCCGTTCTTGCAACAACGTGAACAATTGTGCTCACATCGATGTTTTGTTCAAACTTTGAGACACTTCCAAAGCAGGCACTCAATATAGCCTTAAAGTCATTAGCAAGCTGTGGAGGAAGATGAAGATACCACGTTCACAGATTCTGATGTGTTTTGTTGTTCAGCCAATCTGCTCATTTTTAGAAGCAGTATTCTTTGGTGGAGAACGCCCTGGTGTTCTCATGTCCCACTTGCTCTTGCCAGAGATAAAACCTCCGATTTAAAGCTAGTAATTACCTTGTAGGTGGCTGTAGGCTGCTCTCTGTTGGAAGCTGGGTGAGATAGATGCTGACTTGGGTTAGCAGCTCAGAGTGATGGTGGACATGGGGAGGTTGTTAAATGACATAATGTCATCACATAATGTGCTGGTGAGGTCTCACCTAGGATCCTGGGAGCAGGTGAGGTCAGTCCCATTCAGGACAGTTTAGTTTAAGGTGGAAGGGTGGTTAAGATTTACCAGGATTATAAAGAAAACACTGAGTGAGGAAACTGATAGGTTTAACTTCATTACCCAAGAAGAGTGAAGTCTAGAAGGTAAAGACAATGATGATGCCTTTTCTGATTTATCAGAAATAAGAGCTGCTGGCATTAAAGAAAATCTGTAGAGGTAATTTACAGTTTGTTTTTTTTTTAATTATGCAACATTGACTGAATGGGCATTTATTTATTCTTTTATAAAGATAAAATTATGTTTTCTCTTCAGAAACCAGTTGATTACAGAGTTCTTCAAGCCAGTTTTAAGTCCAGGTAAATATGTTTTTTTCTAAGTGGAAGATATTTATATGAATTTTAATTATGGAAGCATGCAGAATGATAATCCAATCTCATTCTGTAGTGGAGCAGCAACGTAATGAGTATAGCTTACCAAATATGTCAAAATGAGCACATTTGAATTTTTTCTAATAATGCAACTGAAAATATTATTTTCCTGTTTAAATTAATTTCTTTAAATAGTGATGTAATTATTATTTCAAGTTCTGTCTCATGCTTAAGCCTGATTGTTTATAACAACTGTAGCTGCATCATAGGTCATGTGCTTCTTTGCATGGCAGTAGCAAAACTAGATGATTAAGTTAATTAATTTTGGACTACATGAGAGAGAGAGAAAAAATATCTGTGAGAGAGAAGTAATACACTATAATAAGGTTTGTTGTTTTGTAGTTGGGATTTTTTTTTCCCAATATAGTTTTTGTGAATAATTGGTCTTTTTTCTCCTACACCATGTCCATAAAGACAGAACTGTGCTGTCCTCACCAGACAAAGGAAATGTAAAAGATGAAGGAATGGGACTGTCAGTCTTATGCACTGAAGGTTTTGATAGGAATTCATCTTCTCCAAAGAAGGTCAGAAGAAAAAGATGCCAGACCAAACTCCAAATGAGTCCTGTGGTAGGTGTCTTTTGGAAAAGAATTGAGGAAAAGGACAGTGCAAACATGTCAGAGAATGGTAGAGTGTGCAGAGCCCTGGGTTTGTTGTAGCCAAAAGTTGTGATTCAGAAACTCCTCATTACTGTGTGGTCTCAGGTGTATTCCTTGACCAAAAAGGTGAAGACTGCCTAGCCAGAACAGGGAAGAAATGAGAAGTGTCTGGGTATAAGGAGAGCACCATTGTCTTATGGAAATAGTTGGGCAAAGAAGAATGACTGTATGGATCTCACAGAGTCCAGCTCAGACTCTGACAAATGGGTTTCACCTGCAGAAGCTGATATTTGAAAAGCCTGGGCTGGAAAAATGGCACTGTGAGCATTACATCTCTGTGCTCAAGCCAGATTTCCCCACTGCCCTGCTCTCCTGCCAATCCTGCATTTGGGTTGTCATTGGAAGCTCCCTGCAGAGAAAGGGAATGGGAGAAGCAGAAATTGAACCAATCTAAGCCATATCCTGTAAAACCATTCTAAGGAACAAATGTTTTGTATCAGGAGTTTTTAAAGGAGTTATTAAAGGTGGAAATCACTGACCCATTGTGCATATGAATTTTTAAATTTTTAGATTTTTAAAATTTTACAGATCAAGATAAGATTCTTGGTGCTGCCTTTTTCAAATGTAACACAAATTTATGGTTTTTTGCTATTCCTTTGTAAGTTTTAGGTCATGCTTGGGTAAACTGGTTCTTAATCATTTTACAATCAGTGAAAAATCCTGTTTTAAAAGCAGGGGAGATATTCTGGGCTAGATGCAAGCATGGAAATGTAATAGAAATTGTAACTGGAAATTGTATTTTGTAGAAAAAAGATGCCTTTATCTTAAATGCCTTATCTTGTGTTTTCTTGCAATGTAGCTTACGGAGCAGACTGGCAAATTTCTGCTATTTAGAAGTTGCAGTTAACAGCAGTTCAGATTTATGCATTTAAGCCACAGTATTTAGATAGAGGTGGGAGTGGTCCTATTACAAATTTAGTATTTAATTACAGGTCACTTTTAATCTGAAGGAAAAAATATATAATTTGGGTCCTGGAGAGATCTTGCAGCTGTATTTAAAATTTGTCTTAAAATTAGGTCCATTGACATATTTCTGGGGGTGTGTGGAACCATGTCTGTGCTAGGTTCAACACTGGTTTTTAAAAGTATACAATTAACTTTTTTTTTTTTTTCTCCCTCTGTCTTCATTTTTAGGGAAATGGATGTCCTGTAAGAAAAATAATGTCTTTTAGTTCAAGGGAGATTGCCTCTGGTATGAGCATTGCTATTAATATAGAATTAATTAATTGAATTCATCACTTCATGTCTATTTTTAATGGCTTTTTTCCCTTGAAATTATGATTTCTATTTGCTTCTACTAAAACAATAATTGCTACTGATTAGTCAGTATTATTTCTAATATATGGCAAGTTTGAAGAGTTTTGAAAGTAATTTAGGATTTTAGTGTAAAACATATTGATTGTAACTTAATTAGAATTTGTGATATCTCATTGTCTTAAAACCTTGATCCCAGATTTTTTAATGGTTTCTCTTGTGTTTTGGATAATCCACATTTTCTTTGGTGGTTAATAAATGGTGCCTTTTAGCTTAATCTAGAAAAAATATTCTTGTTGAACCAACCACTCAAGTTGAGCTGGGTTTTTTTTTTTTTCTTTTTGACCTTTTTAACCACATAATTTTGTTCTATGGGTGGTAGAATGGAATCTAAAAAGCTTGAGGTATGTTAGTAGGAAGATAAACTTTAAAAAGATAACAAAAGGGGGGTGGAAACTCTTTAGACTCTTTGTTGCTCTAGTCCTAGTTAACTTAAAACTAGAAGTTAATTTTTAAAATGGAAAGCTGTTACATGTTTGTTTTTTAAGACAATTATTGTTACTATTTTGATTTTTTTTAAACATGATAATGATGTTTCATCTTTTTCTCCAACACTTCATAGATGACCCATCTCAACCAAGGATAACACAGGTTTTAGAACATGAGGCATCTTCTCCACATGCATTTAGAACATCATCTGAGATGGCCTCTGGTGCACCAAAGAGCCCAGCTGTTCCTTCACACTTCTTTAAGGTGTCCTTTGGGCTATCCAAACCAAGAGACTCTCCTGGGAAAAGAAAACACACTGCCATGAGTGTGGATGTAGATGCTTCAGATCAATCTGAAGTGAATGACTCTGCTTTTAGTAGATCACCAAAATGCAAAAATTGGAGGCGTGGTTTTGTAAAAAATATCTTTTTAAAGTCTCCTCATGATGATGTTCTGCAACTCAAGGAGCCTTCTGCCCTCTCTGGACATGATTTGACTCTTTCAGAGGAATTCCTCAACTCGAGCAATGAAAAGGACAAAAATAATTACTCCACTGTAGGTTTGTCATCTTCATATTCTGCACACAGTCCTGCTAAAAATAACCACATTTCTGTTGTGGATACCAAAGAGAATCAATTGCAGTTGGCTAACTCATGCTTTTTCTTGGAAAAGTCACTTCCCTTTTCTCAGGAAAAAAGTACTGTGTTGCCTTCTCCCCACCACTTAACACAAACAAAAGGCATGAAATCCCCTCTCCAGGTTGCTGGCTTATCTCAGGTATTGGATGTTAGGAAAGAGCAAGATAAAAGACCAGAAAGACATGAATGGAATAAAGGATACAGTATTCAACCCAGCAACTGTTTTTCAAATACAGTCCCTGAGATTTCTGAAAATACTCCTGATTCCTGTAGCATGGAAATCTCTGGGGAACTTGGACTGTCCCCAGAGACTGGCAAAAGTGTTCCCCCTTCATTGCCTTTGGAAGAGTCTTTTGTGGACAGCAGCCATGAGTCTTCACAACCCTCAGGAGAACTGGAAGTTAAAAGGAACTTTACACACAAGTCCAAGCTGAGCAGAAAATGGCAAAGCAGCTCTGAGAGTGAAGATGATGTTTTGGAATCCATTCTAGTTGATGATGATGATGATGAAGAAGAAGAAGCATTAATGCCACTGCAAAAAATGCTCAGTTCAGATCTCCAACCACAGGCAAAAAGAACCCTGGAAGACTCCTTTGACAGTGTTTCTCAGGACACTGTAACTCCATTGCTGAAGTTTCATGTAAGTTGGCTAAAAACCAGAAAAACACATTATTTCAAGTATTCTTTTACAGATGTTATTTACAAGAAAAATAATATCGATTTTAGCACAGTGCAGGGCCCAGTGGGTGCCAAGTTATTACCCCATATTTCAAATTTTAGAATGAAATTTTATATAGTAGGTATACACCACCAAAACACAGATAGAGGCCCAGGTGAATGGAGACATCTCATACCCAAAAATAAAATTGGCTCCGACCTCACCTGTTCCATCTGGCACATACAGACAGCAGCTTGTTCAGGTGTGCCACAGAACTAATTTCTGCTATTTAGCTCAGTTTTATAAACAAATGACAAGCTGCTTGAACAGCTAAGATGTCCAGTAGTCTCCTAGTACCTATTCAGTCAGGATGTGTGTGACTGCTTGGTAATGGTTACTTTACATTAATTTTAGTCAAAAATGTACCAACACTCAGCCACCTCTTGCTGATTCTCATTATGCCAGTTAAAGCTATAGCAGAGTATAATGAGATAGCAGGTAATCAGCTTTATGTTGTGTTTTTATATGATTTTCTCCCTTATTCATAATGCATGATAATTCAGAATTATTTGCCTGCAAAGCTGCTTACTTGGCTTAAGGGTCCTGTGCTGCTGTGCAGCTACAGGGTAGTTGGAGCAGGGACATGCTTGTTACTGTGCTTGTCCTGGGAATGGCTGAAAGATGGTTTGTGCAGCCAGACTGATTTAGCTCTATCCCTTCTGGTTGTTTTTAGGAGTTGTGTTTTTGCTATTTACCCCCCAAAGTTAGGAGGCTATGTTTAGAAAATGTGTGCAGTCTAATGTTTTTGTTTTCCTGGTCAGGTAAGATTTTGATGATCTGAAGTTAACTGGAGGAAATTGATGCAGACATTTAGAGATGTGTGTGCTAGACTACAGTCATATATCCTTGCCATAGTCTGTGATTGTCAGAGATCTGAGAGTGTGAGTAAGTGTGGTGTTTTCTTTGAGGTTGTATTTCATGGAAATTGGAAGTATTTTAGGATTTCAAAAAGCTGAATGAATTCTCATCACAAGGGATAGATGACATCTTTGAATCCCTGTGTACAGGATACTATGGTGGTGGATTGGTTTTTTTAAAATTAGCTCATTTGTTCAATAAGAGCTTGTTGAACAGGTAGTGATTTTGAAGTTTTATTGTAAAATGATGTTTTATTAAGGAAGGTTCTGCAGTGGGTCTTAATGTGGCATTCCTGACAGTTGGTACAGGTTGGGAATGGCTGTATTTAAACAAAGAGATTTTGTACTGAGCCTAGCTGGGTTGGAATTAATGTTCTTTATAACAGCTGTGTGGTGCTGTGTGTTTCAGACAAAACTAGTGTTGATAATAGACCAATCTTCTACCTATTGTGGAGCACTACTTGCACAGCATCAATGCTTTGTCTTCTTCCCATGCTGCTCCCATAGAGCAGATAAAAAGCTGGGAGGGAACAGAGCCTGGAAAACAGACCCTGGATGACCGAAGGGATATATTCCATGCCACATAATGTCATGCTCAGCAATCAAAAAACCAAGTGAGGGAATCTGGTCTGGCATGTAGCCACTGCTCAGAGTGTAGCTGGGCATCCTTCTGCTTGTCAGAGGTGCTGAGTGACTGCTTGTATAGCTTTTTCTTTTCTTGCTTATGCCTTTTCTCTTAGTAAACTGTTGTTATCTTAACCCATGAGTTCTCTTGTCTTTGCTTTTCTTGCTTTTCTTTTCACTGCCCTGCACCACTGGCTGGGGAAATGGCCAAGCTGTGTGGTGCTTAGCTGCTGGCTGGGGTCAGCCCATCACTAGTTTCTAGAGTGGAAAACCAGCAGCAGAATGCCTGTATAAATTCTCTCTTCTGCCTTCCCCTCTCCTCATGCCTTTCAATCTCTGATAGCGTTTATTTGTTGACTGAGTTACTGTCTCCATGGGCAGATGTTGAGCAGCCGTAATTATTTAATCTGTTCTTATGATTCTGCAATCAAGAGTGTTATAGATCAGACTTGTGTGGTTTCATATGTATTTCACAATCTCAGCCAACATGACTACCTGAGTAATGGTTAAGCCTGATAAACACATGCAGCAAATGCTTGTGGGACAAGTGTGTGACCACAACATTTGGCTGGCCTGTTCCTGGTATAATTCATGGCCAAGTAAGACAAAATAGTTAAGAACAGTCCCAACATTTCCATGATTTTTGCATATATCCTCATTCTTCTCTTGTAAGAAAGGATGTATGTGTACATTGGAATAAAGTTTTGATTCCCTGTTTGTTCAACAGTTACTTGGTAGATATTGACCAAATAGAAAATAAGCTAAGAAGTCTTGCAGATTTCCTACACAAAGACATGCTGCTTGTTATATTTAGGAGATGACTGAACACCAGGGTGGTGTCAAAAGAGCTGTGTTTGTCCAAAGACTGGAATCATGGCTATAAAAGTTTTCAAATTTGTTGTCTGCTGCAAGCTGAATAAAAGACTGGCTACTGAAAAACAAGCCACTAGAAAAATTTGTTAAAACTTTTAGTGTGTTTTTCTGTTTATTAGTGCCTTATTTTGGTTTTATATTGGGGGTTTGATTGGAAGTTTTGTTTTGTTTGATTTATCTAGAGGTCATTTAGCAAACACTGGAATTTTGCCCTCTAGGGACTCTGAAAGTAAAAGTACTGAGTAATTTTTGGAGGTTCTTGTCTCATGCACAAGAATGGGGATTCCCAGGGTCTCAGTGGATGATAACAGTGGTAGAGTTGTGAGGTAAAAGGCTTCTGATGGTAATGCTCTTTGTGATTGCTAGCTGAAGGTCAGCCCCAGACATGCAGAGACTTGCTTCACTGTTCAGATCCACTGTGAAGCAGTTGTTTCTAAATTAGTCATTGAGAGAGATATGACCATTATGTAAACTTGTCAAGGGACTGAGAAACCTAAACTGATAATCATCCTGGTTTGCAGGGTCTCCTTTAGGTTTATATCTGCATGTAAAATATCATTAAAATTGGAAGAGGTTTCTATTTTGATTATTGTTTAATAATGAGTTCATGGCTTATAGCATTTTTAAATGTCTTGCTATTTCATTTACAGCTTTCTAAGACTCCTATTATAAGCAAGGTGTCCTATGTGAACAGCTTAGATCATCTCTTGAAGGAGAAAGAAGAATCTAGAAGGTTTGTTTCTTAAAGCTAGTTTGAAAAATGTGGGATGGTGTTGTAGAAGCTTGGATTTGCCTTGTCTCCCCAGAACTGATGGAGTTTGATTAGCAGCAAGCCAAGCTTTGCCTGCTGATGCCACCAACATACAACTGAACTGACAGGACCTACAAGTGTTGCTTAAATGGTGAAAGCTGAATGACAGGCTCCTTCCAAGCAACAAGGAATGATTTGTGATACATCTGTTTACCCCTGAAGAGCCAGGCTAAATTTACTGATGCCTTGGTTTTAGGTCACTGAGCCAGCTAGCAGCTGCTGGTCAGGCATGAAATAGAAATATTTATGTAGACTGACTGCACTAGTTTTTTCAAAGGCGTTTGCAGCTCAGTATTGGTTGCCAAATTTTGCAGGCTATGGGTGTCTGAGTAGTTACACAGGTCAGTGAACAGAGCTAATGAGTATTCTTACAAGAGATCTTTTGGGTAGGAAGTGAAATGTGGTTTATGTGTTAATGACAAGTGGTGGTGATGAGTATATGTGTTTAACTGCTTATGTGATTAACTGTATGATTAAAGAATTTGACCCTGGTAACTATGGGCTGACTGCCCATGGAGTAGCAGATACTCCTGTAACTAATAGTGTTTAACAAATAAAATACTTGTTTGGTGCTTAGAAAAAAGTAAACACTCAGCCACAAGATCAGAAGTTTTGCGTAATTACAAAAACTTTATCAGAGGCTGGTTGAGCATTTGTGTCTGACAAGCCAGTGATTGATTGTGCTGTTGGAAATTCATTAGGTTTTGGGAAAAAGTACTTTGTGTCTTGGAATAGCAAGATGCTGGGGTTTTACAGATGCAATGTCTCACATGGTTTTGCTGTGTGTAAATGGCTCCTGACTCTGGGGTTCACATTCAGAGCCTGGGTTTTGTTGATTGTGTTGTAAATATTAAATGGTGATGATATGCTCTGCTGCTGCTGTTATTTCAGGTTAGAGGAAATAGTGAAACAGTTACAGGAAGACATAGAAAGAGAAGACAAGGCTTCAGATGGAGAAAAAGAGGACAATGCCAGTGGAGATGATCTCTTGGAAGAACACAGGTCTTTGCAACTCCAAAACCAATGAAATCTTGATCTCTGCTTTTCTAGCCTTTTTGTCCCCTAACCTCTCTCTGTTTCCAACAATTGTTACTATGTTTAATGAGAACCATATTAAAATCTTTTGGGGTTGGGTGAATTTCCTTGGGTGCAACTGTATTCTAACAATTCAGCTTTCACATAAGACTGATGCATTCATGACCTGCAAATGACTTTCTCAAGCAGCAAATAGCTTCTCAGTGTTTGAATTGATAAAAGCAATTCTGAATTTTACAGGGCGTTTATAAAGAGATTTTCGGTAGCAAATTATGTCATACCTGACAAACACCCTGGAGAAGATTTATTTGATTTATCAGCTGCTGGGAAAATCTTCACTCAACATAACCTTGACTTGAGGAATTTTCAGTTTGTCCCTCAAAATCGTATAGAATATCTGCTTCTGAAGTAAGAATATGCTCTTCACTTTGCTGTGTTTACTCGTACAATTTTGTTGTTATTTTTAGCAGTTTTAAGGTACTGTTTAATCTTTGCATGCAAATGTGCTCTGTCTTACTAAATAGGCAAGACTGGTTCCCTTTCCTTGGAATTTTCCTTTCTGGGTTAGCTTTACAGAACAGTAAATTGTAATTTAAAGCTTCCTTCTTTCCTCCTCTGGAATTCTTAAAAAACCTCTTAAATGAGAAATGAGGAAAAACAGCTGTTCTGGCCTCTTCCATATTTCTACCACACACTGGGCTATCATTGATAATCTTAGCAGTTTGTGGGAGACAAAAGCAGAAGTGAAATGTTATAATGAACACAAGCTTAACCATGTGCAGACTGAAAGACCTTGGTGGTTACCTATTTGTGACCTTCTAGTGTTACATTATGTCTGCGGAAAGACTTTTGGTGCTTCCATCCTGGATGGGCCTGGCACTTGGGGCTCCATCTGATGAGGATTGCAGAGGGTCAGGATCTCTGACATCTGTTAGATTCAGTCACTGAGCCACCGGTGTTTCTGTGTGTACATAAACAACTGCTCTGTAACCCACAGGCATTTCTACTCTATATTTATGGGGCTGCCACATTACAAATACTTGCCTAATGCCACAAGTGTAAATCCTGAAAATTACTGGTTATTTTGTTTGGTATTTTATTCCAAACATGCTTGCATTGGAGGAGCTGAGAGAGTTCAGTTATTCTTAAAGGATTTTTTGTACGTGTGTACGTGTGGTTGTGGGTGTGAAGAGGTGGAGAGTGATTTCTCATCTCTTGAGGAAGTGCTGTTTGTGATACACTCCTTTGGCTTCAGGCCTTTCTATTAATGTTTTGAAGATCACAAGGCTATGAGCTTCAAAAGCATCTTGTAAATCAGTGACTAGAGGAATGAGGATTAAACTGATCATCCCTTGCAGAAGGCAATTATGATTTAATTGCTTATGCATTCAGCCCAGTTGGCACAGCTGGCATGGACTGGCTGCCCAGCTGGCACATGGAGGTCTTACCAGTCAGGCAGGGAGAGGGTATATGTAGGAGTTAGGACACAGATCTCTTGACAGAGTTACTTGATTTAGTATACAGAGAGAAGAGAGGAGACTAAAGAAGGGTGTGGGGGAAACTGGATATTTTTAATTCAGCTGCTTTTGACATCTCTAATTTCTAGAGAAGAATAATAGAATATTCTGAGTTGGAAGGGACCCACAAGGAGTGGTCCATATGGGATTTGAACCCATGAAGTTGGTGTTACCAGCAGCTGCTCTGACCAACTGAACTCTGTGACTAAAGCACCAATAATTCAGTAATAGCAATGGCACACTTTCTGTTATCCCAACAGCTACTGTTTGCAGTCCACAAACTTGCACAGTGAGATTAAGCTGTGGGATTTTAATTGCATTAGTTTGCCCTCCAGACCCTTTATTTAAAAGGGAATTTTAAAAATTTTGAGAACAATATTTTTTCTCTCTTGTTCTGAAATTGTTGGTAAAGGTCAATATTTGTGTAAATATTTAGTGTAAATCAATATTTGTTTGAAACTATTATTCCCTAATAATGCAGATTTTTCTGTATAGTATGGCTTTATAGAGAGAAAGATAGATAGTTGTTCTAAAGGACATTTGTAAAGTTGATGGCTATTAAAAATCAAGGCTTGATTACTATGACATTTTATACAAGTAATAACATAAGAATAACATCTGTTTTGCTTATTGAGATCTTTCTTTCCTGTTGATGATGATCTGAGGGGTGAGAAAGTTCTTATGTTTTTGTGAAAGTGATGATGCAACCACTAATCAATTTTTATCCTCTTTCCTTGCCCCCATTTTTCTCTTACAGTTCTAGTATAACACAGCAGCTTTTTTTAGTTGTTAATGGCATTCTAAGTTCTGCTTACCATGACACATCTTGTCCCATACCAATTCTGAAGTGGCTGTTCCAGGTGAGTCTGTGCTATTCATGCAGTTATCATAACTCTGTGCATGTGTAATATTTTTCCTGGAAGCCAGATGAAGAAGCTTGTGAATATGTTCCATTAACACCTTTAAAATCAGATATTATTTTTTATCACGGGTTCTGATTTGTTCTCCCATCTGAAATACTTTGATTGTCACTTGGGGTAAAACAATTGAGAGCCTTTTCTCCACACTCTGAGTGAATGCAAAGCTGCATGTCCATGTTCATCCATGCTACTGCATTGAAAAAGGACACAGTGAGTGAGGAGAGGAGAGAGCTGTGGGCCAAATCATGAACAAATGCTAATCTTATTTCCTGTCACTCTTAGAAAAACAATAAATATTGCAATATGTAAAAGTGCAAAAGTACCATTTTCTACATATATAATCTTCTAAATCATCAGTGATACCAGCATTATCAGATAATTTTCATTTGGAAAAGGTACCTTACGGCTCAGGAAGAAGCCTGGAGTCATTCTCAAAGGAAGTGTGGTGACTCTCCTTTCAAGATATCTGTGTCAGTCTCTGAATCATCAGGAATTTACACAGTGTTGTTACTCAAAAAAATGCCTCCCTCCAGTCTCCATTCTGTTATTAATTGCCACATTCTAACTGCACCTGAAACAAAAAAGAAATCTGACCACCTGGGAAATTGCAGCTTCAGTCTGTTGACTGGCTTTCTACATTTGCCAAAAGCAAAACATTTTGCTCTTCCATGTCCTTCCCTTCAGCCAGTTAAAAAATCGCTTTCCTCCTTTCTGTGAGCTCTGGTGTTCCACTAATAAGGAAGAAGTGTGAGCCAATTGAGGTCGCTTACAGAGCAGGAAACTGTCTAGCACCTGGGGGAGAAAAAGAAATTTTTGTTGGGCCAGTGAAGTGCTCCAGGAAATCCGAACTGTACTACATAGTCATGTTTTTGTAGTTAAGAGTTATGTGAAAAACTAAGAATTCATTGTTTGGGTTTAGTACTGCATATGTCCAACTTGTCTGTGGGTGCAAAAGAGTGTAGTTAACTCTGTTGCCTTCACTCCTGCTCAGGGAGCTCAATTTGATCACAGATACAAATGGGCTCCAAAGGGGTGTGTGATGCTTTCTATTCTCTTAACCCTCAGGACTTGTTTATAAACAAACGTGGGGTTACAGCATTCTGATACTGTAAATAATTAATTTTACAGTATTCATATCATCTTTGCACTGCTTGAAGTAATCAATGTTCACAGTATTCTGTTCTCATTGGTGTATCTTGCTTTAGAGGCTTTGGGGTCAAGTTTTTTGTTCGTTTGTTTTTTAATCTGTTACTCATTTTTCTCTGCTGGGAAGTTTGGTGTTGTTGTTCTGGTTTGATGTGGGTTTTTTTTCTAATTAAAAGAAAACTGATGCCATCATGCAGCTTGGTTTTTGATGCATAGCTTCTTCTCTGTTCACAGATGATGTCTGTTCATCCTGACCGCTGTGTTTCCACCAAGATCTTAGACAGATTGATGGAGTTATCACTAAAAAACTGTAAGCATTTGAAGGATGGAAAACTGACCACCTGAGTGAAAGCACTTCTCTCTTCAGCTTAGAAAAGTGTTAGTGAGGAAGTAAAAGGCACTAGTTCTGCTGGATGATTTTGGCTTGAATTTAGGCTCTATTTTTACTAATGTAACGCAGAAATGCTGGGGGCTGACCTTCACTGAGTGTGTGCAACCTGTATCACAGTATATGGTCCTGGCACATACCTCCAAAATAATGCATCCAGTACAGAGCCTTTTAAATTCACTCCTGGTATTTCACAAATAGAATTGACCTGAAGAGAAGCTCAGTCTCCTCAAAAGTTTGCCCTCCTTTCCATCTTTTACTTTGGATGATGTGGACATTTGTAGCTTAAGGATTACAAGATGTTTTTCACATTGTCATTCCCAGTATATAGCACTTCATGATTTATTTTCCAGATAAGTGACAAAAATGAAGTGAATCATACACCTGCACAGAAACACTGAAGGATCTGCTTCAGCCCACAGTGCTTCTAATGTCTTCTGTGTTTTGTCTTCTTCCTTTGTCTGTACTCAAATATTTCTCCACTACAAGTTCCTTTGTATGTTCCTCCTGTCTTCATTCAGATCCATCAAAAATGCCATTCATTTAAGACTACCAGTTAACATTGTTAAAGTAATGTGGTTCTCTTGAAGTATTTGCTCAGGACTGTCCAAATTGTATCCTATATTTTAATTCTTGTTTGAAATCGGAGCTGATATCAGAGGGAATGTAGCCTCTTTTATTTTATGCCTTGCTGGCATTAGGCTTGGTTCTGAATGAACGTTCAAGATAATAAATGAGCATTCAAGCAATTATTGCTGGGAGTTCCTTGTTTACCACTTCTGTTCTAGAAACCTTGCTTGTTTTCAAATCTTACTTAGCTTCTCTTCTAGTCCCACTGTGATAACACCCTCTTACCTTTGCCTACATAGGCAGTAATTTATGTGTTCTCTTAGTCAAAAATATTGTCTTGTTGCTTGTTCTGCTGTTTGTGATGAGAGAGAACTATGACAGAAAATGGGTGGAACTTGAAAGTAATTGACCTGTTATGTAGGCAAGATGTAAAATACTGTATTAGACTTTTTTTCTCCCTCCTTGCTCTGAAAATAAGCTTACTGTTTAATGTACTGATTCCTCTGAGATGAGAGCTGGTAGAATTGATGCAAACTGCTAAGCTTATTTGTTTACCTTAAAAGGAACTAAATTTCAACTAATCCATTCCATGTTTTTATTTGTAGCTTCCATCAGTGATGAGCAGCTTAAACCATGGATTCCTTCAATAGCTGATATATCAACTGTTTTTGTCAATATGGGTGTTGGGTTCAGATCTCTCTTTCCATTGCAACATCTTCAACCCCCCTTCAATGAGCATGATATTTTGTAAGTGCTTTCCTTTGATTTTTTTTTTCCCTAGATCCTGTGAAAGCAAATTTTTTGCTTGGAATGTAGAATCAGAAGTTTCTTCTTTATTTCCTTTCCCATACTCTGTAAGTTTTTGGCTCAGGTCTCAGTAAGAATAAATAACCCTGGAATTCAAACAATGCCTTCTAGGTAAGGATTCAGTAAACCAGAGCTTTGTCCTTTGTCCTGCATCTTCCTAATGAAGGTTTGCAGGAATACTGGCTAAATAGCTGGGCAAAGTAATTGGCTACAAGTTGAGTTAGATGTGTGTGTCAGATGCTCTGGAACTGAGGATTATTTTGATTTGAAGGCATTTTGATACATGCAGGATTTTTTTTCCCTTCAGTTTGATGTCAGTAAGCCTTTGGGGCTTTTGAATTGTTCATTTTTTGCTCAGATTGTGTTTCTTCTATTAGAAATCAGGTGCAAGAATCAGTGAGTCAACAACGAACAAGAGGAGATGTAGCTACTGCCAGTCCAGTGTTCCACAGTCTACTTGAAAACAATTTAATTAATGTGATTAAGGTGAGAAAACTCCAAGGTTTTTGTGGATTGGGTTTCTTTTTTTTGTCTGTGTTTCTTTTGGGAGGGAGGATAGGGTTTGCAATCTAGTCCTGAGCATGTGTTTGAGTAGATGCTGTCCTGAGACTTCAGCTTCATATTCAGCAGAGTTTATTGCAGGCATTTTGGAAACTTCAGTTTCTTGTCTTCCATTGGCTTCATTCACAGCTGCAGAGTTCTTCTGTCTCCCTTTCACAGCTGTGGCACTTTATAGAATATCTTGGCTCCCTCACATAGAGGAAACTCTCCACTAATTTCAGTTTTCTTGTTACTGGAGTATTTAGAAAATCTTTTGGCCTTTCCTTCAATTAAAGGAGGATTATTCTATGTAGTAAAGAAAGATCTTTCCTGCTCAAAAAAATGAGTCTCCAGCAGGTATTAAAATAAAAGGGTGGTGTTACTGGGAGATGGGGACATGTTGATAGACAAGTGTTGCCAAAACAGTACATCATTTGAGGTACATTTTACTGTGAGTGTGGAAAACTTAAGTTCTCATCATGCTTCAAAAAAAGCTGAAATAATTCCATGTTTTAACGCTTTGTATTTCTTTTAAAGTTTCTAGTTTTCTGTACATCAGTAATTCACGATGGATATACTGACCAAGAAATATGGCTGCTGCTTATATTGCTATTTAAAATAAGCTTGGAGAAACAGTTAAAACCTTTTCTGATAGATTTTCAGTGCCTTTTTTTCAAGCTTCTGGTGAATATAAAAGACTGGGATACAAAGGTAATTTCTTACATTTATTGTACTAGATTTGTGGATTTGTGAAACTGCAACTTCTGTTTAGAAGTTTTCTTTATTTTTTCTTTTTTGACATATCAGAAAAGTACTGGCTGAAAATGTAACGCAGAATTTTCAATAGTAGTACATATAACAATATGAAAAATTCAAAGCTTTGTGTTTGTGTGAGATTTAGGAAGTGGGTGGGTATGCTGAGAGGGTTTTGGTTGCATGACATTGAGTTGCCTGTCCTCTTCTACCAGTTTGTTTATCTTAAGATTATGTGTGCTAAAATAGCTGTATGTTTAAAATGGCAGTCTTAAAGAAGGAAGAAATTATTGCACTATGCTGGTAAGCTGTCATTAAAAATATTCTGATCTCAGCTACCCTGCTTTAAATTGTATTTAGCAGACTCACCTCCTGGTGCAGCACAGACATTTTTTATGTACGTCATCTCTTGTTAGATCAGTTCCTTTTATCAATTACGCTGCCTGTGTTTCTAGGGAGTAGGTGTGTGCTCCTTTGCAAATAAAGCAAACAGCCCTTCTTCAGTTTCAGGATGTTTTGTTGTTCTTTTGAAGATGCCTGAGCTGTGCCTGTCAGTGAGTGAGCTCTCCAGCAATCCCCACAACCTCCTGTGGCTGGTTCAGCTGGTGCCCAGCTACATCGCGCGCGGACGGTAATGATGCTGTCGTGTCAGAAAGACACAGATCATTCACGGCTGCTTCGTTTGTGCAAGCTCAAAGCCTGCAAAATGACGCTTAAAAAAAAAAAAGGGATTTGTTTTCTCATATGTTATGGATGTATGTGCAACTCTTGGTGTGCATGTATAGCTTCCTGATCATCCCTGCCGTGAAAAAGGGATGTTAAATCTTTTATGTAGTTTCTGGGCTGTGAGTTCTTGGTACACTGTAGCAAAGGAAGGCTTAGCTCCAGGTTCTGACATCCATCACTCTAATTCTTGTCTGAGTTACCAAAATTTAAATTTTCTTTGGGTGATTCATGTCTGCTTCTAAGCATTATTCTGAGTTCTGTATCTTTGAAATTAGTAAACTGTAATATAACTGAGTGAGCAGAGCTATTTAGGTCATTACCTTCAGGCTTGGAGACAAGTATCTAGCACTGTTTACTTGTGCAGAAGCTGAACTGCAATGAGATTGAGGCTACTTCTGTTTTACTAGCTTACTTGCTGGTTTATATAGCACTTATTTCAGAAAATCCAGTTTAATAGTTGCAAGCAAGTTTATGTCTAAGGAAGACATGCATAGCCTCACATACTTTGTAGAAACTGTGGGTTTAAAAAATTCTAAGGGAAATAATTTTTTAATTGTTTTTCAGGGAAGTAAAAAGGCGCCTTAGCCTAGTGATAATTGCAAAATTCCTTCATAAGAAGCATGTAGAAATACCTGATGACAGTGATAAGCAGGTACTGCTTTACATGTATTGTCTTTGTAGAATTTGAAAGTTCAGAAACCATTAATATTGTATGCTTGTGTTTTATGTTTTAATATTGTAAGCCTGTTTTCAAGAATGTTACCAAATGACCAATTAATAATGTTTTGTTCAGATTAGTGTTAAAAGTGTATTTGCACATGTGTGTAATCTGCATGTTCTGCAGCTTGTGCTTGTTTATATACCTAAACATTAGTTTTAGACATTGGAAAGAGGTCTACATTTCTTTGAGTCTTCCTTTTGAAATCATGTGGAGAGACGCTGTTTTCATAGGTTTGATCTCTTATTGAGAAAGTGTACAAACACTGAAGTCTGTGAATAGTCAAAAATTACTCAAAGCATGAAAACTTCCTTTTTAATGAAAAGCCCCTTTTCTGTTCTTGTTTCAGTGAAAAAGTAATATGTAGGGGCACTCAGTTTCCAATTTTCTGTTGTTAGTAAATCAGTCCAATTTGTTAATGCTTGTATCTGTAGATGTTTCTTCTGCATCAGTTTCTGGTGTGTATGAAACCTTCTTATCTACTGAAGAAGAGGAGGGAGATGAGACAAGGGCAGAAGGAGCATAAAGATGATGAAGTTCATGCAGAACTAGAACATGAGGTATATAGCCAAGTGCTTTTTTGCTTTTACTTTTTATGCATCTCTTTTATATTTTTTATGTAATATTATATGTTGCGATACAATTTGAGGAATGTTTCTTTTACTTTTTAACAGTTCTGTATATGGAACTGGAAATACGCTGTTTTGTTACTGTTCATCTTTAAAATATTACTAATTTTGGTTATAGTCGTGGGGGAAGGAAAGGAGTATGTGGTGGAGGAACCTGTATTGGGTTGTTTTACAAACAGGGAAATGGTCAGATTTTCTGAAGTCACAGGGAAGTCTTGAGTCTCTACTTCTGTAATCAGAGGACAATCTTCCCTCCCTTCTGATGTAATCAGTGAAAACTGTTCAGTGCTGAGCCAAAACTTTACCTTCAGGTTTCAGAAAAAGATTTGTGAATCTTTTATTAATATCTTCTCTCAAAAAAATGTTAAAAAGATTTAGTATTTGCATCCATCCAAAAATTGATTGTTGGTTTGGTTATTTAAGTGGTTATCATGGAATCTCTCAGCAAGTGTTTTGATCTGGGGGTAGATGAAGAGAAAATAAAGCCAACTGCTGAATTTAATTTTCAGTTGGTAAAAGCACATTTTTTTGGATTACTTAGGTTATTTAAACGAGTATAATACTGGTTTAAATAACCTAAGTATAATAAGGTTTCTAATATGTGAATATACTGTTTCAAATTAGTTATTTAGGCAGATATGTTGATATACTTGTCCATTGGCCTGGCTGTTGGAGGATTCGCTCCAGAAAGCAGAGATGGTTCCATGTCTAGATGTGAAGAGTTAAAATAATGGTGCTTTCACTGCTAAAGCTCTTTTGATTTCTCTCCAGGTATACTACCTAATCTATGTCCTCCTTCATCTAGTCAGTGAAGCCAGTTTCCTTGATGTTGTAAATTCTAGTCAAAGGGTAAGTAACTTTAGTGGCTAGACCTTTAGATTTTAAAATGTTGTTTATCATGCACATTTAGTCTGTTTTGGTAAGAGCTATCATGTGATGGAAGATCACCAGTGCTTAAGAGCACTGGAGGAAGCGTTTGTTCTGGGCAAGGTAAATGCAAGAACTTCTGTGTGTTTACTGCAGAGAAAACTCTCTTCTGTGTTTCTGTGAATGGAGCTACCTCCAGACATAAGGCTGTGAAAGAGCAGGCATTTGTTGTGTTAATCTTTCTCAGAAAATATCTGGATATAAACTTAACACAGAATTTCTAAGTCAAATGATTCTATCAATTTTGGAAGTCGGTTTGAAATTTTTCAGTCTAGGAGAAAACCACTTCAAAAATATCCAGTAAAACATTTGCAAGCATGTTTGTTTCCTGTGCTGGAGTGCAGCAAGTGAAAGTAGGACTGTAGCTCTTCTCTGTAGTGGTAGTTCCTTTTTGCCATGTGATGTGAACATCTAAGTAATTCTGTCTGCTTAGCCTTTCAGTATTTCTGTTCAGGTTTCTGTGATCATATGCTGAGAGTTGCTTGCTGCAAGGTGTCTGTGTAAACCTTCTGCCCTGTAGAATCACTCTTGGCTTTTAAGAAATCTGTCTCATGAACTGTTTGAGACACATAAGCCACTAATGTTTGGCTACATTTGGATGCTTAGGTGTCTCAGTATATTAGGTTTGTGGAGAACTTGATATTTTCAATTGTTTTTTAATGTCTCAATTTCTTAAGGAAGAAAGACTTTATTATCCACTGACCTGTTAGCCATCAAGTGGCAAGACAGGTATGGCTGAATATTATGCAGGCTAGACTTGTGCAAAATCAATCTCAACTATTTCATTTCTGCCCCTCTTCCAGTTAAAGGGGATAAATTGTGGTGGCCTTGAGACACCAGCAAATGTTTATAAATAGAATTTCAGCATGTCTCACCTGTTCTGCAGAGTGGAGCCTCTTGGCAGCTGTTCAGTGAGAGACTGAAAACAGGAATTTTATGAAGAAATTGACAGAATGTGAAAGACCTTGGGAGTCATTATCAGGAGATCCTGAAGTGCAAAACTGCTTTATTAAAGTAATCAGAAATCTAGAAAAAAGAAAAGATCAGCGCATAAAACCTTGGATATATTTTACCTGCTCAGCCAATTCCTACAAAAGAAATTACCTGAGTCATCATTACTGAAAAGGTTATTTCCAGCTATTGTAACTTCAGAATTTTTTTGCTGATAAAAGGTGTGAATGGCACTGCACTCTGTTTGCTATCTTGGGGGCAGAAAGGATTTGCAAAATTAGTTAGTTGGAACTTTAGAATTTGTGTTGTATAGCTCTGCTATACTTTGAAGCTGCTTTTAAAAACTCTTAGACCTGCTTTACCAGGAGCATGCCAGCAACAGATAGAGGATCTTGCAATGTGATCTTGTTTTCTTTCTTTTCCCTTTCTTAACTGTGTATTTCTGAGAAAAATTCAAACTGAAGCATGTAATTTTAAAATTGATATAATATTTGAATAGAGCCTGTGGTTTTGACATGGAGGATTTAATAGCTATACACTTTTGTCTTTGTTTAGCAACACTTACTGAAGCTTTGTCGTGCCTTAGATAAGCACGTGAAAGGTGATATTAGGGAAGATGCAAGAATGTTTTATCGGTCTAAGGTAAGATGCAGAACTTGATTTTCTGTTTTGTTTTGGTTTGGGGGTGGTTTTTAGTGTTTGTGATACATGTTGTTCCCTCATCTCAGCCCTGGATATTCTAGGAGTTCCTCATGGGCTTGGGTATTTTTTCCTGTTTTTTCTATCTGCATCATGTCTTTGCATGGGAATAAATACATGCCCATTTTAATTCACTGAAAATACTCCTAATGCTAACAATGGGACTCTTAGCAGCTCTGAAATGGGACTGATCATCCCTTTAGCCAGGCATCTCCACTTTTGGGCCCACAGAGTTGCTCTGTTTCTCTTTGTGGCAGTCACTGGTAGCTGACTCCAGTTGTAAGAGCAGAGCCTACCTGCAGGGCAGGGTACAGAGGATTGAGAAAGCTGCCTGTCTTGCACAAGTCTCCATTTCATTTTTCAAATGAATGAATTGATTAAAAATGCTTTTAAGCCAACTGTATGTGATGTCAAGCTTGGACAGCTGCCTTTTGTTTGCTTTGTCTGTGAGCCTTACATCTGGTAGTCCTAATTTTGTGACCTTCATGCTTTGCAAGCTACAGACCAAGTCAGCTCAGTGAAAAAGTCACCAGCCCCAGCTTTGAAAAGCCTTGGCTTCTTCACCTTTAAATCAGACATTTGCAGTTGTGTGCTTCCTTACCTCTCAAAACCATTCTTCTTTTCTTACTCAGACTAGTGGAGCATGGATCCTTTTAACAAGTTAATTACTCTTGCCTTAGAGTGTTGTATCTCTGCTTGCTTTCACTTCTGTTTCTGTTTGTCTTTGCACTGAGGGGAAAATCTTACTCTGGTTTTCTCCATTGCTTCATTTGTGTAATACTGCAGTAACTTCTAGAGGATGCCATTGTGCTGGGTTTTAACACAGCAGATGAACCAAATCTCAGTGTGAATGGCTTGGATTAAACACCTGTCATGACTGGTGATGAAAAAGCACAGTTTTATGTACAAGGAATTTGTTTCAGAAGCAGCCAGTGCTGCATTATTGGCTTTTGTGGCTGCAGTTGTACCTGTTCTAGGTACAATCAGACTTGTGACAAACCTCATTTCCCAGGCATGAGGTGGTGTTTGGAGGGCAGAGGTTTGCATGATGATTCCAAACATTCAACCTGAGGAGTCATGTGCCTCTAATGTTTGTGGAGTGGATGACTTTCAGTTCAGAGTCATGAGTTACAGGGATCTGAAGTTGAGGTGATGATACTTCCTGACAATAAAATTGTTCTTTTCCAGTAAACCTTGTATGTTGGGTTATCTGTTTATTTTTGAGTTTGAAGCTGTGAGGGGGAACACAGGGTATGATTTTGTCTTTTTTTAACAGAAATGGCTAAATTAATCAGTGTGAATTTGCAGGTAAAAGGCTTGGCTGCTAGGATATATGGGAAATGGCAGGATGTGATACAAACCACTCGGCTTACTCAGGTACTGTAACTAATCTCTTCCCTCATTGCAGGGTGTATTTAACTCAGTTTTTAGCACTTGAAAATGGCAAATCTTTTCAAGAGATTTTCTTTTTCTTTATAAATGGCATGGCAATGGAATACACTTAGATGTATTAGAATGGATTTTAATTAAAATTCTTACTTTGCTGACTTCAATAAAAGCAGGATCTCCTCTCCATTGTTAAAAGCTCTATTTTTGTAAAGGTGTGTGTAATACACTGAAATCCCAGTCCTGATTGGAGTCACAGTGCCTGTCTCCGATTACAGCTATTAGCAGATGCTTCCAAAAGGAAATTGGGGCAGGAATGCAGTGATGCACATCCTGCTGTGGTCTGGCACTGTGTGGCTTTGAGACTTCTTGAGTCCAAGGCTTTATTCACATATGTTTAAGGGCTCTCAACAACTCCTCCCCCTTTGAATGTGTCAAATTTCATGCCACGATTAGGCAAAGCCTCTCCTGTTTGTAAAAGTATGCAGCAGTAAATAATGCCATGATAAGTCTCAGAAATATTTACCTTTGTGACACATAGCTGGCCTTGGTAGAATAGGTGGATAATTTCTGCTGCTACACAAAGCTCAGAGCTCTTTCTTCCAGCCTTGGCTTGTAAGGTTTCTGCTGTAATGTGATCACACCACCTGTGTGAGTCCTGTCTTGGAACATAAAGCTATCTCTCTTGGAAAAGCTTAGCTTTCCAGTAATGCAGAGTATCCTTTACATAAAATTTAAATGATACATTATACCTAGTATTGATTCCAGTTAAAAACTGTGTAATTAACCATTCGTAAAGACTATTAATTCCTCCCAACAATGTGCAAAAAAAAAATTGTGTTTAGTGTGTGATATTTCATGTTCTAGAGCAAGGAGTGACACACGTAACACATGGCTACAGAATCAGCTTAGCAATTAAAGTTGGTAACGAGGTGGCTCTTTCAGTATTGTTTTTTTTGGAGGTGTTTGGGGTTGATTCACATATGGGAAACTGGCAAGTGTTTCAGAATAAAATTCCAGGGACTTTTTCAGCACATTGTGGTGCTCCCAAGCTAAGCACTTGCCTACTCTACTAATTTCTTCTGACACTGGATTTCTGACTTGTATACTAATTTGTTTTTACTCTTTAGGGAAAACTGCATGACTTCTGGGAGCCAGATTCATGAAATCTCTCCTAGGTAAGGGAAAATAGCGGAAACTGAAATCAAGGAGGATGTAGAATGAATGGAGCTTCACCTTATTTGGAACAGAAGAAATCAGTCACCTGAGTTAGAACTTGAGCTTGATTCAGACAAGCTCTAGACACATGAGAATCTGATTTGACTAACACTGTTTTTTACTACAAATACTCTACTCCTGAAAAATTGAAGTGGATCAACTGAAAAAAACCCAGCTGTTCCTATAGCCCTATCAGAACTGGCAAGAAATATTTTACTGTATTGAAAGCTGAGAGAAGTTTTCTTGTTTCCCTTGTTAATTACAAGACCTATTTGATAACAGTAAGTATTTATTTTCTTGCCAGCACATACCTACAAGCATTGTTTTAGGTTGGCTGGGAAAGAGCTGCCCTGTGACATGAAATGTGAGATCAGGAGGAGTGTTAGACCTGTTGTGAGCAGGTGAGGAAGTGGTTCATATGTGGGCTGAGTCATGGTAATCTGCCAAGCAGAATTGGTATGAACATCCAGTGTCTTTTAAAAATACAAAATACAGCAGTTGCACCTTCTTTCAATGGAGAATAAAATATCATCTCAGTGGAGATTAGAGAACAGCATTTGGCTTACCTTTGTAAAGACTGTGAAAGCCATATGATGACTGAATTCCTTGGTGTGAAGTCCTGCTGCACAGACAATATGTGCTCAAAGCTTCAGGAGCTGTTTATGAAATAATCAGAGGAAGGTATGATCTCCTTTTGTGTTCTCTGTACAAAAGCTATCACTTAAATCTTACGGTGTGGTTTGTCTGTAGAATGGATGTAATAGGATGAAAAAGTTCAGTTATTGGGTAGAAACACCAATGGGGATTCCCATAATAAGAGATTTTTAATAACATCAACATGTGTATTTTATAATACTGTTTTGTTTTAATTCCTGTAGATTACCCTGTCTTGTATGGAATTCTCTATGATAAGAATGTAAAATAAAGCTTAAAAAACCTGCCAACTACAAAACCTTCAAATTTAATGATGTGTATTACACATAAAAGAACAGCTATAGAATGGACACATCTTAGAGGAAATCTATTAGATTTGCAAATTCATACTAAATGGTATTTTTTTCAAGTGTTACACTGTTACATCAATGACATCTTTTGCTCTTTGATAGCTCGTCTGCCTCCCCTCTCGTAACAGTTGCTTACTCTGATGAATATATTGTATGTAATTTTATTAATGTTTTTAATTTTTTTTCACTAATATTGTATAAAGGTAAAAAAAATGTGGAATGTTTACTGTATTTAATGTGTATATATTTTCTTACTGTGTAAAGTTGACATTGCTGGCCTGTATATTTTGAAGAAGAAAAGGGGAGGAGCTTAGATGAACTGCTTTTGTACTGCAGTTCAAAGCATGTTGAAACTGCTGAGGGTTTTTCCACACAAAATAGCCACTTTGATATTTACTTTCATTTAACAGAACAATGAAAAAATAAAACCAGACACTCATTTCTAGTTAAATGTCCCCAGAGAAAATGGGCTCTATTTCACAAAAAACAAATGGCCACAGGTCCTGTTTTATTCTTATGGCAGATGCTACAATTCTTGGTTTCACAGCTGATTAGCTCACTATAGATGGAGACAGTTTTGAAATCATTCTCAGCTCAGCCAGTCCTGTGTTTTCATGCTTAATGCCTGTTCCAGCACTATCACTCTTCCCCCACTCCTGCTTGGTCTGGACTTCTCTTCCATCTGTTCTGTAGCTGAGGAGTAATTCCTCAAGAGCTAGGTGTGGGTTAAATTGGTGCTCATCAGAATCCTTACAGAGATGATTCCCAAGCATCACTGCAGGGTCTTTACAAGAGGGTCCAGGCAATGAAATAGCAAACCTGCTGCCCTTGTGTTCTGCCAACTCATTTCTGTCCCTCAGCCAGGATTTACATGCACTGGAAAAGGCTGTTTCCTTGTCCTGCAAAAGGTTGTTGCACACGAAAGGTCTTAACTGCTTTGGATGTCTTCAGAGAAGCATTTTGCACTTGAGGTCTATCTTTTGATACTGTGTTGGCTATATTGAGAGCCCTATTATCACATTTCATGTGGAAGTAGGTGCACTTTATTGCAGCAATAACAGAAAAAATTAAAGTCTGGTTGTAAAATATATGTTTGTAGCTCCTTGCCTTTTTTTTTTTTTTTTTTTTTAATTTTCTGACAAGCCTCTCTATGGCTTAAAATAACCCAAACACTTCTGGTTTTAAAGATGAAGAAACCTGGCAGTGAAAGTATTTGTGCATCTCATATTCTCACTGTTCCTGTTATGGAACTTGGTAATGGATGGGGATTTCAGAAGTGATTAATGATGTGCAGGTAGGTCTGGCTGAAGGTCAGTAGGACATTTTATTGATGTAGCAGCTACGGGAACTCTCTGAAGTCCCCAAGATCATGATTTAGTTGAGAATGTCTTTGGGAAAAGGAGATGACTGGAATATCTGAAGTGTGTTGTTGTTGTTGGTGGAGGATCTGGTTAGATTGCTGCAAAGGCATTTTAGAGGTAGGATTTCAGTGTGGAAAAAGGCTTAATACTGAGAGTTGATTCACATATGGGAAACTGGCAAGTGTTTCAGAATGAAATTGCTGTGCTGATTTTCTGTGCACAGAAAACCAGGTCTGTCTCCATGAGAGGTGTCTGCTCAGCACTGTCCAGCTCCAGTCCTGGGGGCCAACATTTGGGCACAGGGGCTGCAAGAGACTGTGCTGCTGTGGAGATTCAGGCAAGTACTTCCAGGTAGCTGGGTTCCTCTGCTCATCCCATCGCTAGCAGGAATACTGGAGCTCCAGTACTAATGCTGGTCTTCTGTTTTCTTTCCCAGGAGAACTGTATGTATAGCACAGTATCCCTGGCTTGGGGTTTCTCTTTTGGTGTTTTGTTGGTTTGTTTTCCACTGTTTTGCGGTGGTTGTGACTTTTTGTTTTACTGAGAAGGGCAAATCAGAAAGGTTTCTGCTGGAGATGACCCTCCTAATTTTTCTGGGGTCTTATTCCTTGGGTTTATGAGCTTTTGGAAAACTGCTTCTTGCCTAAAGATCCCCAGTGGGAAACACAACCCCCTGCCCGTGGGGCAGCTGTTTCCACTGGCATATTAGTGCTTCTTTTTGCATCCAGAAAGAGAGAAAAGGCCCTTGGGACCAGCTGACTTTGGGCAGGGAAGGGGTTTGGTGAGCTTGTAGGAGCCTAAGCAGCTGCTGAGGAGCTCCAAAGGAGCTGCCCAGAGAGGTCAGACAATCATTAGTGGATTTAGCTTATTCCTTGTGGTTTAACTTATCAGAATTCCTTTAATCGCCCTTTTCCCCATATTCCCCCTAGGCTGTGAAATACCTTCATGTTTTGCCTTGTGGATATTTTGCCAGCTTTACTGGCAGGGCCCCTTCTTATCACGTGTTGAAAAGGGCTTTCAGTGCTGGGGAATGGCGTGGGCTGCTGGTGGGAAGGATCTAGGAAAAGTGAATTCCTTGAAGGGCTTCTCTTTGCAGGGAGGCTTTTAGTTTTGCCTGGCTGATGCTTTTTTCAGCCAGCGCTTCCTCGCCTTTGCAGTCAGGAATTTGAAAGGGAGTTTTTTATCTGGTAGCAAGAGCAAGGATGAGTGGTGAGCGAAGAAAAACATTTGCATCTTCCATCTTGATATTTTGATCTGTTTGGAGAAAGTCAGTCCTATGCTTTAAGGCTGCTTTTAAGTGGTGTTTGGATATGTTGTACTTTTTTGAATGCCTCCCTTGTTTCTGCGTGGTGAGATGCTGCTGATGTTTCACCTCCTTCAGCTTCCCTGCCACCTCCCAGTTCCCTGTTGGGAGGTCACAGGGGAGGGGATGGAAACTCCACTGGAATTGTTCCCTTCATTGTCATCAAAGCGCCTTTGCCATCAGCCTGGGGGCAAACCTAAAGCTTTTCAAGGCAGGTTTGGCCCGCATGGTGTGTAGGGGTGGATAAAGGGGCCATTTTCACACACCCTTGTCCCAGTGCTTCCCTTTGGGTTTGCATTTGCGGCTTAGGCTGCCTGAAGCCGGGAGAGCGATGCTCCTTCTCTCTCGCAGAGAGGAGCAGAAAGGGTAAATGGATTTGTGCTGCTTTTGTGCTGCGGAGAGTCCTTCACCCGAGCAGTGAGCGCTCTGAGCTGGGGCTGGGCACGCAGGCTCCGGGGCTTTGCCTCTGGGTTTCAGACTCTCTTCTCCCGAGGCTTGGTGAAACTCCTGGCTCTCGGAGCAGATGCAGGAGCAGAGGGTCCCCTTCCTCTCCGGACTGAGCGCCGGGCTGCAGCTGAAATAAAAACAATAGCTTCAAGCTGCCAGGGGCAGTGGTGGGGAGAGGGGGGCAAGGCATCCAGTTTCATGCTTTATTCACACTGCAGGCTCTTATAAAGGCAGTGTAAATCATGCAGAGCAGCCGTGGGCTCTGCAGACAGCATCGCTCAGGCTCTCAGACACAGTGATCTGCATGCTGCAAACTGAGCGTGTCCCCTTTGCCCTAACCAGGCTGCGGGGAGAGGCCTGCCAGGTGAGGATGCTGAGCTGCTGCACTGCATATCAGCTCTCCTTCACCTTTGTGAAGCGCTGCCTGCCTCCCCTGTGTACTAACCCATTTTTTCCCCCCAGTATTTTGTTCTCCTGCATTGTTATGGTAAGGTTTGCACAATGAAACGTGTTTTTCTCTCCAGTTGATTTTCTCTGATTAGCCCATTTTTCCTCTTGCCCTCATTCTGTTTTTCCCGCAGTATGCGAACGCCGTTTGCTGAGAAACTGTGTCAGCCTTCCTCTAATTAAGAGTCTGGCAGGAGGCAGCGCAACAGTAATTTTGGAGATGACGCTTCCAGTTTGGAGCTGACAGGGAGCTGAGGTGCTGCGGCAGGGGCTCGTGCTGGGGATGCGGGAATGTTCTCCGGCTGAGCAGGACAGGGGGACCCACAAGGAGCCTGGTGCAGGAGCAGTGAGTACCCCGGGTGCTTGGGTGTTTAAATTGTCCTCTTGAAAAGCAGCTGCAGGAATGGTTAAATTGGTGGTTATGTCACAGGTTTAGCCCTTTGTGACGGTGTCTCTGTGTGTGTGCGTGTAAAGGACAGGAATAAATTGTAGTGGCCCTAAGTCGGCTGCATCTCTCTGAAATAGTAGTAATGTTGGAAAGTAAGATGGAGAGCTCAACAATCAAATGGCCCGAAAAAGGGCAAATAAGGAGAAGCCATTCAATGGCGCTCTGTCATACGGCTTCAGACTCCATAGTTCTTTTATTAGCAGAAAAGCTCAAAGCAAACAAAAGGAGACAGGAGCTGGGGATCTGCTTGCCTCAGGATGTTGTGGATGCTAAAAGCTTAGAGGTTCAAAGAGCATTTTGTGGCAGAAAAATGCAGCAGGGGTCTGTGAAATGAAAGCCGTTCTCCCTGGCTGAGAAAGCTTCAGGCTGCTGATCCCTGGAGGGTGGAGCATGTGCTGGGGAAGATATCCCAGATGTCTGTCCCATTCCTTCACCCCCTGCAAGGTGCTAGGATTTGGTCCAGTGTTGTGTTAATGCCTGTATGCTTTATGTGAACAGCTGAGGGATTTCATGTCATCTCTCTAACTTTCCAAATAGTCCATCGTGTCCACCATTCTGTCTCTTCATCCACTCCTGAGACAGAAGTTGCTGTTGAAGGTGGTGCCAGACCTTGCTCTGAAGGAGCCTAGTGAGGTGTATGGGGTCAAATGTTTCATTTGGCTGAAGAAAACTCAGTGACATTTTTTGATCTTTCTAATGACCCTGTGAGTGAGACTAGGAAAACAAGTTGTGTGGTTCAGGAGCTCCAGCAGAACACAGCCAGCCACATGCCAGAGCTGACCTCCTTTCTCTCCCCTCCCACCCCGTCCACAGATGTTTGCAGCTAGGAAGAAGTACAAATAAGAGCAGATGAGGAAATTTTTTTTTTTTAAATCCTTCCTATGTGGTACCTCTAGAGCACAATTCAGCATTTTCCCTCTCTTCTTGCTGTGTCAGATTTGCCTCTTGGGGGCAACCTCACCCCACTCCGGCAGAGACCAAAAGGAGTTCAAGTGCTTGGGGGCGATGACTCACTGCGCATCTCTCTCTGCCTTTGCGTTATCTGATCATTTTTAGTAATCGAGGTCATAATTTGCTGAAAGGATTTTAGGATTTAAGCCGTCGAGGCTGATTGTTGGTGGCTTTTCAGAAACAATGTGATTGGCTCTTGAAGGTCTCTTTCCAGGCTTGGAGTCCTTCAAAGTTTTTTCCTGCCTTGGTGTCCTTCAGAGAGAGGAGGGTAGTATGGAAGGACATGTGTTTTGTGGTTCTGGTTTAATGGGTAGCACATAAATCTCTGCGAGGAAGATTTACAGTGTTCTCCTGGCTCTTTTGCCTGTGTTGGCTTGGACTGTCACTAAGCCTATCAGATAGTGCTGAGGACACTCTGACTTCTCTGGGGGAGAGCAAAATTACTGCTCCAGCTCCATTTCAGCCCTGAGTCCCCGAGCAGGCGTCTCGTACAAACCTCGTCCACAAAAAACCATTTGCATTTATTTAAAGGGCGTTGAGGTATATGATGGAATAAAGGAAGTATTATTCATGCTTCGTGCTGTGGTTCCTAATGGTACTTTACATGCTGATATGACCTACAAAGCTTGTTGTTTTGTGCCTGCAGTGCTCTGATGTTCTTCCTACCCTGAGGGTCAGAAATGACAAGAATAAATGATTGTGACGAGCGTCTTGCAAGTCCCTGCTCCCTCTCCTTGGAAGTGTCCTTGCCAGGGCACAGCTCAGTGGCCTTGCTAGCACAGGCAGCAGAGGGGCAGCATCCTTGTCTGGCCTGTGGGACTGAACAGAGTGATCTTCCAGTGAGATGTGAGGGCAAATCCATTTATCCATAGTCGTGTTTCACCTTCTCCCCAAAGCACAGGGATGCTGCTTGGGCTGGGCATGGGGCTTGGCCCAAGCTGAACACATGCAGGGCCCCTCCTCTGGAAAATACCAGGGAGGAGGCTGGAGCAAGTGAGGTTAACCATGGACCCCAAAGCATAGGGACTACTCCAAAGGGGAGTGCAGGGGCCTGCAGCCTGTGTCTGCCCAGTGAGGGACTGAGTCAGCCTTGCTGGGACAGCAGCTCCTGGCTCCAGCCAGCCTGGGCACTTGGACAGCAGCAACCACGCAGCTCATTAACCCAGCCCTCCGGCACTTGCTCTGCTGGCCTTGACACTGTCCTTCTTAATAGCTCCTCTTCTTTCCTTTCCTTTTTTTTTTTTTTTTTTTTTCCTTTTAATAAAGGTAAATTAGCTATATGGATATGCAGGGACATGAATCAAAGGAATTCAGCTGACTCTCGAACGAACCATTCGTACAGAGAAGTGCTAAAGCACCAGGACGTGATGGATGCAGCCCGCTCAGAAAACACCTAAGGACAAAAACTGCTTGTAAGGCATCTCGCTGCAGCCTCCAAAAATCTGATTATGTAGGGGGAGGAAAAAAAAATCAGGTTTTGGAATACATTAACTCAGTTGAACAGCACAGAGAGAAGGTACCAGCAAGAAGCAAATCAATTCCTGAAGGCTGCTGGGAAATTTCACTGAATTGAAGCTTCAGTGTAAGGCTGGCTGCACTTAGAAGAGTTATGTTTCACCTGAAATATTTAACACTGGGCATTTGAAGTGCTCTGTGTGTCCAAAGAGCCCACCAAAAATATGCTTACGAGGAGATTTTAGAGGAACCCTGGGCTCATGCCATGCTGTTGATGGGTGAACCCAGATATTCACATTTGGTTTTTTTGGTGGGTTTTTTTTTTTTTTTTTTTTTTTTTTTTTAAGAAAAGCATGGGAAGGGTAAGTCACTCTCCTCCATCACAGGGAAGCAAAAATTACCATGTAATGAATGCTGGTCTGCTTTTGGGACATGTGCTGACAGATCTGTTGTTAGGAGGGAGATGTTTCCATAGCAAAACCATCATCATAAATGGCACTGTAATGCAGCAGAGATGCTGTGGTGGCCCTGGGAACCATCTTCCCGGACCATTCTGAGCATCCTTCCAGGGAATATGGGAGAGTGATGGCAGGGGGGATCAGAGCAGCTCATGGTGATGCTCCCTACAGCACTGCCATAGCACCAGGGCTCTGCTGGCAAGGCTGTCAGCTCAGCGTTTTTCAGTCCTTTCCCACTTCAACAGAAAACTACAGCAAAAGGCAAGCTTGAAATAGCTCATTTTATCTCTGCAGACAAACAACTTGCTTTGAGCATCATTGTCACTCAGCCTAAATTACTTTTAGATGTTTTTAATGACTGGGTAACGTTTTTCAGCTGTTCATTCTGCAGCACCCTGCTGAGGGACAGTCCATCTGTAAAGACCAAGGACTCCAATATTGTGGTTGCTCTTCCTGACATTCATTTGGCTTTATTATTTGATATGTGATTCCTGTGGCAGAGATGTTTTCAGCTAAATTTACAGCTACAAGCTCTTTTCTTTGCATAAAGGGGGATCTGTCTCCAAAAGGGCTGGAAGGGTGGCTATGCATGTACCAGTGGAAGGTCAGGGATGTAGAGGAGAAACTCTGGGAGATTGAAGGTGACAGTCCAAATCCTGTCTGCACTGAGGGTGACATTACCCTTTGGGCTGGAGGGATTATAGCCCATCATTTGTTACTTCCACCTTGCACTTTACTTGTAATGCACAGCACAGGGAGCTGTGACTTGCAAAATGATCCCACCGGGGCCATGGTTTGTGACATCAGCCATGCAGGTCTCTTGAGTCCCTCTTTCCAAGGCAGGCACAGCTTTTGCATTCATTTCTAAAGGCAGCTTCTAAGCCACTCGCCCTCACCATCTCTGGCTTTTGCAGTGCTTCTAGGAGACTGTATTTTTAAATCCTAGCTCATAAATTTTGGAAGCTACTTTCCTTCCCCACCCCCTCGCCCCTATCAAAGTGTCAGAGCTGAAGAAAAACTGCAAGAGTGATGGATGTGCCCAGCTCTGCTTGCCAGGGCTCTGCTGTGTGGGGGGGTTATTTACTGCACTGCTGGGGTTGTTTCTTCTTTGGTGGCAGAGACAGCAGTGTAGGGGTTCGGTGCCTGGGAAGGAGGGGTAGGATGCCCACAGGTTATCCAAGCATTTGGCTGGAGAAGGCAGGGCTGGGAGAGAGGTTGCTTGGGCACAGTGACACAGAGAGGAAAAAGGTGAAGCCATGGGGACATAGATCCTGTCTAGTGGCTTGGCCCAAAGTGTGGATGCTGGGGGCCATAACACCTTCCTGTCTTCAGCTCTGGGGGGTGCAGGTCGGCTCACCCAAAAGGGCAGCTTTTAATAGCCACCAGTCTTATCCCCCCCCTCATGCAACCCCAGATATTTGTGTTACTGCTCCAGGCAGTGTGTGGCAGGGACCTGACCTGCCATGCAGGGGAAACATAGGGTCTGTGCCTCACTGCAGAAAGAGACACCCCTGTGCTCCCTGGCCAGGTTGGAGCCTGCCTGTTCCTACTGGGGCAGAGGGGTTGTCCAGCCCAGCAAATCAATTCTCTTGGAGCTATGCCTCTGTCTCTTCCCTGTCTGCAGCCACCTTTGTCCTGCTCCTGCCCCAGAGATGGGACAAAACCCCACAATGAGCTTCAAAACTCCGTTTTCTAAGGGAACTCCCAGCGCCTGCTGGCGTTTCCCCCCATGCTGCAGGAGCATCCCAAAGCAGTTCTGCCTGGTTGAAAGGCAGGTCAGGACCCTGCCCTCCCGCAGTCTCACCAGCCCTTCCCCGAGGGCACGCTGCCGACAGATCCGGAGCCAGGGATCCGCTGCCTTAGAGAGGTTTGCAGACAAGCAAACCAAACCAAACCTGCCAGCTCGCTGTGCGAGCGCCTGTCCTCCGTGAACTCCCGTGCGTCTCTTGCAGCCGGGCTTGTGGGAACGGATCGGAGGCTGCTGTGACTCAGCTGCTTCTCTCTTGAGAAAATCTGCCCTGGCACGGTGCTTGGCTCTGCGGCTGGGGCTGCTGGCACCTGGCAGCCTTCATCAACAAATGGCCTCGGGCAGAACATCCCAATTTCCACTGCCAAGCATTTATGGGAGGAGAAATGCAGCATGTGATCTTGCAGGAAGTGGAGGCAGCAATTCTGTGCTCTACTGAGCTGGGGGGAAAGTCCCATCCCTCCCTGAAGCTGAGCCTTGGGCTGGAGGGGCTGCAGCACAGGCTGGCTCTTCTGGTCTGCCCCTGCCTTTTTCCATGTCCTTATAACTTTCTCAGACAAATTCTTCTGCAATTGTAATTTTCCCTGCTGGCTCTCAGCCTGAAGAAACAGTGGTTTGGAAAGTTTGCTCAATGACTTGAAGGGAAGAGGCTCTGTGCGCACTGGGATATTTTTTTTCCCGGGGCTAATCTGTGGAGCATCTCACTTGGCTTTATGAGTCCGTGATGCTCTCAAGAAACAAAGCCAAGCCTGGTGAGTGTGTACTCAGCTGCTGGGAAGCCCCAGGTGCTGCTGTCTGAGTCCAGGCAACACCATGTGGTCTTTTCTGTTCCTGTGCTCCACACAGATGTGCCAGCCTGGAATCTGCGCGGGCTGCTCCTGTGGGGGGAAAAGGAGACTGATGAGGTGGTGGGTGCTGGAGCAGAAGACTCCCTGTGGTGTGGGGCTGGTGTGCTCCCCATGGGGCTTTTTTTTCCATGGAGCCAGGTAAAGCAGCAGTCCAGGTCTGACAGGGTAGCTGAAGGATGGAGGGGCCTGGAGAAAGGCTGTTTTGCTTGTTGCTTGCTCATGTCAGAAGGGGAAAGTACCCGTTTTTCCGCTGGTGGTTTTGCCTTTATAACAAGCCTCTCGCTGCGGTGTGGGCTGGCATGGCCTTAGCCTGAGTTTCACAACTCCTTTGTGGGTTTCATAAAGCCCCAGTGGCTGGAGCACCGTGATTTTGTAACTCCCAGCTGGCCTTTAAACCAGTCTGGAGAGGAGCTTGAAATGGTTGGATGCCTGCTGCCTCTCGGACTACAGAGGCTGGCAAACCAAATCCCAGATCTGAAGTTTTATCTCAGTTTTCTTACCTCGGGCAAGGGAAAGACAGGCTGCAGGTACTGCTGAGCAGAAGCCAGGCCTGCCTTAGGAAGCAGTTTCCTACCAAAGGCTGGAGATCCTGGTCAACCCCATGGGTTTGATACGTACCAATGCCCTGCTAGTGCTGCAATCCCAAAACAGAACCCTTTGTGACTTGCTGCTCCCATAGTGTGCACCCTGCCAGTGTATTTCTAATTTAATCCTGGCTGCTATTTGATCCTGCTAAGTTGTTTGTCTTTACACCTCTCTGATCCATAATGAAATCCTCTGTCTGACTAAACCTGGTTTCCAGTAGTGGGAGAGGGGACATAGAGCAGTGGGGAGTGTGGGGGTCTTCTGACAGTCACCCTGGACACCCCTGTGCGTGGGACATCCACTAAGGCTTTGGTTGTGCCGGATCAGCCTGAGAGGGGGCAAGAGGGCTGGGGGCTGGCACCTTTTGGGACTGCAGGCAAGGTGAGGGTCCCTTGGGGCTCAGGGTGACTGTTGGTGCCGAGCTACAACCAAGCCAGACAAAGGTTCATCCCCAGCAGACCCTGAGGCACTTGAGGCAGAGCAGTGTCATGCATTAAGCACCCTGAATCATGTTGTTGTGGGCTCTGAGGGGTCTGCACGTCCCTCCAGGAAGGCTGAAGGCCGGTGGTGGCTGGGGAAGTGCCTCTGGCAGGGAGCAGCTGCTGCCCCGGGCGCTGAGCTGCAACCTGAGTGCGGGCAGGTCGCCGTCTCCCAGCTCGGGGCGAGCGCAGCAGGCGTGCTGGGAGAGCTGATCCGCGCTAATCCCATCAATATTTCACGGTGTCGTGGCCCTGTTATAATTCCTCGCATCATTTGGGATGCCGGCTGGGATGGGGGTGTGGTGCCAAGTGAAACATGAGAGCTGCCATGGCTTTGCCTTGCCTCCCTGGGCATCAGGGGGGAGAAAGGGGCTGTCTGTGAGCTTTTCTACTGGCTGCCACAGGTAGAGTTGTGTGGCAGAAACAGGTGAACTCAAAAATTCTGGCTCTTGGCATCTGCCTGGTTTTGCCATGTGCCGGAGTGGTGGGGCTGGGCTGTGCTGGGTGGCTGGCCTATGCACGGGTGGGGCTGTGACATGGCAGAGCCTGCTCTACTGACAACAAGAGGAAATTAAACAGTAACCAGTCTCTGGGCTGGTGATGAGGGCACGAAAACATTTCCTTTTCCTAAAGGCTGTTTGGAGTAACAGGGAGAGAGCACTACAGACAAAATCAGGCATGGTTTTGTGGAGGGGGGTTTCCCAAGGCACCATGTCGTGACTCAAAGGGTCCCCCTACTTTGGGCTGGCCCTTGGGCTGGGATAGGAGTTGTAGGGCTGTAAATCCTATGAGGAGCAGATGATGGAGCTGGGGTTGTCTAACCTGGAGAAAAGGATGTTCTGGAGAGACCGTGTCACTCTCTACAATTGCCTGAAAGGTGGTTGTAGCAAGGTGAGGGTCAGCATTTTCTTCCAAGTAACAAGTGATAGGACAAGAGGAAATGGCCTCAAGCTGCACCAGTGGAGGTTCAAGTTGGACATCACGAAGAATTTATTCTCTGTAAGTGTTGTTAAGTATTGGAATGGGCTGCACAGGGTTGGGGTCACTATCCCTGAAGATGTTCAAGAATCGACTGGACATGGCACTGAGTGCTGTGGTTTTGTTGACCAGGTTTTTTTTGGTCAAAGGCTAGACTCAATGATCTTGGAGATCACTTCCAACCTTAATGATTCTATGGTTCTAGAGCTGCTCCAATAGGAAATTCCCCTTCCAGCACCTTCCTGGCTCTGGACTAGGGTTGAAGCAGGAGCCAGACCTCCCTGCTTGGCAGAACCAATCCATGGATATGAGAAATTCATGTACAGGAGAGGGTTGGGTCTGTTTGGGCTCCTGCTGCCTGGAAAAGTGCCTCTCTGACTCTTGGGAAAGCCATGCAAAGAAGAGGAAGGTCCTGGCCTTCAACCTCTTGGAGCCCTAAATTCCTTCAGTTAATCTCATGGGGGCAGCAGAGCAGGCAAAGCTCTGAAAATAGATCTGTTTCCAGCTGCCAATGACTCGTGTTAATTAATTAAAGCCTCGCAAGCTCAGGCCTGTAAAAGCCCAGTGCTGGTCGCGCCAGGCTCGGCTTGCTCTGCACTCACGCACTAATTATCCTACTGCAAGGCCAGCAGCTAACGAAGCTCCAATTTGTGCTGGGTTCGGCTTCCAGCCACGTGGGAGGCAGGGAGTGCTGTTGCAGGATGGGATGGGCACAGTGCCCTGGGTAAGGGGGAGCTTCGGGCAGCGCTGTCCCAGCCCTGGCACCCCCTTCCCCAGCACTCATGGACCAGGTCTCCCCATAAGTGGCCCCACAGACTCCAGCTGTGCCTCTGCTAAGGTAGGGAATGGGGTTTGGAGAGGATGTGGAGGACCAGCTGCCACCTGAATACCCCAAACCTAGGTAAGACAGGCTGGCCAAGAACATCCCTGCCTGGCTCCTGGTGCATGGGCCTCCCACTTCCACAGGGTGGGCAGAGGGGTGAGGCAAGGTGAGGCGTGGAGGAGACGCTGGGGTTTTGCCCAAGGACAGGAGGAAATGGTAATTAGCCTCTGGAGCACAGAGGAGGCAAGGGCGGGAAGGCAGGGAGTGCTCCAGCAGGTGGGTAGCGTCTGCTCTGAGAGTGGGGACAAGGAATGGGCCTTGGGAAGTGTGTGCAAGGGTGACAGAACCACCTGCCATCAAGAGCACTAGGATGAGTCCCTTCTCAGCTGAGACCCATTGGTGGGTGAGGGCTGGGGGGATTCAAACCTCTGTTACCCTCCCTCCCACCTACAGTGTTTGTAGGAGGTAGGATCCTGGCAGTCAGAGGCCCTGAGAATGGCGTGTTAGTGAGGCTCCCCTCAGGAACACCCTGGCCCTGCCATCTTTACTGATCCTTAAGGTCCAGAAGGTGGTGGAATCTCAGCTAGGGCTGACCCTCATTCCCAAACAATGCTCAGCAACTGTAGCACAACCTGCTCAGCCCTATGCCTTGCTATGGGTCTGGCTCCAGGTCTGCAGGGTGTGAGGTTGGGGTGGTCTTTGTCCCCTTCCTGGCGACCTCACCCCTGGGGTGGGCTGGTGTGGAGGGGATGAACGGGCATCCAGAGGTGATGGTGCTGGAGCTGGGCACCACACGACTTTGTAGCCACAGGCTGGCATCACCCGGCCACCCTGCCAGCTCCAGGAGAGCTGTAATTCAGCATACACAGGTACAGCATTTCCCCACCTCCTGCTCCAGCTGATTTCCAACTGCCCTAGATCCAACCTGCTGATTACACACAATGTTGGCTCAGAGTTTGGTTTTGGGAGGCCTGCTGCTGCTGTGAGGGTTGAGGAGGGAGGGTTGGCCAGGTGCTGGAAGCTTACGAAAGAAAAGCAAACACAGGCCTGGACCTGGCAGCTCCTCCACATGGGGAGGAGCTGCAGAAGCCACCCAGGATAAAAAGGCTCCACACAGGGCCTCAGAGAAACCATTACCTGCCTGTGTTTCCAAACAACCTTCCACCATGCATGAATGGCGAGACGTGCTGAGAGCAGGGAGAAGATGGGGCACGGCGCCTGACTCAGGCATGCAGTGCAGGATGCTGGGCTGACTTTGAGGAGCAAGACACCTTAGTGGGCACCATGGCACTGGCGAGGGGCTGTGCTGTGCTGACACTGGTGCCTCTGCCTGGGGGCGTTGGTGTGATGGTAAAGGTAGCGTGTGCTTGCTGTGCTGGCAGAGTAGAATGGCACTTATCCGTGTTCAGTCATGCTTTTTCATAGCACTATATCCACAATATCAGCCCTTTGCCTCTCTGACTTTGCAAAGGGAATTCACACGGGCTTTTGGGCCCTGCATCACCCAAACCACCTGTGCTGAGCGAGCCCCCGGCCCACTCAACATGTAGGGGGCCGACCTGGGCCTGCACGGTAGCATCCCGTCCCTGCCTGCCGCGACTCTGCCGAGGGACATGCTGCCACCTGCTTCCACGCAACGCAGGCAGGGGCGGCCCTGCTCCGCTCCCCTCCTCCTCCTCCTCCTCCTCCTCCTCCAGGCGGCCCCACGCTGCGGGCCGGGCTGGCGGCCCCGCGCTCGGCGCTGCCGGCAGGGGGCGGTGCGGGGCCCGGCGCGGCTCGGTCCGCACGGCGGGGCCGCGCACAGCCGGGCTGCGCTGCGAGCCGAGCCGAGCCGAGCCGAGCCCAGCCGAGCCGAACCCTGCCCTTGCCTGCCGTGCCGCCCGCACCTGCTACGCCACCGCACCAGGCAAGTACCGAGGGGACACGAGCAGCCCGGCCGGGGCGGGCGCGGGTCCGCAGGCCAGGGGGTGCTGGGTTTGGGCGCCGCGTCCGCGGGCAGGATCCGGGAAGCTGGGTCGTGCGCTGGGTGCGGGTACTGCGTGCACACGGCTGGGGCCGGGTGATCAGCCCACGGGCAGGATCTGGAGTGCTGGCTGCGGGCGTTGAATCGCTTGGTGGGTCCTGGGGTGCTGGCTCAGGGTCGGGTCTAGGTCTGCAGGTAGGGTTTGGGGCGCTGGATCCCAGCTGCTGAGTCCGCAGGCAGGATTAGGGGTGTTGAGTCTGGCTGCTGTATCCACAGGCAGGGTTGGTTGTTGGAGTGCCGGGTCTAGGCTGGGGTCCACAAGCGGGGTTTGGAATGCTGGTTCTGTCTGCTCGGGTGCTGGATGAGTCCAGAGGCAGGTTCTGGGGTGCTGGGTGTGCGTGCTGCTCACAGGAAGGGTCCAGAGAAAGAGGAGCTGGGCTCTGACCTGCTGTGGTTGAAATCCAGCGAATAACGCATTTGGGGAAACGAGGGCAGAACCTCGGAAGCGACAGGGAAAGAGATTCAGGGAGGTCTGATGCAGGTGAGGATTTGGGGGTGATAAGCAGGAGGGGAGGTGGGATATGCTGGATGTAGTGGCAGTGCAGGAGCTTTCTTTGGGGTGTGAAGCGAGGTGGGTCTGGGTGACCTGGGTAGGAGTGATGGGGGAACATGCTGGGGGTGTGGGGGAACACGATGCTAGGAGTTGCAGACAGACAGGGCACCGGCTCTGGGCAGGGAGGGCTGGATACTGCCCTTTCCTTCCCCACAGGCTGGGGGAATCAGGGGTCTGTAGGGATGAGAACTGCTGGGGGTGTTTGGGAAGGCTGAGCATTACCTGGGGTCAGCTGGTGTTTCAGATGGCTGGAATGAGGTACTAAACCTCCTGCAGGTGGTGCAGTGCAATCCCTGCCCCCTCTCCTTTCCTTTGGAAATCAGGGGGTGGTCATGGAATGTGGCTTGTCTGAGCCTTGACTCGTCGAGATTCATCTCCTTGGGATACATTGCTGTGGGGGCTGCAGATAGCCCCAGGCAAAGCAGACCAGCCAGTGCTGGGGACTTCTCTGCATCTTTGTGCCAATCTAAAGGTAGAAAGTACCTGCAGCACTGGAATTTGGGGCTCTCTTTGCTCTCTCCATCAGTGCCCAGGTGGGCCAGTGACTTGTGCCTGGCCTTTAAACCAAGAGTGTGAAGTGGGAGGGGGAACCATGAAAAGGTTCTTAGAGTGCCAAAAAGCCCAGTCTCCTCAGATAAAGAGGCTTCCCAAAATGGATGAGGAGTGCAGTTCTGCTTAGATGCAGGGAAATTATTAATAACAACAGCGGCATTTTTGGTGCTAGCTGGGCTGCCACTGCGGGCTCTGGCTGCTTTGCTTCCCTCTGTGGCAGGTGCTGGTTGGGGCCCCCCCACCTGAACCCCAAACCTGGGCAGGGTGACCCTGGCAGCCGCAGATGCTGCGTGTGTGCCCTGCAGGACAGGTCTGTGCTTCATCTTGGTTTGGCCAGGCTTGCTCTGCCCAGAGGGATGAGGGGCAGGGAGCTGCCCCCCAGCAGGAGAGATCCGTATCAGGACTTTGTTTTTGTGTTGCAACCTGAGGGGGAAAAAAACCAACCCAACAAATCCAAACCACCCTTTCAGCTCCTGCAGATGAGGCTTTGTTCTCCCCCCCTGCCTTTTCCAGCATCTATTTGAACATTTCACCACTTTACCCACCAGGAATGCAGCGGGTTTGCTGGAGCTGGGAGGTTTATTCAGCAAATCTGGCAGGTCATGTGCCGGGATAAAGCATGCAGGTGTGCTTAGCAAGGCTGGCGAGGGGGCCTCTGCCGGCCCCGTGCAGGAGGGCAGCAGTGGGTGCAGGGAGACACGGTGCCAGCCTCGCCTGGCCGCGTGGGGGGAATTTCCTTGCACTTGCCCGCCGGCTCTGCTTGGCATCTTGATGAGACTTGTTGGGAAGCACCTCATGTGATGGGTGGTTTTGTGAGAGGGGCCCATCCTGGGAACCTGCTGTCTCTCAGAGGGGAGAGGTGATGCCCCCAGACTTTTTTATGTACCCCGCCCCCCCAGCCATTCCTGGCTGGCTGTGCCACCAGCTCCTCATGATTTACAAGCATGAGGGCTCTGCCACAGCAAGGTCATCACCAAACCCACCCCCTCCTTCCTTCTGGGGCCTGAGCTCTGCTGTTCAGAGACCAAGGGGGCCCAGGGTTTCAGGCACCAGGTAACCTGTGTGGGGGCCGGGATGCAGCTCTGTGATTCAGGGTGTGCCCTGGGTTCTGCTTTTCTTGTTGCTTAAAGATCCCTCTAGGTACAATCCCACCTCCGTTACCTGACAGAGGGCGACTGTTTGCCTGTTGCAAAGCCCAGCCCATGTAAATAATGTGGGGATCTGATTTTGGGGCAGCAAAGCTGGCGGTATGCAAACAACTGTGGGAAAGGCCAGATGTTACTGCTTTGTGCTGTGCAGTTTTGAATGCAAAGTGGAATATCAAAATTGGGTTTGACCCCGAATTGAAGCTTTGTTGGAGGGAAAGCAAAGGAAACAAGAAGATGCTGTTGAAACTGGAAGCCCTAAAACTGCTCCCATCATCTGGTTTTGCTGGACTTTGGAAAAGAAAACAGTTTATCTTTGGAATAAATAAAAGGGAGAGGAGCAGGCTTGCAGCAGAAAGCCCCATGTTCACTGCAGACAAGCTGGGTTGTGCTCCACCTCTTGCCCCCGCTTCCAAGGGGACCCCAGGTTGTGTGGGATTTCTGAGCCTCTGTTTCCCCTTGGGAAAACCCTGCACCGTCCCGACGGTGGGAACCCCAGGCATTGCCAAAAAACATCTTTGAAACTCAAACCTGGCTTTGGAAAATAACTGGAAGACAAACCGGCTCTAAACAAACACCCAAGTTAATTCCGTGTCTTGCATTGTATGAGCCCAGTGAAATGAAACACAGTGCAGCCACAGGGATGGGCAAATGGATTCAGATGTTTTAAAAAGCCCTGAAATCTGCTGGCTTTGAGATGTCCTTTTACATTTAGCGTTGGGATTTTTTTCTTGTTTTCTTTCTAATTGTTCCTGGGAATTTAATTCTACAATTATTTTGCTGCTTCTGCTGAGGAGACAATGTGCTTCAGCCACAAAGCCTTTGAAGGCTGAATTGCAGATCACATCCAGTGCTGAGCCACTTGGATGCAGACGCCCCCTTGCTGGGAGAATTTGCTGTGATGTGGAGGGCTGTCTGTCTGTTTGTTTGTCCAGGCTGCCGAGGGGCTGCCGGCCGGCGGTGAAGCTTGTCATGCTGCAAATGAAAAAAGGATGGAGCATGTTGGGGTTTGGAGGTGATGTTGCTAGCACCAAGCTTGCCTAATGACGGAGGAGGTGGGAGCCCCAGGGATCAGCATCCCGTATCTCAGGGCTCAATGGCTGCACTCTGCCTCCCCCGTGTCCTGGATTGGAGCGTGAGAGTGAAGTCAGAGAGAGGCCACAAAGTCTCGGCACCATCCGGTTTCACTTCCCGGTTGTTGCCCGACTCCCTGCTGTTCTCTCAGGTGCTCCCAGGCTGTGGGGTCAACCCAGGGCTGCTGCTGTGGTGTTTCGAGCACAAAGCGGAGAGATGTGCTGTGTGAAAGGGAAAAGCCAGAGAGACTGTGTCCTCACGGCTGTCCTGCAAGAGCTAATGGTCTCCAGCATGTGAGGAATTGTTCCTGTGAGGGGAGTTTTGCTGCTCTGTCCAGGGGTTCTGTCTCTGGGCTGGCTGTGGCATCCCTTGGTGCTCTTGGTCCAGCCACTGAGCTGCAAGGGTTTGCCCTTCAGCCTCCTCTCCTTGCACCCTTCCAGACCATCTCCTGCCAAGGCCTCTGGATCCAGGCAAGGAACTGTTTCAGCCAACAGACTGTGTTGGTGGGTTTTCCATTTGGGTGGGCAGTGGTAGAGTGATCTGTTCTGCTGTCCTGGGCACTGTGCTCTTGCTGTCTGCTTGTGTCGTGTCATGAGCAGCTGGAGCAGAGCTGTCCCTGTGCCTGGCAGCCATGGCACGGGGGCAAGAGAAGCTTCCCTTATTTTCTCAGTTGGACTTTTTTGGGTGGGTTTGGATGGGAATGGCTGGAGAGCTCTCATGGGGACTTGGCACTGAGCTCTGTTGCTGCCTGGCAGCCCCTTTGAATCTCCTGCTTCACATCAGACCCGACCTGATGGAGGAGAGGAACAAGTTCTTGTGAGATTAGTGAAAACAGGGAGCTTGGGAGAAGCTAACACACCCTGATCCCTGCAGCCCTGCAGGGAGGACACCATGTATCCCTGCCCCTTGTGGGGTGGGCAACATTCCCCACAGGAATGCAACAGGGGGATGGTAATAAAGGCATGGTGCTGGGGGGGTGGGGGGGCAAATCTGTCGGAAACTGGGCTGTTGTTAGTTTTATTGCTGACTGCTCAGCTTGTCTTTCCAGGGATGTTTGGCTCCTTCCAGCACTGGGGCCCCTTAAACTGTCCAACATCCCCGACTGTCCCTACTCTCTCTCCCATCCATCACTTTGCTACTTCACATGTCTCCTCCCTGCCGTGACATTTCTGGGATCAGAGCTGGGTGCTCTCCTCTGCTGGTGTCTGGTGGGGACTGCTGTGGGAATTTGGAGCCTGTTCCCATGGCCTGCAGGAGCCTCCCACCCACCTCCCTGGCTCCATGATGGCTGTGCTCTGCGTGGGGGCTTTGTGTCGGGAGCAGGGCAGGATACTCTGTGAGAGGAGCTGATGTTGCAGCTCTTCCTCCCCTTCTCTGTGCCCAAATCCCAAATTTGGGTAAAGGAGAAGTACATCTGCTTCCTGAATGGCGGAAGCTCTGGTGTGTGTCTGCTGAAGCACCTCAGGGTCACGCATGGTTTTGTTTAAAGAAAGCAAAAATAAACCCAGGGAGGGGCTCCCAGGAGGTCACTGTGCTCCTTCTCTCCCTGACCCAGCACGGGTCCCCTCTTCCTGGAGGGCATTTGGCAAGTTTGCATTTTTTTCTTGTGTTGTTGACAAAAATCCTGTCTGGTTGAGAAATATCTGTGCAGCAGCTCCAGCTCAGTCCCACGGGTCAAATCCTGCCCCTGCAAATCTGTGCCGGGAACAGTGGCTTGTTTTGGGCTGGCCTTTGGGGGTGCTGCCACGGGGAACCCATGTCCTTGCAGGGCAATCTGGGCTTGAGGCCAGGAGCAAACTCCTTGAACAAATGGATGGACACTCTGGGCTTGGGGTGGATCTGATGTTTTATTATTTGCTGGTTGGGCTCTGCAGCAGAAGCAAAGTGCTGGAAGTTCGTCAAGGGCTGAATTAAAGTTGCCTGGCAACCTCCATCCCGGCTCCTCTTCCCACATCTCGCAGGATTTCCCACCCAAGGTCTGCCGCCTCCAGGGAAGGGGGGCCCAAAATGCACTGCGCTCACATCCAGGCTGGGGCCAGGCTTGTCTCCCTTCCCATAACTTACTGGCTGTTCCCACGCCTGGCAGCCCGGAGCTCTCCCCACCTCATCATCCCCTGGGGCAGGTGCCTTTCCCTCAGCCCGTGCCAGGAACGGGTCGGGCTGTTTCAGCTGAACCCCTTGAGCGGGTCTCCTGGAGGGTGGAACAGTTCAGTGACAGTGGGAATGCGGCAGTGGGCTGCAGGGGGATGTGCCAGGCTTGGCCCCTGTGAGTAGAGTGGAATCGGCTGCATGGGGTTTGGAGTGCCTAGGCTGGGCTGCCATAAAAAAGCAAAGTGCAGTTGGTGTCTTCTGGTGCAGTGCCTGATGGGGATTTTGTTAAGGCTGTTTTGCAGCTCCATAACCCAGAGAAGACCCACTGGAAATCCCTGTCTCCCACTGGGAAACCAACAGTGCTTGCTTGTAGTAGTCTGTGATGCCAAGGAGAACAGCCCATGAGAGAGGAGGAATGTCCAGCAGCCACTCTGGGAGCCTGCTTGGGCTTTACTAGATCTTGGTGGAACAACCACAAGCTGTCTAAGGAGGGGTGGGATGGAGAAATGTCTTATTCTACTCCGCAAATCTGTCCTGCCATCCAGAATGGATGCTGAGGGTAAGCTGGAGAAGTGCTGCTCCCATGCACCACTTTCATTCTTTCTCCTGAGTTCCTTTGAAATTAAAAAGCTGGCATCATTTTTATCTGTGTTGATGAGGAAACATCTATGGGGGTCCTCTAAGACCCTGTCTGTGGTCCCTTCATGTTTGGCAGCCCCACAGACACCACAGCTTCCCTGCAGTGCAGCTTGCAAACACCTTGTGCTCCCAAGTTTTGCTGCCTTGTGACTTTGAGGACCATGGGGCAGTGGGAAGGGGCTCTGTGCCCACAGAATGACCTGCTACAGTGGCTGTTGAGGTGTGTGGCAGTTTTGGCTTGTTTCTTTGGCCAGATCCAAGTTGGTGAGAGTGTGAAATTCACTCATCAAAAGCTTTTTGCTCCTCCAGAGACGCTGATCATGGGGATTTTAAGGAGGTGCCGACTGGGCCAGCCCGTTTGGGTGTGCTGTGCTGCCTGGCTGCCAGTGGGAGGCTGAGGCCAGCACAGTCATGCTCACACAGCTTCCGTGGTGACCCAGTAAACCCAGTCAGACCTGACCGGGGCTCGCTCGCTCCCCTGAGCGCTCACCCACGCCTGCACGCCTCTGCCACCCCACGGCTTCCCTGCATTCCCCAGGGACCAGCAAACACATCCCACTGGTGAGAGACGGTACCTGGCTCCGGCTCCATGCTGCGAGCTGTGGCTGAAGCCCATAGGAGCACTGACAGCCAGTGGTAGGAGGGTGGGCTTTTGCCTCTGTGGATGTTGCATGTTGTGAGTAGAGCGTCTGGTTCCTGGCTTCTCCCCTCTCGGGGTGTCCGTCAGTCCTGTGCCTGGGCCCTGCATCCACCGTCCTGCTTCTTCAGTGTCGCCAGCCAGCGACGGAGCCTCAGTGGGAGCTGAGGCTGGACCATCAGGTCCTATGTGGGCCCCCCTGTGCTGGGAAGTAGGTGAGGTGCCAAGGGACTTGGGAGCTCATTACTGGGGAATTGGGTGGACTTTTCTGGGCAGTTTTTCTCTAAAACTCCTAGCTTTTCTGGAGCTGCTGTTGCTTTTTAGCCTCTACATCTCCCCTTTTTGTTTCCCTTCCCCAGAGAAAACTGTGGTGTTTCCATTCCCAGCTTTTTTCTATTTCTCGTTGAAGTGCTGGACTTGTGTAATCCATCTGCCCCCAGCCCTGGTGGTGAGTCCCACATATTAAGACCTCCTCTACTTCCTGCCTGAGCCCTCGGGTTCACCCTGAGCTTAGAACTTGCACCCTGACAAGGGGGAAGTGATGGGTTTGGGGGTGTTTGTTGTGGCTGCAGACCAGGGTATTGACCTGAGGGGAGCCAAGGATTGTTTCAGTTCCTTCTTGCTTTTTCTCCCCCACCCTAGATATGAAAAATAAGAACTATAAAATAAAAAAAAAAAATAGGAATCTTGGAACAGCCCTTCTCTTTGAGTAAAATATTAACTGGCTCTTACAACGTAACTGATTAAATGTTCTTAAGGACAAAGTTACATCTGATCTCGGTCAAAGGAGCCTTTGGAAGTGGGTGTAGCTGCTTCACTGGAAAAAGCAGAAGAGCCCAGCCCTGACAGCATGGGAGGCTGCTCCCCCCTGCCCAGCCAGGAACCCTGCACAACCTCCCAGTTTAATATATTTTTGTTTTCCCCCTTTGCTGGCTCGCTGTGTATGATGGTTAACGTTAGCTGGGGCTGGCTCGCAGCACCACTCCGGCCCTGTGATAAACACCATCCCTGCCACCCTGGCCAGGCACACTCCCGGCTCCGCTCCCTGGCACGTCAGGAGCCAAGCAGCAGGCAAAGTTCAGGGCTTGTTTGTGCAGGGGAGATAAGGTGAGGACGCCCAGCAGCATGCAGTGCTGTTACTCATTTATGAGAGATCATTGTTTGCCTTGTCGTAAGGAGTTTTCTCCTCCACTCTGCTTTCCCATCCCAGGTGCAGCAGCTCTTGTGGCTTGTGCATGATTCCAGACTTGTGTCCCCATGTGGATGCTTGGGGAAGGGTCCCTGTAACTTCCAGAGTGGCCCCGCTCCCACTGGTGCGATGGAGATCTGTCAGCGTGGGGCTGGCCGTGGTGCTTTGGTGCTCCAGGTGTGACCCCACCACTGGCTTTGCCCAAGGCTTGGTGGGTTTGGCTCGTGCTAGACATGGTGCCACCAAAGCAAATTGTTTCTTCTTGATGTCCATCTGCACTCACCTGCCTTGCATTGCTGTGCTGTCATTCACGGGCAGGCCCTCTGTCTGTACAGGGCTTGTCCTGGAAACAAGAGTAACCTGGAGTGAGCCTGCTCTGGGATCTGCTCCCCAAGGAGCTCAGCCTTGCATGCAGCACCCTGCCTAAACCAAGGGTTGGATTCTTTTGAGTGCTCTGTGCTGGCCAGGGGGAAAAGTGGAGCAGCAGGGAGAAATATTTCCCATCTGCCTCATTCCCAGAATGCTCTGGAGCAGCCGCCAGTGCAGGTGTGAGGTTTGTGTCTGAAACCCCTTGAAGGAACCAGCACTTTGATGCAAGCCCCAGAACTATGGCTGAATCCACATCCAGACCCTCACGTCTCCTTTTCAGCCCCAAAGCCCTCTTCACCTTGGTTTTACCTCCCTTCTTCTTGGGACTCAGCAAAGTATTTGCTTCAGGGAAATTGTTTGCAGTGAGCGTGTATAGACAGCTTCTCTACAGGGTCAGGTATTTGGTTTTTTTATTTTGATATATATATATATATATATATGTGTGTGTGTGTGTGTGTATATATATATATAAACCTCTAAGCAAATACTTAGGCTTAGGTTCTGGTTGCTTGCTGGTAGCTTTCCAGCTCAGAGATACCCAGTCATCTTTTTACTTTTTAATGCCTGCAAGATGAGCTAGTGGCTTTGCTCAGTGCAGCTGAGAGAGGTGGGGGTTATTTGTGAGGGATTGAATGCATGAAAGTGAGAGCTGAAGTAGATGTGGAGCTTCAAGGCAGCTTGGGATGAAAGAGAACCTGAAAAACAGGGGGGGAAAATTGTTTCCGTTTGAAAAGATTTGCCGAAGAATCCATAGTTCCTCTATGGATTTTCCTTCACCTTACATCCCTGCATGCCTGAAGCATCCTTTCCAATGCCTCAGTCCTCTGGAGTCTCATCACTTCGGGGGGGGGGGGGGGGGGGGGCAGAACTGGGGCCAAGGACCATGTCCTTGCATAGCAGGGCTTGGGCTCCCCAGGACCCTCACTGTTGCCATTCCTGCTGCAGCCACTCTGGGGGTGCAGTGGGTCTTGGAGTACCCCATTGTGCCAAGAGACGCACAGAGGGGCTTGGTCCGGAGCCCCTTTCTCTGCTTTTGAGGGAGAAATGTTTTTGCTTTTTGGGTGTGATATGCAATGGGGGATCAGCTGCCTCTGCTGAAACATATCCTTCAGTCCAGGGGATCTGCAGGAGCAAAAGGCTGGGGATGAATGAGGGATGAACCCAGAGAAGACTTGGGGGAAAATGTACCTCCAGGCAGCTGACCCAAGTGCTCAGCAAGCAGCTCCCTGCTGTGGCAGAATGGTTGCTGACCCAGGGAGATGCTGCAGAAGGTCACTGTGCTCAAACTCCCCTCCATGCTCCGTGATGGCTGCAGGCTCCGTGCCTTGTGCTATGCCTTGGTTTCCCTTTGAGCAAATGAGGGTTTGTTTTTCCCTGAAGCCATCCCTGGTCTGAGGCCATGCTGGGTCAAGCATCCATGCATGTATGCAGCTGGCTGCTTCCCAAGCCTGCTTGCTTGTGAGGTGCTGGGACAGCAGGAGTGTCTGAGCCAGCGCTCTGTGTTTCAGGAGGGTTTGGTGGCCAGCCCTGTCCCAGAGAGCTGGAGAGCCCGTGCTGAGGAGTGGCAGTGCCGGCCCGGCGGCTGAGGCGGCTGCCCTTGCCCAGAGAGCGGGAAGATGAGCGCAGGGCCGGCACATCTCCTGACAACTCTCTTCATGGCAGCGGCAGCCTTGGGCTACCCATCACGGCGCTCTGCCACCGACCTGGATGCCACCCCCAGGACAACAGTCACCTTTGATGGTAAGGGGGTGTGGGTCCTGTGGTGGCAGTGAGGTTTGGGATTTTGCTGGCATGGCCATAGTGCATTGTGACTGCATCTAGTCTTTGCCACCCACCTGGAGCAGGGGGCTCAGCATTGGAGGGTGGCTACATGGAGGCCTCTGATCCCCTGAGCTCCATAAATCAGAGCCCACATGGCTGTTTGGTACTATGTGCCCCAAAGAAATGAGCATGGCAAAATCATCTCCCCAAAAGCCAGAGGGGGATGAGGATGTACAGGGAGCCAGCCCTGACCAACCCCTGGCCCTGCCCAGCAGCCCTTGAAGGGTGTCCTGAGCTGGCCATCACACCTGGGCTGGGATCTCATGGCCCAAATAGTCAGCAGGAAACTTTCTTCTGTGATTTTCTCTAATTGCCACTGAACTCTTGACTTCCAGCCTCTGTGGTGTCAGTGAGCCCAGCAGTGTCATGTCCCTTGGGGATCCACATGGCATCATTGACCTCATTAGTGAGGCTCAACTCAGCAATCGATGGTGGGAGAGTTTCATTAGTATCTGGGGTGCCCTTTTCTCTCCAGGCAATTCATCTTTTCTGGGAAAGATGGGGAATTATTCCTTTTACAGCTGCCTATAGGGTCCCAAGCCTCAGAATTTTCACTTCCTGCTGGTCCCTCTGGCCAGGGCTGAGTCCTACGTCACACTTCTCAGTGCCTCAAATTGGATGGTTTCATTGGCTTGGTGGGCAGGAGCTCTCAACCTCACAGCAGAATCCCTCCCCTTGTATGACAATTTTGGTTCAGGTTTTTTTATCCTTCCCTGGGCTGGCTGGGCTCAGTTCAGAGCCAGAGTCACTGCCAGCATGTTTCTGCTTTCTTCAGCAGTTTCCCAAACAACATGGCAGGTTTGTGCCCAGCACAGATATTGCAGCTCCCACCCCTGAGCTGTGCTTTAATTAGCAGAGAGAAATTTCCTCTGTGAACCTGAGCCCAATTAGTGCCTTTTGCCTTTTAACAAACCTTCTCCCTTCCTTTCCTCCTGCTGTAACTGCTGTCACCCAGCACTGCCTGCCTGATAACCCCAGTAAGTGCCATCCCACCCACTTCCAGCTCCATTCTCTTGTCTTTTCCCAGTGGCTCGCGCAGTGCCTGCCCCGGGGTCCCCCTCAGCCCCCTGTTCCCTTTGCAGAGCTGTCGGGAGTCCGGCGCTTCACCGCACACACCCTCAACTACAGCACCCTGCTGCTGGAGGACGAGCGGGGCATCCTCTACGTGGGCGCCAGGGGAGCCATCTTCGCCCTCAACTCCAGCGACGTGGCCGACGGCTCCCACCACACGGTGAGCCCGGCCTCTGCCACGCTGCCCAATCCCCATCCACATCGTGGCCTCTCTGTCCCTGCTCAACCTCCCCCTCACCATCTCAGGTCCTGCCTGGAGGTGATGTCTCCAAGTCTGTCCCCAGGTCCCCTGTGGACACCTGGTCCTTCTCCCCAGCCAGGCAGCATGGGGACAGTGGTGGGAGACATCCCCAAGCCCAGAGCTGCCTGTTTCAGGGACACCCCAGCAGAATGAAGGGCAGGGAGGGAATCGCACTCTTTTGCTCCCCCAGGGAAGGATATCCCAAAATCCTCCAGGTTCCTGCAGTGCTCTGGGATGTCTGCCCACTAACTGGGGTGTGGGACCACCCTTGCCCCAGGCTGGTGGGATGTGTGCAGGGTGCTATCTTTTGCTCTGAGCAATCATCTCTCCCTAAACAAATAAATAAGGATTTTATAATCTCTGATGGCTCTGATGAAAGCTGGAAGTTGCAGCGACAGGGCGACCATGCAGTGATGGGGGTCATGCAGTAGCAGTCTCTCTTCCCCTTGCAGATCCACTGGGAAGCCTCCCCAGAGAAGCGGATGGACTGCTTGCAGAAGGGCAAAAACAACAAGGTAGAGCTGCTCGGTGGGTACCGGGGAGGCGCTGCCCCTGCTTTTCCTGGCTTGTAACGCCTGCTCTCCCCCTCTGCAGACCGAGTGCTTCAACCACGTGCGGTTCCTGCAGCGGCTGAACAGCACCCACCTCTATGCCTGTGGGACCTACGCCTTCCACCCGCTCTGCGCCGCTATCGTGAGTACGGCTCACCCACAGCTGCCACCTGCCACTATTTCACCCTGGAGGGGTGCAGCCCCTGTCCTCTCCCACCATCTCAACCCACAGCCCCACTCCCTTTCTACCCCTGTCCCTGCCCCTGCCTGGCTCACGCCGGGGGTCAGTAACTCCCAGGCTGGGGTGAGTAGGTTTGAAGATGTGGCCACCGTGATGCAGATGCCATAAGTCCCCACCCTGGCACTGGGGTTGGACTCTGACCGCAAGCGAGAGGGCTGGGGATGGATCAGTGCTGTGGGTGACGCATGTGAGCTCAGCAGGATGGGATGCACCAGCCCTGGACCTGGTCTCCACTGCCTGCTGTTGCAGAATGCTCTCCCAGAGGAGGGGCTGCAGAGTGGCTGATGGCAGGTGGAATGCATGCCCAGGAAAAGGTGGCAGGGGCAGGACTGACTCAGCAGCCCCTCCCCAGGGATTTCCTGTGCTAGTTTGAGAGTCCCCACATGGCTGTGACTCATGGCAGTGTCCAAGAGCAGCCTTGTTTTATTGGCAGTGGGACTTTGACCCCCTTTCAGTAGCTCCTTGAGTCAATGGAGTTGCCATTTGCCCACCTCCCTTCCTGAGCTGGGGGGCAAACGGGCCCCGTGACCATGTCTGCAGTTTGGCCAGGGAGCTCTGGAGAGGCTGTGCCTGTTCCCTTGGCTGCGCTGCTGGTCTGGTTTGGCCCTCGCACACACTGGAAATTGGGTGGAGGAGCTGCCAAGCTGGAAGGGCCCCGTCATTATTTAACATGCTTTGAACTGCAAACCCAAAGAAAGTAACTCCTGCTATGACATGGACAGCACCTGGGGGGACTCCAGGCTGGCTGAGCAACATCTGCCAACCAGGCACTGTCTGGGAATATTGGTTGCAACCAGCCAACCAGGCACTGTCTGGGAATATTGGTTGCACTGGCTGACTGTACCCATGCAAAGCCCATCTGGGGCTCGTCTTCCTCCCAGAGCCCTCTCCCCACTCTTGGCTGGGGGCTGTGGCTGGCTGTGTGGTTTCTAACCAGCTGCAGGGTAGCCAGCGGGGTTTGTCTTACTTGGACATGGGCATGGCTGCGGGCATCACTTTGTACCTGCTAGCAGCCTCTGCAGAGAGCCTGAGGCTGGCAGGTGAGGTGGGTCTGTCCCCTCCTGTCTAACCTGATTCCCTGTCCCCCTCAAGGATGCCAACAGGTTCATGTTGCCGTCTCACTTTGAAGAAGGCAAGGAGAAGTGTCCATATGACCCTGCCCGTGGCTACACTGGCCTCATTGTGGGTAAGCAGCACCTTTCCGGGGCTGGTGGGGACATGCAGGATGCCACTGACCATGGCCCCATCCCCAACACTTCTCCAGAGGGTGCCAGTGGTCCTCCCCGCACTTATCTGCCTAGGGTGTGGGGATGCTGGTGGCCTGTGGGGCTGTCCTCAGGCTGCAGGGCCATGCTGATGGGCACCTGCCCTGCACAGATGGAGGCTTGTACACAGCAACACGCTACGAGTTTCGGAGCCTCCCTGACATTCGGAGGAACCTGCACCAGCGGCCACTGAAAACAGAGGAGTCCCCACTGCACTGGCTGAATGGTGAGATGTCCCCATCCCCCCCATCTCGTGGGCTGTGGGACACTGTGCATTGCCCTGGAGAGTGTGGAGCAGTTGTGGGGGATGGGTCTGGAGTTCTGTGTGGTTTGCTATGAGAAGGAAATGAGGCAGGGAGGGATTCCCCATTCTGTGTTGGTCTCCAATCACCACCTCTTGCTCTGTGTCCCCAGATGCTGAGTTTGTGACCTCTGTGCTAGTCCGGGAGAGCAGGGACAGCCCTGTGGGTGATGATGACAAAATCTACTACTTCTTTATGGAGCGGGCAGGAGAGGAGACCACATCCTTCTTTGACAAGAGTCAGGTGGCCCGAGTGGCCCGGGTGGCCCGTGTCTGCAAGGTAGGCATGGTCCCAGCCACAGGGAACCAAGCACTGCTCCTGTTGGTGCAGGGGCAGCATGCCTCCTCCGCCTGTGGGAAGACTGAGGCACAGGCAGAGGGGAATGAACAACTGTCCAGCCTGTGCAGAAATGCTCTCTGCACCCTCCCAGAGCGATGTGGGGGGGAAGAAGATTCTGCAGCGCAAGTGGACGTCCTTCATGAAGGCACGCCTGGTCTGCTACATCCCCTACTACGAGGTGCTGCGCAGTGTCTGCAGCCTGGATGGGGGTGGCTGGGCCAGCACTGTCTTCTATGCCGCCTTCACACTCTCAGCACAGTGGTGAGTGAGGCAGTGGCCAAAATGATTTGGGCTAAAATTCTGCAGCACCTGGGGAGCCAGAGATGTGTGAGGGGATGTGCAGGCAGGTGCTGAGCACCTGGAGGTGCATTGGTTGGGAGCACCCACGTATCTGCCCAGGCTTAGGTGAGGTTCTGCTCCTCAGGAGGACCATGGAGGCCTCGGCTGTGTGCCGCTACAACATCTCGGCGGTGCAGCGTGCCTTCGAGGGCCCCTACATGGAGTACCAGGACTGGGCTCGCAAATGGTCTCGCTACGATGGTGCAGTGCCCGAGCCCCGGCCCGGCTCCGTGAGTGCCTAGGAGTGCAGAGCAGGGGGGGCATGGGGCAGTTGCCTTTCTCTCTGACCCCTGTTTCCCCTGGGCAGTGCATCACGGACCACTCCCGCAGGAAGGGATACAACTCCTCACAGGACCTGCCCAACAGTGTCTTGGACTTTGTGAAGCTGCACCCACTCATGTTTGAGGAAGTGAAGCCAGCTGGCGGGGAGCCGCTCCTGGTGAAGAAGAACGTGGTGTACAGCCAGCTGGCTGTAGACAGGGTGCAGGCCCTGGATGGCCGCTCCTACGATGTGCTCTTCATGGGGACAGGTGAGTGTGAGATGAGTTTGATGGGCCTCTACTGGGCAAAGGGCACACCTCACATTCCCTCCTGAATCCCTTATTCTGTTCTCCAGGGGATGGCTGGATCCACAAGGCTGTGGTGGTGAACTCTGGCATCCACATTGTGGAGGAGGTGCAGGTGTTCAGGGACCTGCAGCCTGTGGAGAGCCTGGTGATCTCCCACATTCAGGTGAGGGGTGGAAAAAGGAAGGGGAAACCACACATGGGGCATGCTTGTGCTGTGAAGCTGCCATTGCAGTTTGGGGCACCAGGGGGACATGACTCCTGGGTCACCCCAGCTCGGGATATATGCTGGAGCCTAGGAGGGTAGCTTGGGGAAATGAACCAGCCTGGCTAAAAGCACTGACTGGGAGCTGGGGGCCCTTCTCATGTACACCCATGAAGGGAGAGCTGTGCTGTGGGGCTGGGTGGGATCTCTGGGCACCATAGGGCACTCCAAAGCCCAGCAGCACCATGCCAGATCCATACTGAGCCAGCCCTTTCCCCCTCAGAGGAGCCTGTATGTGGGGGCAGCCAGTGGGATCGTGCAGGTGCCCCTGGCCTCATGCGCCAAGTACACCTCCTGCTACGACTGCATCCTTGCCCGGGACCCCTACTGTGCCTGGGATGGCAGGGCGTGCCGCACCATCACCACCACAGACAGGTAGGGATGGGCTGCCCATCCTCAGATGGGTCCCCATGAACCTTCCACTTGCTCCATCCCGTGCTGTTTCACGTCAACCCAGAGCCAACCCCAAAGGTTTGGCATCTGACAGTGGGTCCCCTGGTGGCCGTGACTCCTGTAAGGGTGGGCTCACCTGAGGCTGTGTGGCTGAGCCCCCCATGCCTTGCAGCACAGGGCTGGTGCAGGACATTCAAAGTGGCAACAAGGGATGCCGGAGCAGCTCTGGACGGGGTGAGTCTCTCCTGCCCTTTGGGACCGCGGGGATGCTGGTGTCCAGCATCCCTTAGAATAGCTGGGAGAGGTGCAAGGCAGTGCGTGTCCCCACAGGTTCCCTGCTGTGGAAGAACCGGACGGTGCTCCAGGGGGACGATGTGCTGCTGCCCTGTGACCAGCGCTCCAACCTGGCCCGAGCCGTGTGGCTGCTGAACGGCAGCGAAGTGCTGGGCACGGGACAGGACCGGCTGCGTGTGGGGGTGGATGGGCTGCTAGTGACGGACACGCTGCCCCAGCACAGCGGCGAGTACCGCTGCTACGGCGAGGAGCAGGGTCTCCGGACACTGTTGGCTGCCTACAGCCTCTCTGTGCTGCCCGAGCTGCCCCGCAGCCCTACAGCTGCCCCATCACCCCATGCTGCCAGCCAGGCGACCAACGACATGAAGGTGGCTTACATTTCCGCCATCGTCACCTTGGTGGTGCTCTGTACCGTGCTCAGCATCATCCTCCTGTACATGTCCTGCCTGGAGAAGCGCAAGGGCAAGTATGTGCTAGGGGAGCCGCGGCCAGCCAGCGTGGAGCTGCAGACCGTCTCGGCTAATTGCCTGCGCAAGGGCCACCGGGAGGAGGAGGAGGAAGAGCTCACCTACCCCGATGGCTGCCTGCGGATCATCCCCGGCGAGGCGCCCACAGCTGCCACCTCCCCAGTCAAGGAGCTGCCAGCTGCTGTGCCCCCACTGCCACCCCCGCTACCAGCCGAGCTCACCAACGGTGTGGGGGCTCTGCCCAATGTCCTGCGCAAGATGAATGGCAACAGCTACATGTTGCTGCAGCAGCAGGAGGAGCCACTGGCCTCCCCACTCTACAGCGCGTCCTTCACCGAGGAGCTCAGCAAAATTCTGGAGAAGCGAAAACACACGCAACTGGTGGAAAAGCTGGATGAGAGCTCCGTGTAGGGGCTGGGGAGGGGGGTCCTGCCAGTGGGGCCCTCCTCCCCTCCAGCCCCTTCTCCCACCCTTTGCCAGCAGTGTTACAAGACTCAGGCAAAACTACCTCCTTGATGGCAGAGCTGGGCCGGGCCCGGACTCGGCCATTCCTTTGGCTTTTCACTCACTTTTAAGACCTGCTGTACAGAAAAAAAAGGAAAAAGTATCTATTTAAATTTGGAGCTCTATTTATGTATAAAAACTCACTGACGGTGGCCACGAGCTGGAGACAGGAGCTGGCACCTGGCTGAAGGCGGACACCATGGGAGGGAGAGTTTTTGTCTGTTCACCCAGGCGTGAGAGAGACGCTGTTGTGGATGTGTGGACTTGGCCAGTCCTGCTGGGTGTCCCTTGGCTCACAGGAGCTGGATAGCTGCTGAGAGGTGGGTGAAGAGCACAGAGGGGGGCTGAGGGCTGACATACTGTGCCTGTGCCTCTCACAGGGGACAGGATCCCTTGCCGATGTAGGGCTGGCAGGTTTTCCCCTGCTGCCAGCTCTCAGGCAGGAGAGGGGCCCTGGACACATCTCACATTGTGAGGGGTGGTCTCAGTGGCTTCCAGCTCCTACCCACCGTTCTGCATCTGCCCCTTCAGGGTTTCCTCTCTGGGAGAGGATGGTTTGGCAAGGCACAAGAGATAGGGCGAGAAGCTGATGTCCTGAATACCCTGGAGCAGCTGGTGAAGAGGCATGTGCCCACTGCGAAGAAGCCAGAAGAGGCCACAGGTGAAATATGGAGCTGGGTGCACTGGGGAGGTGGCACCCCCAGGGCCTCCAACCCTGACAGGGCTCTGCTCCCTTTCCCCAGGGCACTGGATGAAGCAGCAGGCAGCAGGATGCACTAGCAGCAGGACTGGCAGTCACCACCATGCTCTACAGCATGACAAGGGACCAGCACATCATCGACATGCCCCTGATGTCTGCAGTGCCCCTGTGGCTCCAAGCACAACGTGTTTCTGCCCTCCTGTGCAGTGCCGTTGGTGAACTGGAGTTCAGGCACAGCTCTGCCACCCATGGGAAAATGCGTGGGCAGGGAAATGTCCTCACACAGTGAGGAAGAAGAATCTTGGACAAGGGCTTGCCTCCCTCTGGAGCCTTCTCTTCATGGCACTTTCCAGGAGCAGCCTAAATCCTCCCAACTGTTTCTGCAACTGCCACCTCCTGGGGACTGAGAGATGGGGGTGACAAAAGCATCTCACGCTCTAGGGACAGTGTGGTGGCACCGGAGAAGCTCAGGAGGGACACACCTGTGGAGGTCCATGTCCTCCCCCATGTTCCTTGCTCGCACCTCCATGATCAGGACATTGCCAAGGGCACAGCCCTGAAAGGAAAACAGGGGACAGGTGACAACCCCCAGGGTCTCTCACAAGCTGCAGCTCAGGCCTCCTATTCCAGGAGAGAGAGGCTTAGCAGGAAAAGGCAAGAGTTGCACACTCTGCCACCCTGCCCCAGCCCTTGTTTTTGCTGCAAGAAGGGGGCGTGAGCGACCCCCAAGGACTACCCCAAGGACCACCCCCAACTTCCCAAGGAGGGGCATCACTCTGTGTCTGGCACTCCTCACGCACAGCTCCACATTCCCCCCAGCAATAAAAATGGCTCTGTCTGGATGTGGTGTAGCAGTGTCCCTCTAAAGGCAGGAGAAATGGATGCAGAGACATCTGGGGGATGGAGGAGGCTTTATTGGGGCTGCAGTCGTGGGCCCTGGATGGTGAGGATGGAGGGTTTGTTGGTGAGGGGGTGCCACTGGCCCTGGATGCTGGGGTTGTCAGTGTGGAAGGGCTTGCGGATGCGGATGACGTCCAGGCCGGACTGGTTGGCCAGCTTCGTGGCCAGCTGCACGATCTCCTCACTTGTCTTGCTGGCAATGAGCTCGTCCCGCACGGTCCCGTTCACTGCAGCAAAGAGAGGGGGTTAGGCCGCGATCCCCCCCACTCCACAGCCTCCTGGGGGCAGCTGCTGCTCCCCCATCCCACAGCACCTGCCCCGGCACCATCTGCGCCGGGCAGAGTTGGTACGGAGCCGGGGCAGGGCAGGGAGACCCCCGTCCCGCTCCCCTCCCCAAACCCGCCAGCACTCACAGTACTCGGCCCGCAGCACCGGGGCCGGGCCCGGGCCCGAGCGGGGGCTCACGTAGATGACGACATCGGGGTGCTGCCGGGCGAAGTCCTGTGCCGCCTCCTCCACGAACTGCCTGGGGGCCAGAGGGGACCCTCAGCCCCAGCCGGGCCAGAGAAGGGACGAATCGCCATAGCCGCCAGACATGGGTCACTGTCCGCCCGGGGTGATGCCCCCGGTGACGCCTTCCAGCTCCTGCCCTGTCTCACAGGAGGTTGGGGGTCCCACCCCGCCGCTGCCGTGTGATCAGCGGCAGCAGCACTGTCCCTTCCCCACGCTGACAGGCCCAGGGGAAGACCCGTCCTGCCACTTAAGGGGTCACCAGGCTCCCCCCGCCCCATCCCCGGCAGTCGGGTGGTGCCTCCGGCGTTACCTGGCGCCACGGGCGTCGGCCGCGGTGGCGCTGAAGAGGAGCTGCAGGCGCTGGAGCTGCCGCACGTACCGGCCCACGCCGTTGTGCAGCACGGCGGTCAGGAACCGGCTGGGCGACCCGCGGCCCGTCATGGCTCCGCGCTCACCCGGAGCCGGAACCGGCGGGAGGGGCGGAACGGGGCACCCCCGACCCCGCCGGGAAGTGACGCGCCGGGAGCGGGAGCGGCAATGGCGGTGTCCGTGCGGACCCACGTGGGGGCTGCGGCCTGAGCGGCTCTGCGGGGCCGGGGGCCGCGGGGCAGCCGCCCATGCGGAGCGGCGGCGGCGGCGCGGGCGGGTGCCGGGGAGGTCAGGATGGCGCTGGTGCCCCTGCGGCCCGGAAGAGCCGCCAGCCGCCTCCTGCTGCTGCTGTGCGGGGGGGCCAGGAGCAAGGGAGCCTCGCTGAGCCCCGGGGCGCCGGGCCGCCTCGGCCAGCGGCGCTACAAGAAGGGCGTGCTGCCTTCCCCCGACGGGCCCGCGCCCTCCGTCTCCATCACCGAGATCCGCCAGTACCTGCGGGCGCAGGACATCCCCTTCCACGATGGGTACAGCTGCCTGCACACCCCCAGCCTCTTCACCGGCGACCGCGGGGACCAGCCGCTGTCCGCCAATGCCCCGTTCACGCTTTTCATTGACAAGACCACGGGCAGCTTCCTGTGCACAGCTACCCTGGCCGAGGGCACCTGGCAGGACTTCCAGGCTAACGTGGAAATGCGGCACCATGGCGTTACCCCCATTCCCCCTGCCAGCTCGGAGGAGACGGAGGAGGAAATGAGACAGGCTCGCGAGGATGCTCGCTGCATCTGGGAACGGGCTCTGCCGCTCTGGGAGCTGCTGGATGAGAAGGAGACCAAGGAGACCAAGGCTTTGTTTGGTATCTCCCAGGTGACAGATGCCACCTTGAAACGCTTCGGAGTGCGTTATCTGAGGACTGCCAGGTCTCTCGTCTTCCCCTGGTTCAGTCCTCAAGATGCGACCCTGAAGGGCCTGAAGCTCCTGAGGGTGGAGAAGAAGGGGGGCACAAAAACTTACGTGGAAGAGACTTTACCCCGCTTCGATTCCTATCGCAATCTTTTTGGGCTGCCCCTGATTGGCCGCCGAGACACAGAGCTAGTCTTAACTGGCTGGGAGCTGGATGCCCTGGCCCTGCACCAAGCTGCAGGAGTGGCCAGCCTGGCCCTGCCACGGGGGGCCAGCTCCCTGCCTCCCACCCTTCTTCCCTACCTGGAGCAGTTCAAGCGCATCACACTGTGGCTCGGCGAGGACTTGCGCTCCTGGGAAGCTGCCAAGCTCTTTGCTCGCAAGCTGAGTCTCAAGCGCTGCTCTCTGGTGCGCCCTGGCAACCTGCAGCCCCGGCCCTTGGAGGCTCTGAACCAGGGCCTGAACGTCACCAAAATCCTGCGTTCTGCCCTTCTTGCTAGCCACAAATCCATCATCTCCTTCCGGCAGCTGCGTGAGGAGGTGTTCGGGGAGCTGGTGAACACCGAGCAGGTGTCTGGTGTTAAGTGGGCACGTTTCCCCGAGCTCAACAAGCTCCTCAAAGGGCACCGCAGAGGGGAGCTCACCATCTTTACAGGTAATGGGCACAACGACTGGTGGACAGGGCAAGCAAAGGGGTATTTGCTGGCTTCACCCTCCTGGGGGTGGTGCTTTACGAGTCTTCCAGGTCTCTTTCTGCTCAAGGCTTTTGCTGAGCCTGTCTTGTGGGTGTGTGAGAGGCTGGGGTGCATTCCTCAGTTCGGTGGGACCTTGCATGCCAATGTGGTGAAGGGCTCCCTGCCTGGGCCAGTGTAGGAAGTCCTGGGCTCTCCCACACCCCTTCTCCCAGCTGCCACCCTGAGCCCTCCTGGTGCTCACCCCACTGGCTGCCCAGCCTTTCACACAAACCTGTGGGGACCCATAAGCTGTGGGAGGCCATGCCCAAGCACCCAGGTGTGTAGTGTGGCATGAGAAGTTTCTTTATGGTCTGAGTGCTGCAGATGGGCTTCTCTTACCCCGGTCCCTGGTGCTTCCACCTCTAAAGAACCCCCCAGCACGGTCAGGATGGGTCAGATCATCTCCCCCAGCTAATTCTCCTGCTCTTGTCCTTGTACCAGGCCCAACGGGCAGTGGGAAGACCACGTTTATCAGCGAGTATGCACTGGACCTGTGCATGCAGGGTGTGTGCACGCTGTGGGGCAGCTTTGAGATCAACAACGTCCGTCTGGCCAAAATCATGCTGACGCAGTTTGCTGGCCGGCGCCTGGAGGACCAGCTAGAACTGTATGATGAGTGGGCTGATCGCTTCGAGGAGCTCCCGCTCTACTTCATGACCTTCCATGGCCAGCAGAACATCAAGTATGGTCCTGCACCTCCATTCCCAGTGGCATTTACCCCTCACGGCATGTGCTGCAGGGCCTTGGGGAGCTGGGGCTCTTCCCCCGCAGTGAGTCACAGATTTGGGGCTGGCAGGTGTCACATTGGGACTGTTCAAGTCCCAGGGTTGGTGTGTGGGGACTGTATGGCCAACTACCTGTGTTCCTTCTGTCACGGGGACTCTCATAGACTGTCTCTGGGGTGGGGGTGAAGGAGGGGACTTGACCCTGTGCTGCTCTGAAGCCAGCCTGTGCCCATGGCAGGGCATGTTCCCTCACAAGCTGCTTACCTGAAGTGCTGTTGTTTGCTGAAGAGGGAGGACAGGCATCTCTAACCCCTTTTATTCATCAGGCACTGTGCACCTGCGTGCATCCCTATGTGCCCTGAGGATCCCTGTGAGCTGGGGGCATTGCAGGGCAGTAGGCAGGGACTGTGTGGCCAGTGCTGGGTCCTTCTGATCCCAACTATCTTTTCCTGGGGGATGGGGCTGCACCTGCTATACAGTGGAGGAGGTGCAGAGGTGGGATGTGCCCAGGTCCCATCAGGACCCAGCCTGGTACCTCCCAGCGCTTTCTCTGCATCCCTTTGCCTGGCTCAGCATTGCCATCCCTACCTCCACTAATCCCTGGGGCTGATCCTGATCTCCCCTGCTCAGGACAGTGATTGACACCATGCAGCACGCAGTCTACATGTACGACATCACCCACGTGGTTGTTGACAATCTCCAGTTCATGATGGGACACGAGCACCTCTCTGTGGACAGGTAGTCCTTCTTCAGTTGGACCCTTCCTTCCTCTGCCACCCTCACTGCTGGAGCTGTCCCTGTCAGGTGTCACGCCAGGGCCTGGGGTTCTGCACAGGTTGTCACCTTTACTCCTCTCTGGCCACCTTGTTTCATTAAAGGACAACCAGTGCCCTAGGGAGGAAGAGGTGGGAAGGGGTGAACAGGTCACCAGCCATCCCTGCCATACCACATCCCTCTTCCTGCATGGGCTTGTTTGCCTCATGTTCCCGGGTGGTTTCTGCTGTGGGGATCAGCATCTCGCTGCCTCCTGCCACTGAGCAGTGGCAGCCTCTGACCCTATTCTTGCTGCTGTGGCAGGCTCGCTGCCCAGGACTTCATCGTTGGTGCCTTCCGCAAGTTTGCCACGGACAACACGTGCCACATCACCCTGATCATCCATCCTCGCAAGGAGGATGATGAGAAGGAGCTGCAGACAGCCTCCATCTTTGGCTCTGCCAAGGTGAGCTGGGCCAGGGTGGCCCTTCCTGTCCCTTGGGCGCAGTGTATTCCCAGGAAGGGGCTAGGATATGTTGGGCAGTTGTCCTCAGCTGCCATCAGTGCCCTGGATCATCACTGGGGACTTGAAAGGTGTGGGATGTCTCCCAGAGTCCTGATGCAGGCAGAGAACAAACCCATTGTCAGCTAAAGCTCTGTTGGGGCTTTAGGTGCAGTTAATTAATACTGACTGTGGGTGGAATGTAGTAGGAGATAATTAAAGAGGGAGGCAGGGAGGGTGTGGGGACGGGCTCTGAGTATTTCAGTCTCTTCCGTGATGCTGACCAGCCTTGCAGTAGTGGGCAGGAGGTGCTCTCTGTGCACACCCCTCCAGTGATCCCATTTCCCCAGGGTGGGCTGTGGCACAGGGTGTGCTTGCTGGGTCACTGGACGTTCCCGGGGAACACAAGGGGTTGGTGTTGGGAAAATGCTGGAGTTGCTATGGCATGGGGTGCCCTGTAAAAGGGTTTAAAGGAGCTGGGCAAGCGTTCGTGAGCATCTCTGAGGCCTGTCACTCTGGCAGCATTCCTTGCACCCTCCTGGAGATGTTTTCCTCTCCCCAGGCCAGCCAGGAGGCCGACAACGTCCTCATCCTGCAAGACCGTAAGCTGGTGACAGGGCCAGGGAAGCGCTACCTGCAGGTGTCCAAGAATCGCTTCGACGGGGACGTGGGGATCTTCCCACTGGAGTTCAGCAAGGCCTCACTCTCCTTCTCATCTTCCAAAAGCAAGGTCAGGTTGAAGAAGATGAAGGAGGAGAAGGAGATTTTAGCCAACAAAATCGTGGAGGGAGGCTCAGGAGCCTCCAAGAAGCCATGAGGCCAGCAGGTCTCTTCCTCAGTTCATCTGGAGGAACAGATCCTAGTTCTGGCAGCCCAAGGCTGGAATATGCCAGCTTCTCTTCCCTGGGAGCCTCTGCCATGGGGCTCTGTGGCCCTTTCTCCTGCATGAACAAACCTCTTGGCCACCAGCGCAGTGTCTCTGAGATGGGGGAACACCATGACAGGAGGAGTAGTCCCATCCTAGCAAAGAGTGGATGGGGAAGGTGCTTTGACAAAGCTTGGCTGCTCTACATTGGTGCTGAGTGCTGGGAGCATGGTAGGAGTGGAGGCAGAGTAAGCTGGATGATGGTGGGGATGATCTGCAGGTCTGGGACTTGGGTATCTCTGGACCTGGGGCAGGTCGTTAAATTGTGTCTAAAGTGGAGCTGAAATCCTGAGCTGTCACTAAAGTGGGAGGGATTGTGGGGGGCAACTATGCAGAGGGACACGTAGTAGAAATCTCCCTGTCGCAAATGGGGTCTGTGGGCTCCATCCTGCATGGGATGGAGCCAGCAAAGGAAAGATGGTGAAGGAAAGTGTGGGAGATTGTGGGTGGCTCATGCTCCGGGGTGGGAGCAGGTGTTACATGGAACTTGCTGTTTCTACCTGCTGGGCTGCTGCCTGACCTGGCCCCCTTTGCTCAGGGTCTCCCAAGCCCCTTTCTCTGGGGGGACATCACCAGCAATAAAACCATGTGGGGAACAGTCCTGCCTTGCTCTGCTGGGTTTTGGGGGGCTGCCATCCCCCCTGTCCTCACGGCTGCAGGCAGCAAATACTGTGACCTGACTAGTCCTTGCCATGGTAGGGGAGTGTCCATGGCTGGATCTTGGTCTAATCCCTTTGATTTTTTTCCTCTTTCTAGTTTTATTAAAGCATAAATGTGAGTGTCTTTTTGTCTCTGTGACTGGAGTACGCTTGGTCTGGGGAGGGTACCCTGGCCAGGGAGGAGGTGCCCTCCGATGATGTCCCTGTGCTGAGCATCCTGCCCCAGTCCTGGCACATGGGATCATTACCAACCTCCATGCTGGGAATAGTTTTAACCTGAGCCATAATGAGGGCCCAGAGCAGGCGGGTGGTACACACCCAGCCCTGGGTTTCCGGGGTGCACCAGCTCGCCTGGAGAGCACCCTTGGGTGCTGTCAGTGCAGGTGTGAGCACCCACAGGCAGGACAGTGTGGTAGCAGAGGAAGGTCCTGGGGAAGCAGAGGTAAGGCAGGGGGGAGTGGAGCTGGGTCAGGGTTCACATGGTGGTGTGGGTGGGGGCTGTGGGTTTCCCCTCTCAGCCCAAGGGTTCCCTCCATCTCGCTGGCTTCCGTTTGACTCAGTCTAGTTCAGGTGAGGTGCTGTCATGGGGGACTAGAGTGGAAGTAAGGCAGTGGGATAGCCCAGGGCCCCATCTCCTACCTATCCCTCCATGGCCCCTAGAGGGGGTGAAGAAGCTGAGCCTATGGGGGGATGCTGGCTGATCCCAGACCCTGGGGGGCAGGTGGTTTCTTGAGGGTTTATTTTATTCTCCTTTTGCCCCCAGTTTGGGTCTCCAGGAAAGGCTAGAGGGTGGCAATAGCTGTAACAACTCATGGGGAGGCACAGTGTGATGTCAAGCGGGGCAAAGGCCCTCAGGCCCCTTAGCGGAGTGCTGGGCTCACCAAATAATTGCGGAGGGAGCACAATTTAGAGAGGGGGCATAATCAGCCCAGAGACCCGGGGATATTTTGGGAGTGCAGAACCCTGAGACGGGGAACTCGGCTCGGGGAGAGAAGGGGATGAGCGCCGGGAATACCCCGGAACGGACGTGACTGGGAATGTCCCGGGCGGGGGTGCCCGCGCACCCCCCGGTGCCCCCGTGCCCCGGCCCCTGCTCGGGGGCGTGGCCTCGTGCGGGGCGGAGCTGTGGGGGCGTGGTCGAGGGGCGTGGCCTGCTCGGGGCGGGGCCGGGGCGCGGCGCGGAGCGGGAGGCGGCGGCGGGGCCGCGGTGAGTGCGGGGGCCGGGCCGGGGGCGCCCGGGGGTCCCGTCGGGCCGGCGGGGCGCGGGGGCGTTCCGGGGAGTTGGCTGGCGGGGTGCTTCGGGAGGTGCTGCCGGCCCTTGGGGTGTTGTGGGGCCGGGCCCCCCGGGGCCGATTTGGGGGGATCCGGGGGCTGGGGGGGAAGCGGCGGCCCTGGAGCTCCGTGCGGTGCTTTGGGGATGTTTCGGGGCACTTCGGGACGGTCCTGCGAATGCAGAGGCCCAGGGGCTCGGTGGGGTAGTTGAGGGGGTCGCGGGGCACTTTTGGGGTGCTTCAGGGGCGAGCTATTGGGCAGTGCAGGCCTAGGCGCGCCGTGGGGCACTTTGGGGGTGTTTTGGAGCACTTTGGGGGTGGTTTAGGAGCACTTTAGGAGCTGTGTGGAGCAGCAGAGGCCCAGGAGCGCCGTGAAGCATTTTAGGGGTGTCATGGGGAACTTTGGGGATGGTTTAGGGCAGTGTGGGGGAGCTGTAATGCAGTGGGGCCCACGGGCACCATGGGGCATTTCAGGGTGCTGTGGGATTGGGATGGGTGGAAGCACCGCGGGTCAGGCTCGGTGCTCTGGGGCTCAATGGGGCAGCGGAAGGTGGGTGGGAGGGCGGGGGGGGTGTTGGGCGGGCAAGGGGGGCAGCATCATTGAAGGAACCTCAGGATGCCGGGGGTCTGGAGAGGGGCACAGCCGGGCATGGATGGTGTCCGTCCCACATGTGCTGGCTATGTCGGGGGGGACGGGGTCTGACCCTCATTCCCCCTGCTCGGGGGTGGCCCTGAGATACCGTCGAGGCACGAGGGTCCCCGCGGGCCCGGAATCCCCACAGCAGGTCAGCGTGGGGGTCTGGCAGAGAGGGGACCGACTGTTCCCTTGCCGTTTAGGGGTCGGAACGGTGGGATCCGGTAGCGCTGTGGTCCGGCCGGAGTGGCTGGAGGTGACGCCACCCCAGTTGCTGACTGGTTTTACTGGATGGCTGGAGGCCGGGCTGGGCACTCCCTCCCTCCGCGAGCGGCGGTGGGACCCTCTCGGCAGGCTGGAGGGCTGGGGGGAGGGAGACGGTAAAGTCTGTTCCCACCGCCTGCTTGGCGGGGCCCCAGAAGTGACCGTGTCCCCTTCAGGCTGTGCAGGGACTCACTGTCCTGTCCCCAGGGCTGTCCGTCCCCTTGACCTGCACATCCTGGGAGAGTTTCGCTGGGGTGGGGTACTGTGCCTTGGCTGGCTGGGCTGTGGGGCCATTAGATCTGCCTTTGGTGTTCCTGGTCCCTGATTCTTGTTCCTCTGGCGGTAGCAGGTCCCCAGTGGTGGGCTCTTGTCCTCACCACGCTTCCCGGGTTGACCGCAGCCCACCCTGGGTGCCAGGAGCAGCGCACCCGCCGCCGGGCTCCCGTGCCACCCTCAGTGCCACGCTGGCACCACCTGCCTTGGCCCTGCTGGCCGGGGCTTTTGGGGGGGAGGGGGCAGCGGGGAGCACGAAGGACCCTGCTGCCGTACAGCTCTCTGACCCCCTTCTCTTCCTCCTCCCCACTTCAGGGGCCGGCGGAGCCGTGTTCACGGTGCAGGGGCCCGGGAGGACCGGACGGATGGGCAGCGGCTGGCGAGGTGAGCAGAGCTGTTGAGGGGGGGTCACCCACCTACCCACCCAAGGGGATCACGAGCACCGTGTTGAGGTCACGGTGCGTGGGAATGGCACGTGCCGGTGGGGGTGACGGTGGCGGGGGGGTTGGCTCGCTGGCATCTCTGCCCTGCTCGCCCCTCCCTGGGCGCTGGCAGGCGGATTGATTTCAGGTGACAGCTCGGCGGGCGAGACCGTGCGGGCAGCGCCCCCCCCACCCCCGCCCGCGCCCTGTGCCAGCCGCAGCCATGTGCGAGATGCGATGAGGCAGCAGGGGATGGATCCGGCCCGTCGGCCGGCTCCTGTCACGCGGGCGTATGGCATGGGTTGGGGCAGGGGGAGTCACAGCAGAGACCGGCAGAGTCTCCCCAGCTGGAGGGGTGGGAACAAGCCTCCGTGTGTTGGGGCTGGGAAATAGCCTGGTGCCCACCTGGCAGCTTCCCCCTTGGTGGCCCTCTCCAGGGAACCTTGTGCCCCACTGTGGATGGTTGGAGGCTCTGTGGGGTCACTGATGAGAGGTGGGGGCTTTGGGGCAGAGAAAGTGGATGACCCTGGTGTGTGGGGCTGTCCCCTGCCCTCCGTGATGCCCATGGGGCAGACAGGCAGGCAGGCTGCCTGTGAGCCAGCTCTCTGCAGGCCTTATGGGATTCGCCTCCAATCCTGGCACACTTCCCGTGGCAGGGTCACGCCAGGGCACGGCACGAGGCAGGACTGCATTGCCACTGCCCTACTGTGCCACCAGCACCCCAGAGCCCCTGGCAGCCCCAGGCTGCTCCACTGGGGTGCTGAGGCCGACTTGGGGGTTCCTAGTACCACTCCCCCCTGCTAATCCTGGTTTTGTTCTGATTCATTTGGCATCTCCTGCCCTTGGGCCAACCTTCACTTATAAGATTGGGGATGGTGACTGGGGACCTGGGGATGCCCCCATGCCCACCTGGGTGGGTGGTGGGGCACTGTTGTCAGTTCCCATGGCTCTGATGCTCTGTCTCCCTTGCCTGCAGGCTGCCCACGTGCCCCTGCCCGCCGGGGGCCCCCCTGCCATGGCCATCGTGCAGACGCTGCCAGTGCCCCTTGAGGCCGTGTCTGAGGGGGCCACACAGCTCCGCGCCACCGCCCGCTCACCCCCTGCTGCCATGGGCAGCGTGGGCAGCCTCCTGCCTGTCCGGCCTCGCCACGACTGTGCAAGTGATGGGGACCCCTCCACCACCTCCTTCTGCAAGCAGGAGGGGCTACTCCGAGCCACTCCTGAGGAGCCCCGTGTGTCTGTGCCCGGTATCACCCACTCCTACGCCAATGGGGGCTTCTGTGGTGACTGGCTTGATGCCTCCTCTCCTGCCAGCCCCTGTAGCGACTCAGATGATCTCCATGATGACCAAGCACCAAGTGATCACCTTCAGGGGCCGCCCCCCAAGCTTGTACCTGTCTCTGGCAAGCTGGAAGAGGTGGGGGGGGCAGCAGCAGGGTGGGTGGGTGTGTGCTGCAGTCTTGACTTTCCACCCTGTGCCACACTGGGACTGTTGGCTCAGATGTGTGAAATGGGGTCATATGGCCACACGTCTGGTGTCCCTGAGAAAGTGGCAATCCCTATGCTCTTAATGTCCCCTCCATCATCCAAGGGTCTCTGGGGAGCTCACCTGGACACCCATGGAAAGGCGATGAAGTGGGTGGTGACTGGCCTCTGTATCCTTTGGAGTGTGAAGGCATCAGGGCTGGGGGCACCCACTGTAATATTCCTAGGCAGCCCTTTTTGGGGCTAATGGGTCCTCCCCATCCCCTCACTCTTCCCTCTTTTCCCAGCAGAATGTGGAGAAGACCCTAATCCGCCCCATGGCCTTCAAGCCAGTGGTATCCAAGCTTCGGAATGCCCAGCCAGGCACACGCCTAGGGCTCTCAGAGAGCCAGGTGAGCCTCACCCACTTGCTGGGTGCTGAGAAGCCTGGCTCTCTGAGCTGCCGTGCCAGCACCCTCTCAGACTCGGGGCGCAACTCCCTCTCCAGCCTGCCCACTTACAGCACGGGCTGCAGCCAGCACCCAGAGGTGGGTGCCCTGCCGACCACCCCCCATGGCCCACTTGACCCTCTGGGGGGCTGTCGCCCCTCCAACTCGGACAGCGGGCGCTCATCCTCCAGCAAGAGCACAGGCTCGCTGAGCGGCCGGGGCCGGCCCTCCTCAGAGAGCGGCTCCTGCGGGCGCTCTCCACTGCCTGGCGAGGAGGCCATGCTGGTGCGGGAGCTGGAGGACAAGCTGCGGGAGAGGGAGGCTGAGCTGCGGCTCCTGCGGGACAGCCTGGATGAGAACGAGGTGGCCATCTGCCAGGTATGTCCCTGGTGTCCTCATATCCTGTTCCTGTACCCTTCCCTGGAGACAGGTGTCGACATAACCCCTGATTGGGTGTAGGGACCCACTTTGAGGACCAGTTGCAGACCCCTGCAGAGGGATACATTTTCCTGTGGGTTTGGGTATGTGGGTTTTTCCCACCAGTTGGGTGGTCCTATGTAGTCCATGGGGAAGCCTTGTATGGCCCATGGGACCAGTTGTACAGACTGGGGTGCCTTATCTTGGGGTGCCCTTTTTTTAATGAACCTGGGACTTGTGACTTCTACCTGCTTGTGATGGAGCTGGAGGAGCCCTATAGGCTCTGGGGGTGCTAACATGGGGGGCCTATGCAGAAGGATAGGAGAGCACAAGTACTGCCACATTGCACTCTTCCTCCAACCTTCCTCCATTTGGGGAAGATGTGCTGCCCCCTCCCCGTGATGCCAATCTTGGAGATGGCAGGTGAAGTGGGAGGGTGCCGTGCTGCCCTCCCAGCACCTGTGCATCCCCTGGCCCAGGTGTTTGAGGAGAAGCAGCGTCGGTGTGAGCAGGAGCTGGAGGGGCTGCGGCAGCGCTGTGCGGCCCAGGCGCGGCAGGCGGCCCACGCAGCACATCGTGGGCAGCAGGTCCTGCAGCTCCAGGTGCTGCAGTTGCAGCAGGAGAAGAAGCAGCTGCAGGAGGACTTGACCCAGCTGCTACAGGAGCATGAACTGCTGGAGCGTCGCTGTGCCTCTTTCCAGCGGGAGCGCACTGAGCTGGCACCCCGTCTGGAGGAGACCAAGTGGGAGGTAAGTCATCCAGCAGCACCAGGCATGTCAGGGGGTGCAGGCTGTGGCTGGGCGGTCCTGGCCGGCACCTGAACCCTATCATCCCCACAGGTGTGCCAGAAGTCTGGGGAGATCTCTCTGCTGAAGCAGCAGCTGAAAGAAGCACAGGCGGAGCTGGCGCAGCGGGGTGCCGAGCTGCTGGGGCTGCGGGCTCAGCTGCGGGAGGCACGGGTGCAGCTGCAGGCGGGCGAGCGGCGGGCGCAGGGGCTGCAGGAGGCTGCCCGCCTCAAGGCGCTGGAGCTGGAGGTCTGTGCCAATGAACTGCAGCGCCGCAAGAGCGAGGCCGACCTCTTCCGCGCCAAAGCCAGCCGGCTCGAGCAGGAGGTGGTGGGGCTGCGGGAAGCTGCCCGCGGGCGATGCCCACCAGGCACTGGTGAAGGGTGCCCCCCGCCTGGGGAAGGATGCCCCCCAGCCAGCGAGGAGCCCCGGGGCAATGTGGGGCTGCGGCGGCAGCTGGAGCGGCTGCGGGCAGAGGTGGCCCTGGAGCGGCGGCGTGGGCAGGAGCAGCGGGATGCCTTCGAGCAGGAACGCAGCACGTGGCAGGGCGAGAAGGAGCGGGTCATCCGCTACCAGAAGCAGCTGCAATACAGCTACATCCAGATGTACCGGCGCAACCGGCGGCTCGAGCAGCGGCTCCAGCATCTCCGGCTTCAGGGCGAGGACCCCCTGCCCGAGCCCTGTGACCCACCCGACCCACCCTTTGAGGAGATAACAGCCACCGAGATCTGAGATGCTGCCTGCCCTTGCCCCATGCATGGAGGGCTGAAGGGGCCTCTAGCCCCTGTGATTTTGGGAGCTGTGGGGGGCCCCTGCTCTCCCTCAGCTCTGCAAACTGCAGCCACTGTGAAGGGGCAGGGGAGACCACAGGCGCTGCCCCTCCCCAGCATTGAGGTCTTGGGGTGAGGATGTATCAGTGCCCACAGAGAGGGCTGCCGTGAGATGTGGGGTCAGGTGGGTGCTGAGTCCTGGCCTTGGGGCCGCCCGGAACTGGTTTCTGCTGATCCTCTTAGCTCCTGGGGATTAGCAGCACTGGCTTCAGCCAGGGTCACCTTGGGCAGAGGGAGGGCTGACTTGTCCCCTCCCTCTCTTCCCTGCTGGCACTGTCACCCAGTCACTTGGCGTGTGCCCTGTCTCTGCCCATGCGAGCCTCCCTTATGCCCCTTTGTGTGTTTGTCAGGGAATTTGTTTCTGTGCCATTTTAAATAACTCTATTTTTATAGGACCTACCAAAACATATCACCCTCTTCCAGCTCACACTTCACCAGTCTGTGCCCCCTCACCCCTGCCACAGGGCAGCTTGCCCTCAGTGCCTTTCCCATGCTCTTGCCCCCCAGCATCCCTGTCTTTCCCCCCCAGAAAAAGCCCATGCCTCTGTGATGCCCAGTCTGCCAGGGGAGAGGGGCATGGTTCTCCATGTGCCAGCTGGGGACACCCTAGGGACACCCCCAGGGATGGGCAGAGGTGAGGGGCCCCACTGGACACCCATGGGGGGTTTGTCAAACCAAAGGAAAAGTCTGGATGTGCCCAGCTGTGGCTTGGTCACCCCTGGCTCCAGGGGGGGATTTTTGTACTTTATTTCAGTCATGTCTCATTCCCAGAGCCTGGCTCATCAGTGTACCACTCAGAAACAGCAATTAAAAACAAGCCCCTGGCTGTGTTTTTTTCAGGACTCTGCCTGCATGTCCAGAGCAGGGTCAGGGACTACCTGTCCTTCCCCTGTGTTGCCAGTGCTGCCCTCCCTTGGGTCCTGCAGTGGGCAGCTGCTCCATGCCCTTGGGGCAGGTCTGGCTCTCACCCTCTGGCTGCACTGAGGCCAGCCACAGCTCAGTGCAGGAATGAGCCATCTGTCTCCTCTGGAACACAGCATGGCTCCTGGAATAGAGGCTGCAGCATCACTCTGGCGGCGGTCCAGGCACCCGCACCACCAGCTCCATGGGCTCCTTGGCTTTGTTGCGGTAGGCCTGGCGGATGATGTCCACAGCCCTCTGGTGCGTGACATTCTGCAGGCTCTCCCCGTCCACCGACACCAGCTCCTGCCCGGCCTAGGTCCCAGAAGGGAAGGCCACAGGGTGAAGTGCAGCTACTTTTGGACTGCCAGAGGACTGCCAGCAAGCTAGTGGGCACCAGGGGATGGGAGTGTCTGGCTATCTGCCCACCCCCTGGCATGTGCTTGGACCCCCATACCTTGAGGATGCCACTGAGGAAAGCAGCTCCACCAGGGAAGATCTTCTCAATCTTCACCACTGGCTGTGCCCTTGACTCAATACCACCAGAGATGCTGATCCCTGCAAGGGAACCATGAGACCCTCACACCTGGGTAGGCTGGGACCCCCACCCACTCCCAAGCATGGCACCACATTACCCTGGCGAGCTGCACCTCTGTCTTGGCCTATTTTGGTAGGTGCTACAGAGATGAGAGACTGGGGCAGGGATAGTTCTTCCCTCCCGTTCTCATTTTGGAGGAATGCTCTGGGGTTTGCCCCTTGCCAAGGGGGTGCCTCCCATCCCACTGATGCTGGTGCCAGAAGGGTCCTCACCCTACCCATGTGCCACCCACCCAGCGAGTGCTTCAGCTTGGAGAGGGTGACGGTGAGCAGATGATACGCTTCCTCCTCCTCTTCCTCCCTGCCAGCATCTTCAGGGCCATTGGCTGCCCCAGCCCTTGCCTCACCCCTTGGCCCCCCAAAGAGAGGGGCAAGAGGAGGCCGTGCCCGCTGGAGCTTCCCCAGCACTTCAGCTTCTCTGCTGGGCGCTGTCCTGGGGGGTTCCTTGCGCCAGGTGGCCCGGGGACTGCGAGAGTGCCCATGGCCCTTGCCAGGGGAGGGCTCAGCCAGCAGCCAGTTTGGGGGCTGAGGGCCAAGGGTGGGCAGGGGCCGGCTGGTGGAGGCATAGGCATCCACTGGCACGTCAGGGAGTGGGGTGTAGGTGCGGGGGTGAGGCCGGCGAGGGCTGGGGGAGGGTCTTGGACGGGCTGGGCTCGCCTGCTGCTCCCCCGCTTCCTCCGGCTCTGGGGTCCCTGCTGGCTTCAGGAGGAATCCGCCCCGATAGTCTGCAATGAGAGGGGCTCAGGGATCTCCCCAGGGACCCACAGCCCTGCTCCCTGAGACTCCTGCCACGCTGGCCTCCCGTGAGTACCCCAAAGCCCTGGGTCCTTTGCCACCTAGGGCCCGCCTCATCTAGAGACCCCTAGACACCCCAGTTGTCTGCAAGCACTTCATGTCCCCCTCCCCAAGAACCCCAGCACTCAAGATCCACAGATTGTGCTGCTCCCAGTCTTCCCAACACCCACGGATGCCAGATGCCTTCTTCCCTGGGACCCCCTGCACTCAGGTATCCCAGCCCCCTTTCTCCTCCCCCAAACTCTCTTCACCCTGTCCCCACTGTGCAGCCTGGTGTCCAGGCAGACCCTACAGGTGGCACTTACCAGGCACTGGTGTGATGAGGTGTCTCTTGGGGGGGGCGTCATGGTGGGCCGGGCGGAGGGCAGGTGAGCGCACTGCAGTCAGGGAGAACCCCCAGTCACCTTCTGAGCTGCACCCACCCTTGACCACTACCTGCCCCCAGTCAAGGTCCCTGGGGAGCTGGGATCTACCTGAGCGGCTCTTTAGGGCATCAAAAGCTTCCAGCTCCAGCGGCATCACCATGCTATCAAACCTGCCCAGGTCTGTGGGGGCCACCACACTCCTGCCAAGGCAAAAAGGTGGGGACAGATTGTAGCAGCATCTGGGATGGAGTGTGATCAGGGCTGAGGAGCATGTGTGAGGCTCCACTTCAATCACAGCAGGATGGGTAATTCTGGGGTTCCCAGATATTTCCTAACAGCACTCGCCTCACGTCCCGTAGCAGCAGGACTTTCTCGGGCCGGTCTAGGATGGCCAGCAGTGGCCGCACCAAATCCTCCACGCTGCCCTCGTGCAGGTACTGCGGGCACAGGAGGGGGATCAGTGGATGCCCTCTCACCTGTTCCTTGGTTTACCTCCCAGAGTTAAGCATGCCCCCAGGATGCAGGAGCTTTCCAGGGACGAGCCCAGGGCAGCAGCGCTGCCCTGCCTGTGCCCTGCCTGCACCCTGCCTTCTGTACGTACCCGGGAGCAGTGGCGGAGCACGGCCGTCACCTCATCGGGGCTGAGGAGACGTGCAGCAGTGTCTTGGATGTGCGGGAGCCGGGCCTCAGGGTCGCTGCCATTGGGCTGCAGGGTGGCGATGCCCATGGGGCCCAGGATGCTGGCACGCCGGCTTTTCTCTGGGGAGGCACAACAAGGAGGGGTGGCCAGCGGGGCAAAGATTGCCCCAGCCAGCCCACAGAGTTCCCCATCTCCCCTACCCCAGCAGCTCACTCCACACCAGAGCGGGACAGACACAAGCAGTGCAGGGCCAGGCGCATGCAGAGCCTGCCCACACCCCCCCCCAGGCACACGGGCACCCCCGTTACCCCGCCTCAGGCTCCGGATGACAAACTTCTGCACAGCGCCTACTGCAAGGGAGATGGAGAGCGGTGAGTGCCCAGGGCAGACAGCAGCATCACTGCCCATTGTCAAAACTGTGTGCTTGGGGAACCCCTCCCTATGCTCCCTTCATGCCAGGGATGCCACAACAGGCCCACAGAAGGGGGAACAATCCCAGGCTGAGTCCCTCTCTGCCCTGTCACCCAGGCTGATACCTCTGTCCCCGTCAGAGCGCCCTGGGGACTTGGAGCGTGCCCGGCGATCAGAGCCAGGGGCCTCCTGGCTGGGGGGGGCCCAGCTCTGGCTGGTGGCACGGCCCCCCTTGAAAAAGAGGTTGACAAGGGTCTTGGAGCGGTGCAATCCTGGGGTAGCCCCCCGTGCCCCTTGTCCCTCTGGCTTCTCCTTCTTCCGCTTCTCCTCTGTGGACAGAGAGAAGGGGCTGTTGGAGTGGAGAGGTGAGGGGGTGCCACCTCAAAACTTGTCTGGAAGAGTCCTTCTGTGGGGTGCAGTGGATCACCATGGGCCATGGGGCTGGGCTTTGGGGTGCCTGGGAAAGCCCAGGGACAGAGTTCGGGCTATGTGGGGTTATAGGATACTCAGGACTGGTGGCCAGTGGGCCATATGGGCTGTAGGGTGCCTGGGCAGGGACCTAGATGTTTGCTATAGGAAGCCCAGGAGTGGGGGGCAGGTATTTATGGCTGTCAGGGACTATAGGATGCTTGAGTGGGAGACAGGCTCTCCACATGGGGCAGGGCCTGAGCTGTGGGACTCCCAGGGCTGGGTGTGCAGGGTTGGAAGGGGATCTCAGCCAGGGTTCAGTCCCACGTGTGGGGCTGTGCCCCAGTGCGTACCAGCGACAGTGAGGTCACTCTGGGAGCGTGTAATGGGCTGCCGTGGCCGGCTCAGCGCCAGCAGGAGTGCCGTCTTGGGTGAGTGGGTGAAGGTGCGGCGTGGGTGGGTGCCGGGGGTCTCGCGGGTGCCCTGGCCGCGGATGGCCGTGTCCCGCAGCAGCTCGGGGGGCCGCACTGTGCGCCGTGTCTCTGGCAGCCCCTCAGTGGCTGGCTCGGTCTGCATGGCCCGCTCAGCACGTTCCCGCACCCAGCCCCGCCGTGGCCCGTCCTCTGTGGAGATGGCCACATCCACGGTGCGGGCTGGGGGCACTGGGGCAGCTGCCCCCAGCCCATTCACCGCCCCTGGTGCTGGTCCTGAGGAGTAGGAGGAGATGGAGGAGCTGGTTTCCGAGGTCTGAGCCAGCTGTTGCAGCTGCCCGTTGGTCACTGCAAAGGCACAGCAGGGACACACTGTGACATACTGTGGGCCACCTAGAGCTCCATGTCCCTCCCAAAGATAGCAGACATGTGGGGAACCCACAGGACCATGGGGACCTGTGGACTACTGGCCATTACATAGGGATCATCATGTCCCTATGCAATGGCCAGGGAGAAAGTGGTCATGTAGGATGCTGTGGGATTACAGGGACCCCAAGGCTGCTGGCCACGGCAGGGGGCTCTTCATGCCACCTCCAAGGACAGGGGACAGCTATGACCTTGCAAGTCCATCAGGCCTGTGGGTAAGCTAACAGTGGCAGAGGGAGCTCCCTGCTCCCTCCAAGGCCTTGGGACCCCACTGCATGCCGACCTTCTCCCTCCCTACAGTGGTCAGACATCACACGCATGGGAGTCCCAGCCCCACCATGCCCCAGCCCACTGCCCCTGCCAGTACCCACACGGCACCGCCCTTACAGCGACTGAGCCAGCAGTACTCGGCCACCAACTCCTTGTAGGCAGGGAACCGGCCTGTCTCCTAGGCACAGGGGGGAGAGGACAAGGGGGTCAGTGAGTGCTGGCTGCCCCGGCGAACTCGATCTGGTGCCAGCCATGAATAATGCATCCCCCCCTCCCACCTGCCTGAAACCCAACCAGCCAGCAGCTGCACCAGCCCCCGGCACTGGGCTGAGCAGGGGCAGTGCCAGTGAAGGGACACGCCAACCCCTGCCTCACCCGAGGGTCTATGGGGCAGGGCGTGGGTACCTTGATCGTGAGCATGATGTGGGTCTGCCCCTTGAGCACCTCCACTGCCTTGCTATGGCTTATGTCTTCAAACTTGACTCCATTGGCTGCAAGGACTTGGTCTCCCACCCGAATGCCATTTTGCTCTGCCAGCCCTCCGGGGTCCACCCTAGGGAAGCAGGGGGGCAGGATGGGGCCAAGCCCTTGCTGGAGTCCTGCTCCTGCCCCGCGCATTCACTTGGGTGGCCCCGTGGCTCAGCACCCACGGTGGTAATGCCCACAGTGTTCTGACAGTGCGGGGGCTCAGCCAGAGAGGAGGGGCTGAGCCACAGCATGGACACAGCAGAAATTGGGGCGTCACAACCCCTTCACACCCCAGGGAAGCCGTACTTGGAGACGTAGATGCCGAGGCCGAACTCTCTGCCACCGCGGATGTTGAAGCCCAGGCAGTAGTCATCAGAGGTGGTGTAGAGATGGACGATGCGCCGCAGACCGTCCTCAGAGCCACTCTCCGATGGTGTCGAGCCGCTCTTCTCTACTACCAGGCGCCTGTTCACCACATCCACCCTGGAGCATGGGTACAGTGTAGGTAGTCTCAGGGATTTGGCTCTTGTCCTCCAGCAGGGTAAGACCGTTGGTGGCACCCAACAGAGGAGAGTGATGGGGATGGGGAATGTTTAGGATGGGGCTTGCACCCACCCTACCTGCTCCAGACCTTCCTATCCCACTCTGGTCTGTCCCCATCTTTGCCAGAGATTTCTGATGCCACTCTACCCTGGGGGTCCCCCAGGGATCCTCCCTGTTGCCCAGAATCCCTCACCAACCTCCCCCAGCATGCCCTTCATGGGGTTGGGTTTTGGGGTGCTGGCATGGGAGATGCCCTACTCACCATGCCGTCTTCTCCTTGGAGAACTTGATTCCTGGCACACGGCCCATCCGCCGGACCACCATGCGGAGGCGGTTGTTGCCGGTGAGGACCTTGACAGCACTGCTCATCGTGATGTTCTCCAGACTCACACTGTTCACCTCTGTGATCTTGTCGCCAACACACAGCCCGGCCTGCTCTACAGGAGACACATGGCTCATCTGGGCACCTGACCTGGTACTGATGCCCTTGTTTGACATCCCCTCCCTCAATGTCTCCTCAACCTGCTCTGAACCCCTTGGGAACAGAGGCAGGGGTGCCTGACAACTGCACTGAGTGGCTTGTCACCTTGCTGTGGCTTGGGGATGGAGCTCAGAATCATTGGCACAGGGCTGTCTACTCCTATGTCCTGCCCTTCACTTTGGGCAGCCTGCAAACCTCATGGCCAAAGGCAGCAGGGAGCAAATGGTGGCTTTCCACCATGAAGGGCGGCATTGTTGCTGTGATCCCATGTCACTGGGAGCTCCTTGAGAGGGTCTTGCTGGCATGTGCCTGGTGTCCCTCACCCTGACCCTCTTACCAGCAGTGCTCCCCTCCTCCACTTTGCTGACAAAGATGCCCAACCCATGCTCAGAGCCGCCACGGACGCTGAAGCCCAGTTTGCCGTCCACGCTCTTCTCCACTGTGATGGCATTGATGACATCACTCTCATTGCTGCTGGCTGTGGGGACAGGGGAGCAGATGAGTCACACATGCTGTGTGTGCAATGGCAAGGGGTGTCTCTCTCTCTGGAAACATCCCCAGGCCCAGGACAGCCCTCCCTGCCCCTAGACCCAGGGAATTCAGCCACTGGGGCCCTCCTGGCCATGAGGGTGGGCAGGGGGCTGGGACACCCCACACACCTTCGATGGGGGCATTGATGAGGATGACACGGCCCATGGGGGAGGCGGCACGGCTGCTCCGGGTGGTCCCATTGAGCAGGCGGCTCTGCTTGCTGAGGAGGTAGCCGGGGGCCAGGCTGGCTTCGCTGCTGGAGCTCCGCGAGTGGCTGCCTGTCGTCATCCCTGACAGCACCACGTCCCAGTCCTGGGCCATGGTGGCACTGGGCACACCGGCGTCCTGGCGTCTGGCTCAGGGCTGGCTGCGTCCTCACAGGGCCAGGGCTGCCCGTCAGCCAGCGGGGGACATGGCATAGTCCAGAAGCACATGCCCGGGCTTGGGCACCGCTCTTTTTTAGCAGTGCAATGCTGGGGGCAGCTGGCCTGGGCACTCGCCGCTGGCAAGACAGGTCCCAGGCGCTGCAGCACAGCCTGGAGGGACAAGGAGCTTTGTGAACCCCTCTCCAGCCTGATCCCTTCCCGTCCTATGCTGTCCCAAGGATCAAACTGTCACATAGCTCCTGGGTACTACCATGGGGATGTGGGCACAGGCTGCCCTGCCCTGGGGTAAGGATGCTGGGGTGAAAGGGAGCTCTCCCTCGCAGCGTAAATCTGGAACAGGGGATGCAAAGGGGCTTTACTTGACAGCACAAATCCGGAAAGGCTCCAGAGAGGGGAGACGGGGACATCACCTTTATGCTACAGAGCACGACCTGATCTCTCTGGCCATTTCCCATCCTCCCTGGAGGCACTCGGAATTCCCAACACCATGCGGCTGGAGACGGGTGCACCAGTGCCCAAGGCAATTCCCGCGGGGATTTTCCAGGCGTGGGTGAAACGCCACCACGGTGCCCCCCCCACTTCATTTCCCGTTCGCCCCAGCCTGACCTCAATAAATAAGTGATGGTCCCGGCCGCGGGGACACGCCGGTATCCCCGCCGCTGCCAGCCCCCCACAGCGCCCACCCATTACCCCCCGCCAGCATCAGACGCGAGTGCCCCCTCCCAGAAGGGGCGCAGGGGACCCCCTACCGCAGTCCCTCCCCCCCCCCGCCCCGTGCCCTCCTCACCTGTCCCCATGGTGCCACCTGCGAAAGAGACACCTGGCAGCAGCGCGGGGGGGAAGGCGAGGCCGGGGGGCAGCGCCGCCTCCTGCCCCCCCGGCCGCGGGGATTGGCTTTTCCTGTGGGACCGGAGAGGCCATCGGGCGCGGGAGCTGTCAATCGAGAGCGGCCGGGGCTGGCCTTGCAGCTGGCGGGGGGGGGCAGTCTCGTGGGTGTCCCCCGCGCGGGGGTCCGGGGGCGCGACCCCCGGCGAGGCTGCGTGTGGCAAGGGATATGGCGTCCCCCCTGACCTCCGCCCTTAGCGCAGAGCATCCCGGGGGCACACAGGGGAAACTGAGGCACGGTCAGGGGAGGAGGGGTGTCGCGTCCCTCCGCTTCGCTCACTCCGGTGATGCGAGCCGGTATCCCCCCGTGTCCCCCTTCCCGGGGGGCATCGCCTCCAGTCCGGGCCGGCCGTGACCCCCCGGCGGGGCCCGGCGCCGCCAGCGCGAACCCGACACCGCGGCGGTTTCAGGTGATGCGCGGCGGCCGCGGGGACTGCGGGGGGGCTGCGGGCGGGCGGCGGGGGCGGGGGCCGGCGCGGGGGGGCCGCCCCGACAACGCCGGGGTGAGGGGCTGGGGGGGCACGGCCGGCGTGGGAACACGCACCCACATGCACACACACCCCATGCACCCGCACGTCCACGGCATGCGTGTCCGTGCCCTTGCGCGCACTCACAGACACCCGCGGAGCGCCGCACACGCGTGGACGTGGCCCCGCTCACACGCGCGTGTTCCGGCACGCACCGCCCCACGCACGAGCCGGCGCCCACTCCCGCGGAGGCGCGATCCCCGTGCGCTCCGGCGCAACAACCGCGACACGCGTGGCCGCCAACGCGGCGCGTGCGAGCGCGTCGCTACGGACACGCGCGGCGCAACGGACACGCGGGCATCGAGACCCCGGGGACACGCGCGCGGCTGACACGGGGACGCGCGGAAACGCGCACGTGAACACCCACGTGCAAACACGCGCGCACGAGCAATCGAGCGAGCGAAGCCGAGCCGACGTGCGAGCACACGCGCGCGGTCACGGGCAGGCGCGTGCACGCCCACGGGCACGCCCACACAAGCGCGGGAGGGCCGCGGGCACCGCGTGTGGCTCGGCACGTACCGCTCCCCCCGCCGCCGGCCCCGGTCACGCGTGGTCCCCGCCGCCCCCCGCGCGCCGCCCTCCCCGTCCCGCCCCGCCCGCCCGGCGCGGGGCCGCCCACCCGTGACGAGGCCGCACGTCAGCGCGCGCAGGGGCGGGAGTGGGGCGGTGGCTGCGGTGACGGCGGCGCGGACACGGCGGGCGCTGTCGCGGGAGCCGTGAGTGTGGAGGGTGCCCCGGGTCCCTGTGCAGGGGGGGTTACGCGTGGCGGGAGGGATGCTCGGCGGCGCGAGAAGGAAGGAAGGAGAGCCCTGCTTCCCTCGGGGCAGGGCGGGTGTGGAAATAGAGCCGCATCGGGTGTGTCGGTGCCTTGCTGGGAGGGACATTCCTCCTTCCAGTGCCCTTCCTCACTCTGCTCTCCCGGTGCTGGCAGCAGCTGTGGCCCCTAAGTGGTGGGTCCCGCTCCCCTCCTCTGTGGCCGCGGTGCTCTGCTGGGGTGGGGGTCCCTGATTACTGGTGGCTGGTGTGGGCAAGGTCGGGGATTTCTCTTCGGTGCATTGCAAGGTGCAGTCCCATTACAGGTCGCACCACCCACAAACTGCTTCATGTGCTGGGAGGGCTCAGGAGTCGCTGCTGAGCTCCTTTACAAAGGGGCTTCCTGTTCACCCCTTGTCACCGCAGACTGGGGGAACACAGAGCTTCTGCAGCAGGGATGTGGGGGGGACACAGAGGCACCACATTCCATATAACCCTTTCATCCCCTGCCCTGCCAGAAGATGCCACCATCCTTGCCTGCCACCATCAACATCCGGGAGCCCCGTTGGGACCAGAGCACCTTTCAGGGCCGGGCCAAGCACTTCTTCATGGTGACCGACCCCCGAAACCTGCTGCTCTCAGGGGCTACACTGGAGGAAGCCCGACGGGTGGTGGAGGACTACAGGTACCCACTGGGAAGGTGGATGTACCCTCAGCACTGCTCCCAAGCAGGAGCCATTCCCAGGAATGGGAATAGAAGTGATGCTGGCCCCCCTGGCCAAAGCCCCCAAAACTGCCTGGCTGGTCCCTAAGGCATCTCCCAGCTGCCCCAAACGGTGTGGGGGAGCAGTTTGGCCATGTGTGCTGGCAGATGGTCTTTCAACAGGTGTTACCCTTACCTGGCAGGGCAGGCACCATACACCCTGGGCTGACAGAGGACCAGCTTTGGCGGGCGAAGTACATCTATGACTCGGCTTTCCACCCTGACACGGGCGAGAAGATGATCCTTGTGGGACGCATGTCCGCTCAGGTCCCCATGAACATGACCATCACTGGTTGCATGTTGACCTTCTACAGGTACCTGTCCACTCCTCACCTCAGGACCAAGAGGATGCCTAGAGGATCCTCCTGGCTCTGGGGTGAGGAGGGGACGCATGTCCCGTACCCCACTCGTACTTGTGCTGTAGGAGCACGGGTAACATCCCCCAGTGTCTCCAGCACCCTCCTCTCTCTGGCAGGACCACACCAGCTGTGCTGTTCTGGCAATGGGTTAACCAGTCCTTCAATGCCATTGTCAACTACACCAACCGCAGCGGAGATGCACCCATCACCCCCAGGTGAGCATCTCTCTGACCAGGTCCTCGAGGCACCCCAAAACACCAGGGTGTGCCTTGCATAGCAAGGTACTGTGAGATGGGACAATGGAGACCTGGTGAAGGCAGAGATGGATGCCATTGGGGCTGTCAGGGTTAGTGGTAGAGCTGAGAGAGGAACCCAGACGTCCTGATGCTCTTGAAGGGCATGCTATTCCTTCCTTTGGAGGGGCAACTGGGATGGGAAGAACCTGGATTACTGGTGTCACTTCCTGCTCTTTCAGCCAGCTGGGGACAGCCTATGTGAGTGCAACCACGGGGGCAGTTGTCACAGCACTGGGACTCAAATCCCTCACCAAGGTAAGCTGATCCTTGGCCATCACAACTGGGGAATGTAGACCCTCCCCATGGGATCTCCCTGAGCTCTGAGCTGAGCAGGGGATTCACCTGGAGTGGGGGAGAAAATGAAGAAAAGGGATTTGCTGAGGTTGCCCGCATAAGGCAACTGCTCTCCCCAGTGATGGCTGTGGAGATGGCCTGTCCCTCCAGCCTTGCTCTGGATGTATTTCCAGGCTTCTTTCACCCCTCAGCCTCTGTCCAGGCCTGGCAGGGGACCTGGGTCCCCTCATACCCTTTGATCTGTGCAGCTGAGACTTGTAGGGGAGGAGGGAACACTTCTCCCCCAGTGGGGCTGGGATACCCCAAGGTCTTGCAGGAAGACGGAGGCAGACCCAGGGACAGCCAGCTCTGCCCCCAGACCCTCTATGTGACGTTCTCCTGCTTTTCCCCCCAGCACTTGCCAGCCATCATCGGCCGGTACGTGCCTTTTGCGGCCGTGGCAGCTGCCAACTGCATCAACATCCCACTGATGAGGCAGAGGTGAGCCACCTGAGGTGGGACAGGCTTGCCTCAGGGTTCGTAGGCGCTGGTGGGGAATGCAGGGACTTCCTTGCTGATCCTTAGCCTGGGGGGTTGGCTTGAGGGTACAAGCACTTGGTTGCAACCCAGGGGGTTATTGGTCCCTGTACAGCCCTGTTGAGGACTGCTGCCAAATGTGAATGTGGCTCCAGCTGAGACCCCTCTGATTTATTGTGAGCCAGTGGATGGGGTACAGGAGGATGCCAGCCTCCCTTGGAGACATGTCCCTGTCCTGTGTCCTGATCCCCTCACCATTATGCCCTGTGACCCCCTGACCCTCTGTGTCCCTGCAGAGAGCTCAAGCTGGGAATCCCTGTCACTGATGAGAATGGGAACCGCCTGGGTGAATCCACAGCAGCAGCACAGAAGGCCATTTTCCAGGTGGTGGTGTCCCGTATTGGCATGGCAGCGCCAGCCATGGGTGAGTGTTTCTTCCTCCACCTGTGTTGGAAGATTGCAGCTGATCCCTGGCAGCATGGGATGGGGTCCCACTGCTGGCAGGGAACTGTGAACTCTGGGAGCTCATCTCCTTCCTCCCTGCCTCAGCCATTCCGCCGGTGATCATGAACATGCTGGAGAAGAGAGCTTTCCTGAAGGTACCAGTGAACCTGGGATGGGCAGGTGGGCGTAGGGACACCCACCAAGCTTGGCACATTGTTGGCACCCCTCAGGGCTGGCACCCTATTGGGGAATAGTCACCTTCCTGCCCTGACCACCACACTGACACACATCCTCTCCCTGTCTCTGGCAGCGGTACCCCTACCTGAATGCTCCCCTGCAGGTCAGCCTGGTGGGACTCTGGTAAGTCCTCCTCCACCGATGGGCATCGCTGCTCTGGGCAGATACTGAGCCCAGATGTATGGTACAGTGCTGCTGGGAACCCTGCTTGGCAGTGGGGGGAGAGAGCTGCCCTGAAGTTTCCTGGGGGGTGCCAGAGCTTGGTCAGGCTAGTTGCACCCCAGGCAGATGGGATGGGATATGAGGTTCTGGCACCAGGAGTTGTCTTGCTTCATCTTGGTGTCTCTCAAGCCTGCCATGGGCTCCTACTCAGCACTGCTGTTCCCCCACATCATTGGGGGACAGACTTTGCCCCTCCTCAGAGACAAATGCAGAGTCTGGAGCTTGGAGAGGGCATCTCTGTAGCCCTTTCCTGGCTGAACACCCGGCACAGCTCTGGCCTGCCTCATTGCTGCTCTGGGATCAGGCCATGGGTGGGTTTGGGTGATTTATGCAGCCCAGCTTCACCTTTCCATGTCTTTCCTTTGCAGTTTGGTGTTTGCCACCCCGTTGTGCTGTGCACTCTTCCCACAGAAAAGGTACAGACGGGCACTTTGCCTGCACGTGTGGCTCCTGTGTGGGATGGGGGTGCTCTCTGTCTCCGAAAAGATTCTCTTGCTTTTTGAGCAGTCAGGGGCTTAAACCAGTACACACACATCTCTGTGCACAGGCAGCAGTGCAGACCCAAGGGTCTGCGCTGGGCCATGGGGATAGCCTCCCCATGGGGTGCAGCAGGTAGTTTCCAGCCTGAGGCCACTGGTGGCTATACCCCTCCATCCTCTGTATCCATGTTTCCTCTACAGCTCAATGCCGGTGAGCAGCCTGGAGCCTGAAGTCCAAGATCAGATCCGGAAGAAAGATCCATGGCTGGAGACTGTTTACTTCAACAAAGGGCTCTGAGCAGGTCCTGGGGTGGCCAAGATGTGCCCCATGGAGCTGCCAGGCCAGCGCATTGCTGAGCTTTGCCCTTTGGATCTCCTTGGGGCTGCTGCCGCTTTCCCTTGGCCGTTGTGTGTCCATAGGTCCCAGGTGCTCAGCCCTGCTTCCCGGGGTGCCTGCAGGCATGCAGCACCACACCAAACCCTGTCCCCGTGCCCGGCTCAGCCCTGCTCTGGGGACCTCCTGGCTGGCACCCTGGTGCACTCCTTCTCTCTGCGTGTGCCTGTGGCTCTGTGCAGTGCACAGGGAAGTGCAGGCAGCAACACCAAGGACCTTGTGAGCTGTGGTGGAAGGAAAAACAAAAGTGAGATGAGGAAGAAAATGGTGCTCCCCAGCTTTAGGAGGCAGCAGAGAATCAGCAACTGAAGGTAGAGTACCTCTGCAGGCACCCTACAGTGCCCAGCGGTTCAGCAGCTGGTGCCTGGGGATGGCAGAGCAACTTTGGAGAGGAAAACTCCCCATACCCAAAATAGCTGGGGATGAGTGATCGATTGCACGTAGTGGCTGGAACTCAGAGTGGGGGGCTCTCCCAGCCCAGGCATGTGCTCCCAGCTCACCTTCTGCTCTCCTCCAGGCTGCTCTGGGGATTTAATCTGGCTTTCTGCTGCTTCCGTCCCCAGAGCAAATGGCACATTTTAATCCCAGTAGAGTCTTGGTTTTTATTCTCATTTTCATGCCATCTGTGTTCAGGGCTGGGTTTCCCCTGAGGGGTTACTCTACCCCCTCCTGGAGTGCTTGCTTTCAGGTGGACCTTCTCAAATAGCTCTAAATGCACTGTGGTTTCCTCTAGATATTTTTGATATACATATAATGTACCTATATACACCAAACAATAAAGGCAGATTGTTTATACAAAACCAACAGCAAAGAGAAGTGTGCTGCTCCCTAATTTGTATATGGTGGAAAGCGTCTGCTATTGGGGTGAGGATGGGAGCAGGAGAGAGGGGCAGGCTTCCTTTTGGGGTGCCTCTGCACCCCCAGGGGCTGGGTTCTGCTTTCCAGCCCACTGCCTTTGCAGCAGCTCTGGCTGGCCTGGCATGTGTTTAAGCTTATCCAGCTGTCAGGAGGGTTTTTTTTAGTACAGTCGGCTTTGGACCTCGCTGGGCGCAGAGAGCTTTGCTAAGCTGCTGCCCTGGATGCTGCTGGTTTGGAGAGGCCAGAGCGTCACCCTGGCTCTGCCCACACTCACACCCCCTCTTGCAGCCCGCTCACAGGACAACTCTGGCCCTGCTCCTGTGCCTTCCCTGCAGGACTATTTTTACCCCACTTTCTATGAACAGCTATCAGAGAGCACATTGCAGAGCACATTACTGCTGTTGCAGGACCCTGGCAAGCCTGCGGGCAGCAGCTGCCTCCCCCTCAGCTTTCTGTCTGACAGGCAATCAGAAAGAGCAATGGATGTCCAGCCAGGGAGAGGAGGGATGGAGGCAATCGTGCTCTGCAGTGCCCCATGCTGAAGGAGGGAGTGAGGCTACTGCAAAGGCCAGGATGGGCAGATAACAGCAGTGACGAGACAAGAGCCAGGCAGCCCAAAGCCACCCTGTGCCACAGCTTCCACAGCTGGCAGGGGCTGGCAGAGGCCAGGCTTCAACTGCTCCCCTCAAGGGGCACCCAGGAGAACACCTGCACCCAGCACCTGCCCAGGGTGGGGAAGTGAGTGGATTGGGACAGGCACATCAGGGATCTGTCTCCCTCCTTCTCCCGGCCCCAGAATATTGCAAAGATCTCCCCTGAGCCAGCCATTGGCAGCTTATAAATAATGCAGCCCCTTGCCTTGCAATAAGGGCTTGTCAGTAGCTATTCTGCTCTCATAAATTAAAGATGAAAAGGTACAAGGCTCTTGCCAGAAAAATGAAGACAAATTTTTAATAGCTTGCCAAGGCACAGGGAGCTGGAGCTCTCAGGAAAAATGAATTACGTTTTTATTATGTGTTTTATTGTGGTATAATTGAACGGGATTATCTGAGAATACAATATATTTCCAGAGCAGTGTAAAGAAAACAAAAATAATGATGACACCTGCCTCCTCCCACACACACCTCCCGGCTTTGCAGGGACACCCTCCTTGTGTGTGCCGGCCCTGAGCTGCTGGTGTCCACTCCACAGGAGGCAGAGATGGAAACGGGAGGGCCATGGGACCAGAGACACAGATGCTCGGGGTGGCTGGGTCTGGCCTGGCTGAGTCTGGGCTAACCCCAAGAGACTTCCAAGATCCATGAGCCTGGGATACAGGGCAGTGTGGGGTGGCACACAGAGCCACTGAGTGTCTTTCATCTGTCACCTGCTTTCATTCCATCCCTGAGATCGTCTTTGGTCTGCCCCACATCTGCACAAGCTGGCACCACTAGGCAGAGACATGAAAAACTCAGTACTGGAACGTTGCAGGTGTGGGCTGCTCAGCCACGGTGCTCTCTCCTGGAGCCAGCAGCGGTGCAGATTCAGCCACTTCACTGCACTAGGGGGAACTGGGGATTCCCCTAAGTGGGAAAGAGAAATCTTACTTGGCCAGTGAGTTCTGGGGTGTTGACACGCCCAAAAGGGAAACTGCTGCCTCTGCAGGGGAGCCCAGGATGTAGTAGTGGAGGCAGGGGAGCAAGGATGCTCAGTCCCTTCCGGAGCTGGCTCATCACAAAGGTCAAGGGCCAGTCCCAGAAAGAGAGCAGCTGGATGTCCCCAGGGGTGCTGGGGGTGCTGGGCGGCACTAGGCTGGGGACATCGATTGGTCCCTGGCATTTTTAATGAGCTGCCCGACCACATGCTTTAACCTTGCCCATAATGAGGGCGAGCAGCAGCAATTCCTACCGCCTCAGCCGGCTCCCCCAGCCTTAATGAGCTAATCAATACTTGTTCTCAGCTTAATTTCCAGCTAATTGCTCTTTAATGACGCCTGGAAATGGGCAGCCTCTTGCAGGGGGGAGCGGGCAGGCTCCCCCTCCCCAGTGGCCGTCCCCAGTGGCAGCGGGTGCCCGGGTGCTGGCAGCGGGTCACCTTCCCTGGCTGCGTCCCAGCCCTGCTGGCGCTTCTGGAGGCTGGGGAAAGGGAGGGTGGCAAAGGCGGCAGCGGGCGCAGTGCTACTGAGCTGGCAGCACCCTCTGGAGCACCCACCCCGTCTGGGGGGGCCATGCAGCCCTGAGCACCAGGGCAGGCTGAGCAGAGGATCCCACTGTCACAGGAGGATGTGCCCAAGCCCCTCAGGACATTACATCGCGGTGAGGGCTCCCAGGCTCGGCTGATGGTGGGGCTTTTAGTGCGCAGGAAGATAAGGGTGGTGGGGCTGAGGTGTGCATGCATTACTGCGAGTTCTGCAGCCCCCAGGTTCGGAGTCAGTGTCACCGCAAGGGGCCGAGGACGAGGCCAGCAGTGCCCTGGAGGTGGCAGCAGAGACCCCGCAGCCGCCTGCCCGCACCGCCACCCGCAGCCGGGCCGGGGCAGCCCTGCGGGCCGGGCGGGACACGCAGGGCCCCGTTTGCCGCGGGCTGTGGGAGGAGCCGGGCGGGTCACGGGGCCGTGGAACCCGTTCTCACCCGGCACCGCAGTGTCAAAGTTGGCACGGTCGTGCCAGTCCGGGGACATTCCGGGAATGCAGCCCCCGCCGCCTTTTCGGTTCCTGCCCCTGGGTTATTAGACTTGCGCTTGGATGGGGCTGGTGGAAAAACCTCAGGATTCCTGCCGGGATGGAGCTGAGCCGCGGCTCTTGCCGGGGACCCCGGGGCGTCCCTTACCATTCGGCCGTCGTGCCTCGGGGCCGGGTGACCCTGCACACAGCTGCAACCGCTTCCCCAAGAATTTGCTGACGGGTTGGTTCTTCAGACGAATTTGGTCTGGAAAAGCCTGGAGAAACCTGAGCCTGGCTGCTTCCTAGAGCAGGTCCGGCCTGGCACGCAGGCGGGGTGACCTGCCTGCTGCCCGTGCCTTGTCCCCACAGTGGAACCCTGGAATGTGGCTGGGGCCCCTCGAGAACCACTCAGCCTTGGGCTGGCCAGAGCTGATTCAGGCTGTCAGACAGCAGGCAGCAGAAAGTGTATTTGATGTGAAATGAGAGAGATTTGGTTTATTACCAGAAGGAAACCCCTATGGCCCAGGCAGTGTGCCGGCAGCATTCTGTCCCAGGATCTCTGGTGACATGTGCTTCTGCTGTGACATAACCCACATTCTCAACCCTGCCAGCCCAGCTGCTGACATGATGTTCGTTGAGTCACTTGGCCTAGGACTTTTTTTTTCCAGAGTGGATTTTTCCCTTGGCTTTGTCTGCCATAAACCCCAGATTGCTATGGGGCATCTGGGGGATCAGCCCAAAGCCACGGGGGGGTCAGTGCGGCCAGGGCCAGTGTGGTACCCCTGACTGGATGTGATGTGTTTCATTCTGATGGCAGAGCTCTGGAGGGATGCCAAGGATGTGGGCCTGCCAGGAACACCCATGGACCCCTGGCTTCTATGGGACCATCACAATTTGAGAAAACAGTGATGGGGAGCAACCCACCAGGAAGGGAGGAGGAGACTTCTGTGCTTTAGGCTCAGCCTTCAAAGCCCAGCTCCAGGAGCTTCACTGGGCTCACGAAAAGTGAGGAAAGAGAGATAACTAGCCAGCACTGGTAGGGAGCCAGGAATGCAGTTTACCCAAGTGCCAGGCCATGCAGGGCTGTGATCATCTTTTCCCCACAAAGCTGTCAAACAACCTAAGCCACAAACCCCATTTGAGCCACGGCTGTGTTGATTGACTTCAGGTGTGATTGAGCAGAACTTGTTAAGCACAGGTTAGCTCTTCCACCTCTCATTCATTGCTGCTACTGTCTATTAACACATTCAATAGTCTCATTAAGCAGGAGGTTTAATTAACTGCCACGTTTGAGCTCCATCTTGTTGAGCTGACCTAAGCTGCCCTTGGCTTTCTGAGGCTGGGTTGTATTCCTCCACAAGTGGACCTGCTTGTGCTCAGACCTGTGTTTGGATTTCATCTTCGGCCAGGGGTTCTCCTCAGTTAGTGGCTGATGCTGCCATGACGCTCTGGTGAATTCAGCCACCCAGAGGCCATGACAACCCCATGAAGATAAGACACACCAAGTGTTTGGGCCATGGCGCATGGGAGGAGGAACCATGTGTAAGAAAGGACAGCAGCAACGGGGCCTGTTCCCCCTTGCCGAGGGCAAGAGACACAAATAACCCAAAACACTGAAGGTCTATTCTCAGCAGTGCCTGAGATTTAAGTGCGGGCTCTGTTTCTGTGCTGGCCAGGAGCTTTGTGAGCAGGAGGTGGCATACAGGGCCAGGCTTGCTTCACTGCTTTGCCCCACTGTGTGGAGCAGGGGCAAGTGAGGGTGTGCAGGAATGCCTGAACATGCAAGTCCTTCATCCCAAAGTGGGAAGTGTGGTATGGCAGGGATAGCCCAGGAGGCTCAGCACTCCTGTCTGAGGCTCAGCACTACAGTCTGTCTCCTCTATGCTGAGGCTCTGTCCCAGCATGCAGGAAAACCTCAGCTCTTCCCGAGTTTTTCCCTGCTCCCAAAACAGCTGCAGCCCCAGCTGCTCAGCAACTCGTGGATGCTGGACCTGAAAACTTGTGGCATGTGGGGACTGAACTCAATAGGTTGGACAAGGGGAGCCAGGGCGGGAGGCAGCCCTGCGCCAAGGGGCTGGGGGCCACAGAGGGGGAGTGGGACTTGAGGCTAAAGGCAGAGCTGGCAGGAAACCCCCCTCTGCAGCAGGGGGCTGGGGAGGGGAGCTTGGCCGGCAGAGGCAGATTTAAGGGGGCTGAAGCCTGCTGCATTTTCCGTTCGTTAGACATGGCTGGACTCACAATGTGACCGAGTAAAAGCCCGGAAACCCAGAACAAATTTGCAGGAGGGTGTTGGAAAGCAAAATCAGATTTTTGCAGCATGGTGAAGGAAACCAGATCCTTAGAGGGGTCCTGCTTTGCTTGAGCTTCATGGGAGAACTAAATCCCACAAATTCCTTGCCTGGAGAGGAGCAGGCTGTGTGATCCCCCCCGGCATGGCATCTGGAGCAAGATGCAAAGGCACGGTGTGTGTTTGTGCTGCAAAGGCAGGCTGGCTCTCCCAGTCCTCAGTGCCAATTCCAGAGAGAGAGAAACTGAGGCAGGGAGCAGCGAGGCAGCTTGCTGGGAAGGTGTGGAGCCCCAGCCCTGCACATAGGTTTTGCACTGCTGTGGCAGGGAGCAGCCCCACCACTGCCATTTCTCCCAATAGCTCCACTCCAGCAGAGGCAGCGCCGTGGTTTACACCCCAATACCCCCTTCACACGTGGCTCCCGGTGTGAGGCGAGTGCAGACATTCCCAGGAGCTATCCCCCCATTTATTTGCTGCAGCTGCTCAACTTTTCAGTCTATGTTTCCCAGCCAAATTACAGCCTGAGAGACGCTTTTGACCACTTCTTTAGCCATGCCCTCCTCTGCCATCCACTTGTCCCCAGGGACTGCTGCCAACTTGGACTGCAAAGGAGGGGACCCCAGCCCCTTCCTGCCCCATGGATGGGGCGGAGCATCAGCCCAGGTGCCGCACACGACTGGGGGTGATTCCAGCGGGGAGGTGCCGGTGCCAGGGAGCCGGAGCGGCAGAGCCCCGGGGCCAGGCTGCGGTGCGTGGCGGGACCCCGGCAGGGAAGGGGTGCCAGCCAGCCCGTGTCCCGGTCCAGGGACGGGCCGCGGGCCCGGAGAGGGGCGGGGGGATTCACGTTTCGCTGACATCACGGCGGTGCTGGAGCGGCCGGGGGCCAGCAGCCCTGGGGGCCAGCAGCCCCGCCGCCACGGTCACCGCGCACCCGCGGCCTCCGGCACCGGCGCCTCCGGTAAGTGGCGGCTTATGGCGGGGTGGCTCCTGGGGACCCCCAAGGGACGTCGTGCCCCTTCCCAGCGCTCTTCCAGCACCCCCAGCGCCTGCACTCCAGACATGCGGAGCCAGAGACCAACTTTGCAATTCCCCCGTACCCTTTCACCGGCCCCCCACATCCATCGGGGGATGAAGCCTTACTCCGTACAGACCGGTAGGGTGGGCTGCGGGAGGGCTCCGGCACTGGGACCCTCTGCCTCTTTCCACCCCTGGGGCGTCTGGTGGTGTCTGGTAAAGCGGTCAAATCATCACGGTTTTTTATCCGGGGGATGCATATGTGTAACCCAGTATCCGGGCCATCCCCACCCCAGTTCTGGGCTGTGTTAGCCCCGAGAGGGGGGTTGTAGCTGCCGCTTGCTCTTCCGTGCTGTTCCCAGCGGGAGGGGAGGGGACTGCCTGTCTAAATAGGTCCCCTCCCCGGCCCCGCTCGCTTATGCTGAGTCGCCCCGGGGCGGAGGACCACAATTTCACCCATCTCAGGGAAGGCAGACAGGGTATAACAGGGGGCAGGGAGGGGTGTTCGCAAAGGGATTTGGTTCATTATCACCCTCTCTGGGGACAAGCTCTGAGATGCCACGTTCCCCCCCCCCTCCCCCCTCCAGGGAGAGATGGGAAGCCCGGAGTAGAGCAGCTTCTTCCTTGCCTGAATAGGTAGTTCAGGCTTGGAGTTTGCGGGCAGGGTCCCTGCTGTGCTGGTACACATTGATCACACTGGGTCTGCTGTCAGTCCAGTGATTGCTCACCTGTGCACTGGGCTCCTCCATGCTCACCTTCAGTTGCCTGTGTGATGACTGAGGGGGTCACAAAACCTTCTGGGGAGTGGACATTTGTTCCCCTGTTCAAGTAGGTGGTGCCTAAAAATAGGGGTTACGGCACAGGGAGGGAAGGAGAACAAAAGCCAGGCCTGAGTGGGAACATCGTCCTGACTTGGCTGCCTCCAGCACAGAAAGAGCACCTTGTCTGCAGGATCAGCCACTCCATTGTGCTTGTACACTGGTGAGGGAGGAAAAAAGGGTTTGCAACTCCTGCAAAGCAGTGGGGAAAGGAAAGGGGCTTGAGAGCAACTTTTTGACAGGAGACCAGGAGCAGGGTATGAACGAGCTGAACCATAATGTAGAACAGCCTGTCCAGTGCCCTGCCAGCCCTGTGGCTTCCCAGGCTATGTTGGGGTCAGAGGAGGCTGGACTTTGCATGCTGGGCTGCCAAGGGAACAAGGATTAAACCTTATGGCTAGGGTCATCAGCACTGTCTCTCCAGAAGATGCTCAGTGTCTCAGGGCAGGAGCTGGCAGGGGAGCTCTAGGGTGCAAAGGCCATGACTGCAGGGCTGGGGGTGAGAGGGGCTGCGACCAACCCTCCCCTGCACATCGTGCAGCGTTGCTGCTCAGAGCAAGCCAGCCAGGAGACAAAGGAGTGGGAGATACTTCCTGCACCAGTAACACACTTTCTCCCTCCTCACAGGCCAGGATGGCTCCTCAGATCTAGACAGGGAGACCAGAGCAGTGCCAGAAATCCCCATCCAAGTGACAGTGGGACTGGGATAGAGGAGCTGCCGTGAGGATGTCCGAAGCCAAGCCCTTCAGCATCTCTTGCCTCGTGCTTTCCTTGCTCTCCTTGCACTGGGCTTTGCTCCAGCTGGGCCAGGCTTTTCCCAGCACCTCTGACTACCTCCAGCGGGGCTGGCAGCGGCTGCTGGAGGAAGGGGAGGGCTGCACTGAGTGCCAGCCAGAGGAGTGCCCGACGCCACGCGGGTGCCTGGCAGGCACGGTGCGGGATGCCTGCGGCTGTTGCTGGGAATGTGCCAACCTGGAGGGACAGATCTGTGACCTGGACAACACCAACCACTTCTACGGCAAGTGTGGAGAGCACCTGGAATGCCGTCTGGATGCTGGGGACCTGCGTCACGGAGAGGTGCCTGAGCCCCAGTGTGCCTGCCTCTCCCACCTGGCCCTCTGCGGCTCTGATGGCAAAACCTACGCCCAGATCTGCAAGTTCCTGGAGGCAGCCCATGCTCACCCCGATGCCAACCTCACTGTAGCCCATGAAGGTCCCTGTGAGTCAGGTAGTGGCCCTGGAGCTATGGGAAGAGCCAAGCAAGGGGGTCTGGCTTAACTGTTCCACCTGGCAGCAAAGCCAGGGACAGGACTGCGCTGGGGGCTGCTCCCTGCAGTGCCAGGTTCCCACTAGTGCCCCCACTGTGCTGCGCTGGGGGAGCCCCTTGCAGATCCAGTGCTTGGAGAAATATGGGAGCAGCTTTGCCAAGAGGGAGTGGATTTTATGGAAGCAACAAATCCTGCTGGAGCAGATGGGGAAGTTCCAGGGAATTGTTAGCGAATTCTTGGCGTCAGGGCTGGGTTCATACTGGCCTGTTGCTCCTGAGAAATGTGCCTGCCTCCTGCAAATAGAAACCAGGGTTGGTTTGGCTTGGCTGTGTGATTTCCATCTCCCATTTAAAACTCGGGTGGGGGTTGAGAGGGGACAGTCTAGCAGGAAGGCCTTGCCCCATCCTGCCCAGCACAGGTCACCCAGGGATGTCACTGCAGCCTAAGGAGTGTCAAGGTTGACCTTATTTTCTGTAGATCATCATCTGTTTTCCCATGTATATTTGGAGGTGGAAACCTTCCCTTGAACTCTGGCTCATGCTATAGGCCAGATCATGGAGCAGGTGTGTGTGAGGACAGTCCTCCCTCTGTCCCTCAGGGAAGGGATGTGGAACCTGGAGCTGTTGGCTCCATCCAGGACATGGGGACCTGCTGACTCCCTTCATTGCTGGCACGAGCCCTGTGTCAGAGCAGAGGCCTCACTTGGCTGGAAGCTCAACTACCTCATCCATCCTCACCTGGATGAGTGCCCCTTGGCCTTTCTCCCACAGGAGGAGCGTGCTCCAATGGCTCAGGAGAGCTTTGTTTTGTAACATTGCTGTCATTGCACTCTTCCTGCTGCGTGTGTCTCTTGAGCATCACTGTACGGGCAGGGAAACAGAGGCCAGCAGGGATGGCAACCCTCCATGGACTGTGGGGGGTAGGGGAGGGAGCTCCCAGTCCCAGCTGTGAGGAGGGACCATGTCCTTGGGAAAGGTGGGGATCTGCCATGGGAGGGAGAGGAGACAGACATGGGAAGGGTCCCAGCATCTCTATGTGAACCAAATGCTGCTGCTCCAGAGACCAGCCCAAGAGAGTCTGTGGGACCTGCCAAGGGTGGGACCTCTTCTGAGCCCACCCTGCTCTCCTCTCCCCCCCTCCCAGAGCCTCAGATCACCTCTCCTCCCTATGACACATGGAACATTACTGGGCAGGATGTCATCTTCGGCTGCGAGGTCTTCGCCTACCCCATGGCATCCATTGAGTGGAGGAAAGATGGCACAGAGATGCTGCTGCCAGGAGATGACCCCCACATCTCTGTCCAGGTGAGCCGTGTGCCCAGGGCATTGAAGACAACCCCAGAGTGACCCAGTGCTTCCCAGGGCTCATGGACAGCGAGACCTGAGAGTGGTCATACTCTGGGAATGGCTAAGCCTGGCTGCCTGGGGATAAGAAGGGGTGACTGGAGGCTCTATAACATGAGAACTAACTGAGCTAGGGCTGGTGTCTCAGTGGTAGGAGCCATCAGCATATCTCTCTTCTGTGATTTCCTCTAGTAATTTTTGAACTTATTCATAGAGTCCTGAAGCAGGGAGTTTCCCACTTGCCTGCCTTTAGTTTGCTGTGTGTGCTGGCTTCACTTGCAGTCTTGATGGCAGGGCTGGAAAGAGAGAAGGAAAGAGGACTTCCCTAGTGCCTTACAGCCTGGCTTGTCCTCTGGTCCTACCAGCACGCTCGGGCAGTTCCTGCCCTTTTTTCCCATCAGAAGGGCTTCTCTCCCTGAGCTGGCAGGCCCAGGGGTCAGCATCCTGCCAGCCCCAAATATAGCACCCAGCTGGGTGTACCTAGCTATTAGAGGGTGTGGGCAGAGGCGAAGGGGCCATGCACCTCAGCCGAGCACAAACGAGGAAGAAACTGTGGTAGGATGGACAGAGGGAGCCAGAGGAGCAGGTGGAACCTGCACCATGGTCCCCTTCCATCTTTCTGTCCTTCAGGCCTCCCCACAGCTTGTCGCAGGGTCTGACTGAGGATCTTCACCCCAAGCAGGACTACCCTGCCTAACTGGAGGAAACTCTACTGTCCTCCACCCCTGGCCACCACACCATAATAGCAGCCTGCAAACACAGCTGCAGCCCAGCTGGGTCGGGAAAAGCTTATTTATTCTGGGGGATAAACAGAAAATAGCATGGTTGCTGCCAGAGCAATCCTGGGACCTCAGTGCCTGCTGAAAGGGGACCCGGGGCTCTGTGGCACAGACTCCCTCTTGCTTCTGCCACAAGTGCTGATAGAAATCCTCCCTTCTTGCAGTTCAGAGGTGGCCCCCAGAAATACGAGGTGACAGGCTGGCTCCAGATCCAGGGCGTGCGGGTGACGGACGAGGGCACGTACCGCTGCTTCGCCAGGAACAGGCTCGGGGAGGTGGTGGCACTGGCCAGCCTGACCGTCTTCACACCGGGTGAGCACCGCCTCTTTATCCCCCTGCTCTCATGGGGACGTGGGAAGAGATGTTTGGGCACAGCACACCAGTATGGCAGGAGCTGCTGGAGCATGGGGCTGTGCTGGGGATGCCCCTGAAAGCTGCTGTGCATGGTTTGGCTTTGGTCCTGGTGGGGAAGGAGACAGGCAAAGCAGGGTGGCATTGTCACATTGTCCTCATGCTGCCATTTCAGACCAACTCAACCTGACAGACTTCTCCCTGCTGAAGCCCCGCACGACACCTGAGGACTACAGGGACAGTGAGGAGGACTACTACTAGCCCAGAGATGGCATGTTCAGCTGCAGAGATCACCTTGCCCACAGCGACCCTTCCCTGGGGCTTGGGGACATCTCTGGACAAGCATCCTCTGGCCCAAAACTCCTTTTCTGAACAGTCCTGCTACAACAGCCTGTTGTTTGGGGTGGGGGACAGGGTGACACAACCTTTTGAGGTGCTAGGGGATGGGATACTGGCTGGTTGGCTAGGACTGGGACCAGGGACAGCTCTGCCTGGAGCGGGGTGGATCTGTCCTCTGGCACTGAGTGGAGACACGATGGCAGGTAGGACACGGTGGGGACAGCTGTGCTGTGTGTGATGAGGACTTGGTGCTGGGGATGGAGACAGCCTCCTTTAGGGGAGTGAGGCCAGGGCAGGGGCATTATGTCCTGTATGAATAATTTCTGGGGAAGCTGAGCAGAGAGCTGGGACCTGACTGTGATAACCAGCGTGTCACACCCCCCTGGCCCCCTCCATCTGCTCTGTATCCCCCAAGCACAGAGACATCCCAGCTTCTCCCCAGAACCCGAGGAACCTGCTGCCAAAACACCCTTCTCTTCTGTTTTGTTTTTAACCAGAAAAGTAGTGATTTGAGGAAACCAGGCACTTTTGGCTTTCAGGGCTGTCTTTTCTCCAGCTGAACCACCCTTGTGGTCAGAAACACTTTGGCCTTTTTTTGACTGACTGAATTTTTCCCTTCCATGCCTTTGACTGACTTCATGCTTTCCTTTGTCATTTCAGTTGATGTTATTTAAAATATACATGTAGGTCAAAGCCAAGGCTGGCTGACTGTCCTGCATCCACAAGGATGATTATGGGTGTGAGGAAGGGTGCAAACACTGTGGATGCTTCCTTGTCCATTGTGGGGTGCTTGTGTTGAGGAGCCCTCCTGCACATCCCAGTGCTCACAGCTGGTCATGGTGCGGGTCCTGCCCTTCCCACCCCACCTGGGGATGGGGGTGCCCAGCAGACAATCTCCTGTGCAGTGGTGATGCATCAGCTCCAATCACTGTACTCCCATGTTTTTGGATCCCATCCCACTGCTGCCCATTTTCATTTTGGGGTCCCAAGTTCTGTGACACTGGGGTCTCCACCCAGGTGACCACAGCTCTGTCAGGTTGAAGCAGCTCTGTGACTAGCTGGTGAAGTAAAGGGGTGCTCCAGTTTCCACTGGAAATATTATATTAAAAAAAAAAAAAAAAATCCCACCTACCTCCCAGAGCTGGTGATTTAGAGCAAAATTTCATTTGGGGGAGCACAGGAAGGAAGCTCAGAACTGCACTGTGCTGCTCACTGCCCAGAGAGGGCTGTCAGGACCCTTCCTCTGGGCATTCTGGGGCTGAGCTCACATTCAAGGGGTGCTTTATCCCCCAAAGCAGCAGCATTTACTGGACTTCTGGTGCTCAAAAGCTCCATTTGGACCAAACCCCTCCCAGTTACTCAGTCCCAGCTCTGGGGAGGTCCAGAGCTGCGGCAGAGAGCCAGACCCTGTGAGAGAGGAGCTGGCCAGACCCCAGGCAGGAGCAGGCAGGATGCAATAAGGCCGGCGGCTCGGGTCCCGTGCTACTCTCCTTCACATGTCTTTTCTTTTCTCTTTTCTTTTCTTTTCTTTTCTTTTCTTTTCTTTTCTTTTCTTTTCTTTTCTTTTCTTTTCTTTTCTTTTCTTTTCTTTTCTTTTCTTTTCTTTTCTTTTCTTTTCTTTTCTTTTCTTTTCTTTTCTTTTCTTTTCTTTTCTTTTCTTTTCTTTTCTTCTTCTTTTTTCTTCCTTTTTCTCCTGAGAGCTGGCTCAGATGACAATTATGGCACTGAAACCTGAACAAGCAAATAAAAGGGATTTGTCTGGAACTGGCAGCAGAGTAAAATTCCTGCAGACGGTGAGGCTGGGCCAGTTCTGGGTCCCTGTACCACAGCTTGATGGGGCACTGCTGCCCTGCCTGCTGGGGTGCCTACCCTTTCTGGCAGAAAACCCCTTCTCAGCCAGAGAAATGCAAAAGCCATTGATGCCTCAGCTTCTCCTTCCATCTAACAGCATAACAGAATCCTCCTGGGCTGCTCCATCAGAGTCAGAGGGTGTTCAGGAGGGACCAGGGACAGAAGTGTGCCATTGGCTTTTATTTTGCTTTTTTTTGGGTGTAAAACATTCTTTCAGAGAAGCTGGGCCTTTTTTATCCATCCTGATCCCCTTCCTGTTTTGCACACAAATGAGCTGGTGGAACTGGGCCACACTCAGGCTGAGGCTGCCACGGGGAAATCCGAGAGCCTCCTGGAGCTTCAGCAGTCAAGAGCTGCTTGCTGGGCTCCCTGCCGCTGCCCGGGGCTGGCCCCCAGCCAGGGCTGCCATGCCAACCCTCCTCAGGGCCAGGCGTGCCCTGCCTGTGTTGGCACAAACCCAGGTCGTGCCGGTGTGGGTGCAGCTTTGGTCTGGCTGGAGAGTGTCAGATGGAGAGCGTCCCACGCTCCATCCCTGGCTCTCCATGTGCTCTGCAGGACAATGCCCTGCCTGGGCACCTGCATTTGGGTCTCAGCCCTTGCCCCCCTCTGCTTCACACCCAGTGCCTTCATACCCTGTAGGCAGCTGGCAGGGGATGCTGGTGGCAGGAAGAGCAGTGGCGATGTGGTGACCAAGAGAGGGGGGAATTTGATCAAAAGCTCTTGGCCAAAATTAACCAAACCAAGGGCTGTGTGTCCCAGACTCCTCAGATCCCACTGTCTGACTGGCAGGATGGAGCTCAGCCAGTAGTTGGGCTCCACTCCCCCCAAGGTGAAGGGCAGCAGAGTGGCTCCAGGGGCACAGAGAGTGCTGGTGTCTCCTCATCCCAGCTCCCAGTCTTGCCATTTCCAGTCACTTAAAAATTAAAGAAGCCAATATTGCTGCACGGCTGGAATCGGTCACTGCTACAGAGCTTAATTGAGGTTATTTGTTGGCTCTCAAAACATTTGGTCACCTCTGCTGCTAGCTGCTCAGATGTTTCCTGCAGCCCCTGCCCCAAGGAGGGGGCACTCCAGGCTCTGCAGTTCCTGTTCTCAGCTTCAGGCACCTGACCAAACCTGGTGTCCCTGTGGGTTCAGAGGGCATGCAATGCATGCAGCACTAAATTCCTTTGCTGGCTCAAATTTGGCACAAAGGTTGCTTTCTGGTGAGAGAGGGAGCTGAACAGCTCCTGCCAGCCCAGCTGACTGCACACAGAGCACCTGATCAGGTGAGCCCAGAGGTCAGGCTGATGTCAGGGACTAGGAGAGCTGGACTGGGAAGTGTTGACATGGCCACTGGCCCAGGCACAGCACCCACACCTCCTGGCCACCTGGGAGGAGCAGGGTGCCGGTACTTCCCGGGGCACCAGAGGTCACTGTGAGCCTGGGTACAAAGAAGAGGTGGCTTGTCCTGCCAGGACCTAAAAGATCCTGGAGATGCACCCTCTGAGCAGCTGCCAGCTACAGGGTTTTGAAGTCTGCAGGGAAAACCCACCAACTCTGGCAAGTAAATACACTCCTGTAACACAGACATGCTGCTCCTGTCCTTCCCTGCCCTTGGGGGTGCTGGGACCTGACCCTGTCTGGGCCTGGGCAGGAGGCACATGGAATCATAGAGTAGTTTCAATTGGAAGGGACCTCAGAGGTCATTTAGTTTCAACGCCCCTGCCATGGGTAGGGACACCTTCCACTAGGCCAGGTTGCTCAGGGCCCCACCCAGCCTGGTCTTGAACACTTCCGGGGCTGGGGAGTCCACAACTTCTCTGGGCAACCTATGCTGGTTCCTCACCACCCTCCCAAAAAAAGAATTTCTTTCTAATATCTGACCTAAACTTACTCTCTTTCAGTTTAAAGCCATTCACCCTTTTTCCATCACTACAGGCCCTTGTCAAAAGTCCTTCTCCAGCTCTCTTATAGACCCTTTAGGTTCTGGAATGTGCTTTAAGGTGTTCCTGGAGCCTTCTCTTCTTCAGCCTGCTCTTCCTCAGACTCAACTCTCTCAGCCTGTCTCCAGCCCTCTGAGCATCTTCACGGCCCTCCTAAGGACTAGCTCCAACAGGTCCGCATCTTTCTAATGCTGGGAGCCCCAGAGCTGGACACGGCACTCAGGTAGGGTCCCACAGAAGCAGAGTAGAGGGACAGAATCACCTCCCACAAACTGCTGGCCGCGCTTCTTGTGGCGCACCCGCGCCTCCCCCCGGTGCGGGCCGGCCAGCGCGGCGATCAGCCGCTGCACAGTGCCACCTCCCGGCACTGCCACCCGGCCCGGCCCGGCCACCGCGCTGCCAGCCTGCGCCGGGCCCTGCGCACCCTGGAGCGCCCCGACCCTCTGATCCATCCATGCCTGCCCCTGGCAGAACCTCTGCCTTGCTGGGAGGGGTGATAGAAGGGACATGAGTATGAACTGTCCCTCGGGATGGTCCCGGAGCCAGAGCATCCTCTTGTCACTTGGATGGCTGCCGCAGGCAGAGCTGGGATAAAGCAGAGCCTGGAGATGTTCAGCTGCAATCCTTGGGTGTCTGAGCTGAGCAAAAGGATGAACACCCCTCATGGCCACCCTGACAATCCCGCCACGCCGTGGGCACCTCCCATGGGAGATCAGTGGCTTTGGCAGAGGCTCATTGAGCCTGAGCTGATCACTGGTCATGCCTGGATGGAAGCAGCACTGTAACCTCGCTCGGCAAACAGGTAAACTGAGGCACAAAGCAGCTGTGGATGGGGAACTCAACCAGAGCCAGAGAGGCCTTCACGGCAGAGTGACCAGCTACCCCCAGGGCTTCTATCCCCAGCCTGTCCCCACCCCTGTTGGGAGTGGCATTATTCCCCCTGTCTTCTGCACGGCACCTCTTCCCCCTGCTGTAGTGGCTCAGAGAGAAAATAAAATAGCAAGATGGCTTCCCTGCCTCCACCCAGCACTTATACTGCCCGATAAACAAAATGGAAATAAATCCTCCTGCGTTTGCAGCAAATAGGTCTCCATGGGGGGTTGCTTTCAATAATTCAAATGCTGTTGCAGAGCAGAGCCCACGCCAATGGGTTTTAATAAACACAGCCGTAATGTGACATGCAATTTATTATTAAGCTTAAAACAGGAAGCAAAGAGTTTAATAAAAGCACCATGTTCCCTGTATCAGTCACAGCAAGTGGCGGGGTGCTGGCTGTGGGGGGAGGCTGGGCGAGCTGGCTGCAGGGACACGCTGAGCTGGGTTTACTTTGCTGTGTGCCCCCCAATCTGGCACTGCAGGAATCCTGGGCAGTGCATGGAGATGTGAGCCAGACTGGGGGAATGGGGATTATTGCAAGGACAGGGGTAAGGTGTGAAAGGCTGCACCCTGTATGGCTGCCCAGCCATCCAGGGAAGAGCTCTGCCCCACAGCTTGCTTGCAAGATCAGACTAAAGCCTTGGGTTCAATCCCTCTCTGCAAAACTTTCTCACCCACATCCCTTCCTACGTCAGCTCCACCTGGGCAGCCCTTTTTTGCTCCACCCTTACCACCCCTGGGCTGACTTCAAGAGGAGGCAGAGGGGAAAGCCGAGCCTCCTGGAGGCAGAGGGGCTGTGCAAGGTGAGATGATGTGAGGCACGAGGAACAGCTGGTGCCTGGTGCTGCAGCAAGTATGTGTGCTGTCCACTGGGCTGCATGGGTGACCCCTCCAGACATGGATTTGTTTAAGGGCTGGTGAAAAGTAAGAGCTTGTCAGGGAGGTGGCTCAGCTGAGGTGGCTCGACAGGTCCAGCTGTCTGGAGGCACCTCTGTGCACAGGTGAGGGCTGAAGGATGTTGCACCGTCCCATATTCATCACTTAGCAGGATTCAGATGCTGCTTTCTCCCTGTTCTTGCTGTAGGCCTACCTGGACACTTGAATGCTGGCACTTCTCCCCTGTGGCTTTTTTGCCTCCTCTCCTTGGTCTTGCATCCTAGCTGTGCCCTTTCTGTTTGGGAATAATCCTGCCAACCCCAGTACCCACTCCTGCAGAGAACAGCACAGCAGGTGGAAGAGATGTGAGATACTGTTTCCCCATGAAAATGGGGTTTGTATGACTGCCCTGTGTCTGTTTTGAGGAGTGGTCTCAAGGAGAAGCAGTTCCCCTGACCCAAGCTTAGCTTGTGTTATATTAGACAAGAGAGAATCCCTTCTCTACCAGGGCTGTGGGAGATGGGGAAGTTTGTCCCAGTCCAGCCAAATGACAGTCTGAGGCTGAACCAGCTCCAAGCACCTGCAGCTCCTTCCAGCAGAGCAAGCAGCCTCCTATCTTAAGGAGGGCTTTCCAGCCAGATAAAGCCATGGAAGCAGCCTCTGTCCTCCTGCCTGGCTGAAGTGCTGGCACGGCTGTGCATGGGGCAGCTTTTGGGGACTCTTTAGCTGGTGTTGACAGCAGAGGTTTTATGCTGGGATTGATGCAGGGTAACACCCTCTGCTTCTGCCAGCACCGGTGCCTGCTGGAGCCTGTAAAAGGTTTTAACTTGAGACTGCTCTTTTTTTCTCAGCCGTGTCTGTTGAAAGCTCCACTTCCTCTGGCTTGAAAAGCCCAAGAGCTGCTGATGTGGCTTTATCCACGACCATTACTGAGGCTGTGAGTGGGATGTTGAATCTGGATCCAGTGAAGGGACGGGGTATCTTGCCTGTCCTTTTGAGGTGATGATCCCTGTGCAGATTCAACAGGAGCAGCACCAGCCCGGGGGGGCTGGAGGGTCCCCACATTCTCCTCGCATCACAGGGGACTTTCTGACCTTCATCTGTGATCAGGTGAGGGAAAGACCTATCCTTAGTAGTGTGTGGGGATGGTCTTGTTTGTATCTCCTCTTGTGTGCTCATCTGATATCCTGGGTTTGCTCCCTGTGCTCTGGGCTTTCCCCTCTTCATGGGCATGGAATCAGGGACTGGGATCTGACTCCACGGAGAGAGGGGGATGAGCTGGAGCAGGCAATAATCCATGTGAGGGCACAACCTGCAGGGAGCACAGGTATCCTTCAGGGAGTGCCTGGGGTGCGTTATCTCAAAGGCGAGGCGGTGCTCAGCAGGGAGGTGTCTTATCGCAGCGCTGGTTGCTGTCTCTCCTCGCAGCCCTTTCTGCCCCGGGGCTGCTCTCTGTCACTTCTCTGCTCCGTAACAGCTGGAGGCAGGCGGAAATGGGAGCCCCTGTGCCTGGTCCCTGCCAGAGCACACTGCTTCGGAAGTGGGGGGGTATCTGCCGTGCAATTACTGTGCCTTTGGCTTGGCAGGCCTGAAAGTGTGAGTGATGGGGTCTCTGCAGAGCAGCCCCTGAGCCCTGGCGGCTTGGGAAGGGCTCATACCCATCAGCAGCTCTCCCCAGCTGCTCTGCCGGTTTGAGAATGTGGGAGGGGAAAAGGGGACAGCAACTTTGGGCTGCTTGTAAAAACCCCAAATATTCACCTGGCTGGATGTCCATATTGAAAGCACAGCCTGAGCCCTCACCTTTAGTAACCTCCCTCTCCCAGCTACGGCTGTGAGGAGAGGCAGAAGCTGCAACTTGAATATCCCATTACCCCCACCCACCTTTCCCACTTTGCAGCCACATGTGGATGAAGGGCTGGGGTGGCTGTTCAGTGTTTCTCCAGGACACCTGCTGGAGCCAGTCCTTCCCTCACAGAAGAGTTCAGATGGGAAGAATCTTAGCTGGTGTCAGGGGAACCAAGAATGTCCAGGGAAGCCTAGTCTGGCATGTCCTGCAAGTACAGCTGCAGACAGTGGATTGAAGGCCTCCATGCCAGGAGATAACAAACCACCAGCCACCAGGCTGCTGTGTTGCAGGATGAGAGTGGCAGTTCCCTTGCAAGCATTTTGGGAGGGAGGATGCTGCCTTCCCTGCCCAGGGATGGAGGAGCCAGAAATGAGTGATGCCAGCTCAACAGGGAGCTTTAAACATGGAGAAGATCCAACAGCACTGAGCCCATGAGGATGGTATTATCAGGAGTTGACCAAAGCTCCAGGTCTCTCCCACTGCCAGCTTGCCCTGGCTTTGGGGAAGGAAGGGTTAAGCCACAGGGCTCAGCAAAACAAATGCTCTCTGAAAAGTCAGCCAAGTTACCCAAATGCTGGCCTCCCCTCTGCCCCCACCCTTATCCATCTCTCTTATCTGCCCTGGGCAAGAGCAGGGCATTTCCCCTGCTCGGCTGATGAGGAGCAGAGCTGGCGACAGGCGGAAGCTGGCTGAGAGCACAGGGCTCAGGGGAGGCCATGGCCGTGGTGTCACAGCTGTGGGGTGGCCTGTGTGGCTGCAGGGCAGAGATGTGCAGGGGTGCTATGGTCCACCGTGGGGCTGGATCCACTGGCAGATTCCCTGTCCCTGGCTGTCTCACACCCTGGGTACTGCAGCAGCACCTCATTTCTGCAGCACGCACTCAGTGAGCTGCTGGGTCTCAGCCCGCCCAGAGAGCCTGGCTCGCATCAAGGGGGTGGTCAGCTCTGCAAGGGTTAAATACCGTCTGGGCACTGCTGTCTGGGGGCACAGCAGTTTGGTGTGGCTCAGGCAGTCCAGGCAAGCTGGGACACCACTCTGTCCGTGCTGGGGGTGAAGATGGAAGGAGGCAGGGGTGTTTCACCCAGTGGGAGCAAGGTGCCAGGGCATCTCTGGCGGCGTATGAGCTCTGCCGACACGAGGCAGGCTTGGACGGGCTGTTTAATTAAATGTGAAGAGCTCTCACACTTCACAAGCTGCAGCCCTCACTGCAGCCTGAGCGATTCTGGGGAAGAGCCCTTTTATTAAAAGAGAGAGAGGCTGTGGCTCTGCCAGGCAGCCATCAAACAGCACATTTAATTGTCTCGGCTCGTTTAGCTGTCGCACGGGGAGGGATGTGCTCTGAGCCCTTCAGCCTTCACTGTACAACCTCCCCGGCAGGCACACGTGCTGCCTGCATCCTGGCTGCTCCTGCTGCCCTCCAGGAGGGCTGGTGAGGAGTACACGGGAGATGAGCCTTCATCCAAGGTCAGCACTGGGGGCTTGCTTGGTGCTCTGACAGCCCAGCCCACTCAAGGCTGAGCAGTGGGGTTCAAAAGGGCTCGAGAAAGCGCCGGGAGAGATGGGAGCCTCCTGGGGCCCTGGGAGCTGCCTGGAAGACACAGGGTAATTAAATGACAGCCTAAAATTATCTTCTTGTTTATTCCCACGGCAAAACACTTGTGACCCTGGAGAGGGCATCCTACTGACAACCTCAGGGTATAAGTCATGGGACAGGCTGGCAATGGGTTAGGATAGCTGTGCTGCACCTTTCCTCTAGGAACCGAAATCCTTGGAAATATCTTCTGGGCTCTGCACCATCCCAGCATCAGGGAACTGGCCTGTTCAGGGTGCACATGGAGGGAGGACAGAGCAGCCAGGTTTTGCTTTAAATCTGCTGGGTGATGTGGAGAGGCTGAACTTGCGTTCAGCTGCTGGTACTGAGTCCATCATCTTGGAGGAGAGGCTGTTTGGCTGAGTGATGGAAGATGCCCCTGGAGGGGGAGTCACAGCCTTTCCTGTGGCTGTGCAGGAGCAGCCATGCCAAAACTCACCATTTGGAGAGGAGAGGGGGAAGAAAGAAAGATCAAGAGGGGGAGGAAATACATTCTTTTATCAAAGCCTCCTACTTCAAAGCTGTCCAGCCGAAGTGCTCCCCTTTGGTTTAATTTGAAGTGATGTTTCCTTCAGCATCTGCAGCTAAATGGTATCAAGCCAGGCTGAAATGGCTGGAAAGCCTGGAAAGGGAAGGCACTGTTTGGGAATGGCTCGAGGCAGACCTTCCCATCAGGGTCAGCCTTGAAGGCCTTCCCATAGGGATAAAAACTGCCAATGCTGGCAGTTCTCATACCTCAGCTCCTAGCATGGGATAAAATCCAAACCCTTTTGTGAACAGGAAAGTTTCTCATCGTGGGTGCCTGGTGTGGCTCCATCCTCCTCAAGTGGCTGAAGTGTCTGTGCCCTTGAGCAAGGGGAAGGCAGAAGATGGAGATGTGGGTGCTGCTCTGCCCTGAGGAGCCAGTGCATCTCCCAGGCTTGTTGTTTCCAGCCTGCAGATTCCCTGAAGATGCTTTGGCAGCCCCTGAACACAGGTGAGAACTAAACCAGATTGCTGGGAATAGCAGGGGAAGGGGCACGAATCCAACCTTCTGATGATTACCTTCAAACCCTCTTGGAGTGGAAGAGGAAGGCAACTGCTCCCAGTGCCTGGGGAATTTCTTTGTGGGGGCAGAACAGCAACAGTGGGGCACGTGCTACACTGTCACAGCATCCCTTAACTACAAAAAACAAGAAACAAAAAACAAACAAACAAAAAATACCCCAAACTGACTGGGAGGCAAAGCAGCTGGCTTTTCCTGGGAAAGACCAAAGTTCTGTCTACTGCATAGGAACTGATTTTCCCCAGCTGGCTGGAAAGAAGCTACTTTGAAAGCAGCTGTGCCCTGTCCCTGCTGGGGGCAGCAGGGCTGGCTACCCCCTGGGCAGAATGTCTGGTCACTGGGAGGACAGAGGTGATCAGAACAGGCCAGCTGCTTTGTAGAGAGGAAGAGGGACATGTCCTGGGAAACAGAAAGGTCATGGTCATCTCTTTAACCTCCAGAGGCCAAAACAAGGTTTTAATGGCAATGACTGTGCTAGCACTACAGCCACTGACCAGGAAGGACGAGTCACTTCTTGTTGCACATGGAGAAGGGATGCTCAGAGATATCTGTCTGCTGAGGACTGCTTGTAACAGCATCTGCAATGCTTCTTCCACCCAAAAGACTTAAGTGTTGTTCCAGCAAGAGGCTGCTTTAGGGAACAGGACTTCAGAGACTCATGATTGTGGCAGAGCTAGGACCCTGATCCCAGATTTTCTTAAATTAACTCTCAAAGGGGAAATACATATTTGTGTTTGCAGTGATGGGAGCTCTGTGGAGCAGAAGGCAGCTGACCATGTGCTCTTTCTCATGCTTTCCATGATATTTGGGAAAAGGTCTCTGCCAAACTGGAATGAAGTTTTGAAGCTGTATGAAGCGGAGAGGAGGAAAATAAATTCTTTCCACAAGACTGGGGTAGAAGGAGCTGTAATTTCCCTTCTCCCAGTTCAGCAATCCCACGTCCCTCACTGCAAATCCATTCCAGCACTGGTATGGCTGCTGCTTGCTCGACTCTCCCTCCTCCTCTCCCCCTCCTCTCCCTCCCCGCGGCTCCACCCCAGGTGCTCCTGGCTGCTCTAGGAGGATACAGGCAGGCGCAGAGTTCACGGGAGCCGTACCTGTGCTTTGTCTTCATCTGTCACCCCTCCTGACAGTCAGATCCATCTTAAACTGGGAGCGAGAGGGGAAGAGAGGGAAGCAATAATTAACCTCTGTGCAGGCCGTTCCCAAAATGCTGCAGTCTGGTGATGCACGAGGAGACATCCCTGACACTTTTATTGCTACTCCAGTGCCGTTCTGCGTCTGTAGGAGGTGATTTGGCCGGGCTGGGATACCTGAGACTTTCATTATGGTTGAAGAGCTGCTGGCACCTGCAGCCTTTCTTTATGGGTGCATTAGTGAGGGCTCCCCATGACCCTTGCTGGCAAAGCTGGAGGGCAAAACTCATTTGAGGGGTTTGCAGGCTGAGCAGAGGTTTTCACGGCTCAGTCCTTGGGGTGGGCACAAGGCGTGTGTTGGATTTGGAAGTTGAAGCTGTTTCTCATGTGGGTGCAATACATGTGTGCAGAAGCAGAGCTGGTGTATCATTCCAGCCCCAGGGTGAGCTCCAGGAGGTGCCAGACATCTAGGGCAGGACCCCAGGCGTTATGGAGACTGTGAGAGATCACTGGTGTCAACCTTGTCCCACACCTGAAAGTTTCCTTGATGAGGGCATGAAGTGGGGAGAGGGGCTGGGGGTTTTTGGACCCCATTGTGGTGCTGTGCTAGACCATAATGCCGTCTTGATGCTGAACATCCCCCTGGTCCCTGCAGCCTCCTGCCTTGGGTGCTTGCACCTCTCCTGGCACTCTTGGGGTCAAGTGGCCTCACAGCCATCTCCCAGCAATGCTGGGACAGCAGTGACACTGCACGGCTGAATAAGGCCTGGTAGCAAAGGAACCCTGCAATTAAAGCAGCATCAGTGCCCAAGCTCCATGAAATTCAAAGACAACAGTTGTTCTTGTAAACCCAATGGAGTCCATGGACAAAAAAAGCCTAACCCTTCATGGAAATCAGGAAAAGCCATCCAAGGGTTGGTGTCTGGCTTGGTTCTTCTGCAGGATTGCTGTGCTGTCAGTTGGAGCAGTGACTGTTTCATAACGTCCTGATACTTGTTCAGCAGATGTTGCATCCTCACCTTATAGGAGAGCGAGGAAAAAATTAATGCCAAAAGCACTTGGCAGTCAGACCTCAACTTGTGTTGATCAAAGGTGGCTCATGGTCAGGCTGGTGGTGTATTAAACTCCTGGTCCTTCATGTGGATGTGCAGAGGCTGGGAAAGGATGGGACAGCACTGAGCAGAGCTGGGAGCTGGGTATAGGTCCAGATCCTGGTGTGGGAAGTGCTGTTGTACAGTGTTCTGCCATGTCCTGGACATGGAAGGTCCTGTGTGTGGCGAGGAGACTTGAAAGGACTCCTTGGGATGTGTCTTTGGGATAGCACTGGCATGTCCTATTTGCCCATGAGATGGGTTGTAACTGCTGTTTCTCCCCAGAAACACTCCCAAGCTGTCCCAGGACTGGGAGCAGTGGGAACCTGGTATCAGGTCCCACTACTGCTCCCAGGGTCTGCAGAAAGGTGCAGCCATCCAAGGGCTTGAGCCTGCTGTGTTGGGGGCTCAATGGGACACAAATGAAGAGAAAACCACTTAAAAATAAGATCCATTTTGTTCTTATTTGTTTTAGCAGTGAAAGGGGATGAAATAAACCTTTCCACTAAGGTTAGAGGTGGCTTAGCCAGTTCTTGGGATCTGCAGAGCAAACTGGGATCCTTTGCCATGTGTTTTTGTCACAGGGATTATTTATGCAAACCCAAGTTAAGCTGTCAGTGTTTGTAGACAGGTTGATATGGTCCGTCCTGAGTATTCCTGAGACAGAGGATCCTGACATCTCTTCCTTGAATTTTCTAGTTGCAGCCTTGGTCCTGGCAGATTGCCTACTCTGAGTCCTTGCACCTACGTCTTAGAAACTGTCAGCCCCATCAGTGTCCCCAGACTGTTTCTAAGGGGTCTATGTAAAGCCATCAAGAAAGACAGATGTGGCTTCTGCCATTTGGGCCAAATTCCTAGTGGAAGAAACTCTACTGTAAAGAAAGCATAGCATTTGCATGTAGGAAGGTGTTGTTTGTATCAGTTAGAAATGAGGAAACTGAGGCAAGGAGGATGAGTCTGACTTTCCCAACTGAGGGAAGGACCCGGTAACAAGCCAGAGAGACAACTCAGAAGTCTTGTAAGTCTTTCCTCTTCCAGCTGCAAAAGCATCCATTGGGAGCAGGTCAGCACAGTGAAGAAAACCAGTCCCAAAATTTCCAGCTCAGCCTTCAGGGCCTAGTTTGCCAGTGTTGGAGGGGAAAATGCTTCTGAGCCCCTGAAATGTCCCAACAGGCTGCAGATGAGACTGTGCCCAAGTGCTGCCAGCTCCCTGGCTTTTGAGAAGCGGGAAGCCTCGGCCTTTCCCTGCACAGATGGGGGTTTAATCAGGCTCAGTTCAAGCACATGGGTGTTCAGCACTAATCCAATTTCCCTCCATTCATTAGGGTGGTTATTCATCACTCGGGAATCATACAAGGCTGCGAGTCCATGTGGATGCTGAGAGGGGCAGCGCTGCTCGATGCGGGTGTGTGACCATGAGCTCCTTCCTTGCTGCTGAGCCTGACTGTGCCTGGGGATGGCAAGGGAGCTGCTGGAGGGTCTCAATCCCTTCACAGCAAATGGCAAGACAGGCTTGCTACACCAGGCTCTGGGGATCAAATCATCTCAGGCTTGTCCAGCAGTCATATGGGAAACTGGCTCGAGCACAGGTTGTTGCATGCAGACAAGGAGCTGCTGAGCTGGGAGAGGATCTGAACTGATGGAAACTTGTGGCCCTGCTGTGCTCCACCAGACCCATCTCCCAGTGCTCTGGGATCCCACAAAACAGAAGGTTTAACAGGATGGTCCCAACCCAAGCTGGAGAAAGGCCATGGTGTGTGAGAGCAGAGCTGTGGGAGGTGTGAAGGAATGGCCATCCCTCCAGGGTGGTCGCAGCTCAGGTACAGCACCACCTGGAAACCACTGGTGAGGCTGCACAGGAAAGGCGTCTGCTTTGGGTGCACGTTTGCTTCTTCCAAGGGTCTGGCAGGTGCACTTCCACCTCTGCTGGTGGTGCCTGGGAAGACAGGGCAGGAGGCTACCAGAGCCTGTCATGGCTGTGCTCTGGGACCCTGGCATACAAGAAGAAGATAAGACATGTATTTCCCTCTGTTTCTCCCCCCGTCTGTGAAGATCAATACCTTTGCTTTCCAGACAAACAGCAAAGTTTGCACAAATATTAAAGATCTTCCCTTTCAATTCCCAACTTCTGTTATCAGTGTGAATATTCTGGCCATTAAAGGCAAAAAAAGCCAGTTATCTTCCATAGCTGGTGTAAAGTTTGGTGTGGTGTGAATGAACGGGGCTGAAAATATGGAGTCCAAGGCTGTTGAATGAATGCAAGTGTGAGTGTTTTCCTGGAGCCTTTAATCCCCAGTGAGAGTAGATGGTCCTTGAACCATGGCTCACAGGAATGAGTGTTACTGCCCTGCCCCAGGGAACTAAAGAGTAACTACCAATTAGTGGCTGGAGAGATATTTGGTAATTCTGATTGTCATGAGGTATCTGGGGACATCTGGGTCATTGCCATGGGGCACCTGGGCTGTGAGCAGGTATTTAACCACGTTCTGGGTGAACCAAACTGGCCCTCACACCCTGGTCCTGCAGACACACTTGAGGGTCTCAGTGCAGACTGCTGGAGGGGCAAGGGGCAAAAGCTGTTTATCATCCATGGAGCTGACCTCCCATGCCTCTGGCCAGTCTGTCTGTCCATCCTGTGCCCTCTTTGGCTGGGAGCTGGGTATTAATGCATCTGAGATGCTGTGCTCTTCTCAGCCTAGAAGGTGAACCAAGCTTTGGGGACCTGAAATCACCCCCAGTCTGCTCATTGGCAAGGGGGCTCCTTAGCCTCTTCACTTGGCCCTTTCCTTTCTTCTGCAGGGTTTCTCCTCCAAAGCACTGACCCCTCAGTCCCATCACCTGAACCCCTCATTCATTCATTCAGTCTCCAGCTCACTCATGGCATCTTCCCAAACCTCCCTGGCATCTCTGCAGTGCCCTGCCCTCCCTGAGCCCATCTCCCTTCCCTGTGCAGCACCCCACCTGGCAAACCCTGGCTGAGCAGCAAGGCACTCTCACCAGCACCCTTCTCCCTTCCGAAAGGGGCTGCTGGTGGTTTGACGGGAGTAATCCATCTCCATCATTGTAATGACCGTTCCCATTAATCGGCCATAAACTAATAAAGTAAGCACTTTCCCCTCCACACCCCCCCCAACTTCATTAAGTCTTTAGTACATTAATATGTCTTACTTAGTGTCTGCTTTGGCCTCTGGTTTTGTGGTTTCTTTTGGGGTTTTTTAGTTTGTTTTGGGGTGTGGGGTTTTTATTTCGTTTTGTCAGGGTTTTTTTTGTTTTTTGCCTTTTTTGATTGTTTGTTTTTCTTTTTTTTTAAGGATTTTTTTTCCTGTGGTTAGCATGGGTTTACTTGCTGATGTTATTCCCTGCAGCCCTGAGGAAGCTTTGACAGCCTAGGTCATCCTTACATCAGCAGGAACATCATGTGTGCTGATGAGCTGAGAAGAAAGGGACATGGACAGGGATTGGGGCGGGGGAAGGAGGGAGGGAGGGAGGGAGGAATAAAAGATCCCGTACACCTCCAAATTAAATTTGTGATGCCTGGCATCAGATGGGCCCGCAGCCAGAGATTAATTCGACTGATCAAGTTATAAAGAGCGCTGAGGCAGGTAATCAATCTTGGAGCTGTCAGGCGAATAGGCAGCAGTATTAACCTGGCAGGACTCGCACACACGCACACACGCTGAAGCCTTTTTAATTCCTTTCACATTGACTATTATTTCCCAGACCTGTTTATTTGGAAGGGCTGGGGGGTGGGGGTAGTGGTGCTTTGCTCTCTCCTCCTCCCTCCCTGGCAGAAATAGCCCCATTCAAGCAGAGCATCGCTCTCTGCCTAATGCACCCAGCACCTACCTCTACGTGCAAAGGGGAAGTCCTTGGATGTGAACTTACAAGGCTTTAGCAGCAGTTTTGCAATTGCATTTTCTGCTGGATACTGAGAAGACTCAGGCTAGGTTTCCTTCTCTTTCCAGACTGTGGTGGTGGTGTTACTCTTCCCCACCAGCCCTCTGGCTGTGACTGATCCCAGGCATGTGATGTTCTGCCCAGGATACCCCCCAGTCATTCAGAGTCCCCATGAGTCTCTGGAGGTTCACAGAACCACTGTTCCACTCTGGGCCAGCTGCAAACTGGAGCTCTTTGGGGCTGAGTCAGCAGAGCCCATAGTGGATGAAGGCCAGGAGCTCTCTTTGAAGGCCTTCCTTAGGAATGGGGTGTAAGCAGATTAGCTGTGGTGGGAGCTGAGCTGCTCCCTGCTTGGTCTGAGGCTTGGGAGTAACAACCCTGCTGTCAGAGAGGAGTTCTATCCTTATGGGCTGGAGACCCCTGTGCTGGCCAGGTGCTGGGCAGAGACCTTATCTGGTCCAGCTTCAGGGGTGGATGGGGTAGCTCAGCATTGGGAGTCTAAAGAGCCTTGGATCAGCTCCATGGAAGGGAGACTTGCAGGCAAGAGCAGGGACAAGGCCAGCCAGGGACAAAGGAATGGGTTGTTTCAGAAGAGAACTAAACTTGTGGCTATTGGAAAGATGACAGAAGAGAGTTTGGGGTGCTAAGCCAGCAGAGAGCACTGTGATGTGTCTGTGAAACCACCTGTGCCCCCATGGGGATTGTTGGCCATAAACTTGGGCCCGGCTGATGGCTGCTCATAGCAAAGCACCCATGGCATCAGGAGGCAGTGGGACCTCCTTCCATGAGGAGAGCAGGATGCAATCCCCTGCTAACTCCTCTCTGGCTGGGGACATCTTCTTAGGTGATGCAGTCAAGCAGCAATGCCTCTATGCAGAAGTCAACTGCTGACAGCCACCAAAAGCTGTTGGTGGGTATTTTTCATCTGGTCAAACACACAGTGTCCCATCTGGCATCCTCCAGGTTCTGGGAGGGGACCTGGGCAGGTGAACAAGTTTGTATTGATGCTGAATGCTGAGCATGGCTCAAATGGATGGAATTGGGAGCTGGCTCTGCAGGGACCTACACCTGGTGGCTGGTGGCCCTGTAGACCCTGTATGAGTGCTTGTTTACTGAAAAGACTCAGGTACAGGTTGTCCCCATGCTGCAGCTCTGCTGGTTAACCCAGCTGGCAAAGGGACCAGAGGCCTCATGGGCCCCTGGGCTGGCAGTCCTTTGGCCCAGAGCCGTGCTGTCCCATGTCCAGGAAGGCTGGAATTTTGCAGTGGTCCTGCAGTACTTTCTAAGTGCCAAAGCTGCAAGCTGTCAGCATGACACAAGCAGGACACGTGACTCGGGGTGCTGGGAATGCTGTGTCCTTTCTGGGATGTTCAAGTGGGTCCTTTCAGGCTGGAACAAACTGCGTGGGCAGCTGAGGGATATGAGAAATGCTCTGTGGTGGGAGCTGGTGTCTTTGCAAGAGGAGTTTCTTTCCATGCAAGGTGCCCCGGTTAAATATTTCAAAATCCTTTTTCTCCCACAGTTTTCCTGTGCATTCCCTTCAGGGCCTGTCAGTCAGGCTGCAGTGGCCCTGCTGAGAGCCAGGGCACCCAGCACGGCTGCAGTTTGCAGCAGCTCTCTGCATCCAGCACTCATGTTTGTGCAAGGGCTGTGCCAAGGGCTGAGGGGGGGCACTCGCCGTGGGGTGCTTGGAGGAGGTCCCCAAAAGGGACAGAGTTTGGGGAAGGATTGCTGGATGATGTGCTCAGCACCCTTCCTCTGTGCCCCTCCCTCCCTAAAGGGGATATGGATGCTGTGTGTCCCAGGAGTGTCCCCATCCTCCCTCATGTCCCCTGTAAAGCAGAGCAGGGCTGCTGGTGCTGCTCCTCCCTCTGTGCTGGAAAGGTGTCCTCTTCCCTCTAGTCAGGGAAAGTAGTTGCAGCCATTCCCCCATCTCCTGTCCCAGTGGCCCCATTCCTGCCGTGCTGTGGTGCTCTGATTGATGCCATGGCTCCTTCCACCAGATCCACCAACAAACACCTGTATCCTCTGCTGCCTGTGCCAGCCCCACCAGCTCACAGGGCTGCAGGCAAGAGGGCTTCCTTCTGATGCCAAACCTCTCCTGCTCAGCTCATGCCAGCAGATTTTGGAGCTGCTTGGTGCCAATGTCTTCTCCAATTAATCTTCCTCCTCCCTAGCTCCCCTCCTCACTGGACCACATCTTGGGGAGGATCCATCAATCTTGGAAGTGCCCAAGAAAGCATCTGGAGCTCAGACCAGACTCTGTTCCCCAGCACCTTCCCCAGGTTGCTGGGTAGCAGTGCGGATGTTGTCTTCATATTTGATGGTATTATTAACACGAGGGGGGAGAGGGGGAAGTAAGCACTAATTGATCTGGTAATAAAGTTAATAGAAGCTCTTATGAGCTTGCCCATTAAGAATAATTATGGAAGGGTGAGTGAGGGGAGGAGGCTGAAGAGAAATCCACCAAGGCTGGGATGGGCATGCTTGGTGAGGATTTCCAGCTCTTCCACCTCACATCCTCTGCCCTTGGCCTCCACCCCTAAACTGTCTTCTACTCCTGCTCCCAAGGTCTCAGGCAGGTCTAAGTTCTCCTTCTCCTGGGGCAGCTGAAAGCACAAATCACACAAGCCTTGGGAGGTGTGAGGGTGAGACCTGCCCTACCCAGATAAGACAGGGGTCCCATGGAAATTTAGCAGGGACCACTGGAGAGAGTGGTGGACTTCTTCCGAAGATCTCCCAGCAGAAGGTGAGCATCACTTCTTACCAGGCTTTTCAGGGAGGCTGGGACTGCACTGGATCAGAGGCTGGCTTGGCAGGAGCAGTATTGCTGTGCCAAGCTGCAGACACTGCAGAGTCTCAATGTCGGGAAGGACCATGGGGCATCCTGGGCTGAAGACAGGATAGCTGAGCTCTGGCACGGAGAAAAACCTCCAGCTCCAAGCCCCTGGTGAATGCAATTGCCAAAAGAATCTCAGTGGGGTTGGAGGTTAACATGGACAGGGCTGCTCCTACAAATGGCAGGGAGAACGAGTGGGATTTCAGTGGCTGATAACAGGAGGAAGCAGGGACAAATTGGGCTGTGAGTTGGCAGAGGCAGGATCAGGCTGGCTGTGGGACAAGGGGCTGCAAGGTACCTGGGGGCAATGGAGAGTAAGTCCCCTGCACCTTCCCTACTTGTGGGAATGCAGGCAATGTGGCACAGTTCCTGAATTCTTGGAGACACTGTTCCCTCTTTTCCCCACCTTGTGGAGCTCCTTGTGTCCTTGGCTTGATGCTGCCAGCTACCAGTACTGAGCAGGATTCCAGGGAGCTGGGCAGCATATGCCAAATAAACAAGGAATTCAGAGGATGAGTGTGATGCTGCAGCTCAGTCTACAGCAGACAACCAATTATCCCAGGTTTGCTTTGCCTGTGAGCTGCCCCAAAATGGGACAAAGTATCCCTGGCTCCCAGCAACGCAGTTTATTCCTGGCCTGATCCCAGCCTATCCATCTGCAACCAGCTGGGACATGCAAGCCGAGCAGGGCTGCGGGGCAGGCGGATGTGGGCTGCTTTGAGTGGCAGGTGGATTTTGCTGCAGGCACTGAAAAGCAGACACCAGGCAGTGGGGCTGGACTGGCTCCCCCCCACTGCTGCACTCCAGCCCTCCCCAGCACTCTCCCCCAGCCCAGACTCTCACACACCCCCTGACCCTGGCTTTGCAGCTTGGCTCTGTCCCTCTCTGCCCATCCCTTGAGCACTGTGTGAGTGCAGAGCCGTGCCCATGGGTCTCTGGGCAGCCAAACCCACACATGGCATTTATTTCTGTCCTGCCTGTATCACATGAAGGGTGGCTTCACCCTCATATGGGCAATGTGGAAGCCCTGAGACCCCTTTCCACAAGGGTAGATGGGCTGGCTTCTCCCACCACTGGGATGCAAGATGGAGCTGGTGCCCAGCTGAGTATGGGGGACATGGCAGGACCAGCATGGAGCACCCAAGCCAGCTCAGGGCTGGCTGCATGCCGTGTCCAGGGGAGGATGATGCCTGCCCACCCTGGTGCCCCCCAGGCCGACACAGCAGGCGACACTCTCTATGTTTGTTTGCTCTGAGAAAAGGAGTGAAACCAGACCCAGATGTGCTGCTGTTTGTGGCAGGGCCCTGATGCAGACACAGGACATGGTAAAGAGAGGCAGGATGCCAGTGCTCACGGGAGAGCCATGCCCCTCCTGTGAGTGCCACAGGGAAGCCTCTCCACACCACTTCTCAGGGCATCCATCTCTGTCCATCCTACCCCCATCTGCAGCACTTCAATGTCCTGGCTAGAGAAGAAAATACCTTTTTTTTGGTGGTTTTGTAGCATTGCCATGTGATGTGTTGGGTACCAACATGGGAATGGGGACCAGGCTGGCCATGTGACCCTGCAGAGTTCCTTGGACTCCCCTGCCACTTCAGCCTCTGTGACTGGCAGACAGTCCCTGGGAGGAGATCATTGACATCTTAAAAGCTGCTGCAACACTAGCCGGGTGGAAACACCCATATGCTCTGCCAAGCCCTGGGGAGGGCAGCCAGGGCCAGCAGGCCCCAAATATTGATCATGGCTAGCATGTTCATAGAACATCTTTCAAGCCCTGCCATCATGGAGAGCCATGCCAGATGTCCCTGGTTTAAATATCCAGTGGGAAGAAGGAAGTGGTACCTGTTCCTTGGAGCCCAAATAATTTGAAGCCCCTCTCTGTGTCACCCATGGGTGACAGAGCCACTCACACAGCAGGCCCAGCATGTCCCTTGTGACCATGAATCCCCTCTGCACAGGGGTGACACCCTTTCTCCCTGTGAATACAGCCTGACTAATGGGGCTTGGGACCCTTAGTGGTAATCAGTAATCACCCTTAGAGCAGTGATTTACTTTTAATTAGCCAAATTAATATGAAAATAGACTCTGCCCCAAAGCCTGCAAATAACTTTCTGTGTTCGTGGCTTGGGCTAATATAAGACCTCCCTGGAAGATCACTGGGCTGTGAAATAAGGGCCCAGCCAGGCTGGAGGGGGAAGTGTGGCTGGCCATACCAGAGGGCAGGGAAAAGCTTTTCCTGCTAGGCAGTCTGTGACCAGGGACTCTCCCCTTCTTTTCAATGGGTGCCACAGGCCTATCAAGGCTCTAAAACACACTTAAAGCCTCACCACATGGATACAACTCAGTGGTGGCCTTCCTGAATTTTGTGTTTTGTTGTTCATTAAACCTAGATCTGAATAAAGAGGCATTTTGTTTTTGAAGCCCGTGATACAAGAGGAAGGAATCTGGCATATCAATAGCAGAGAGATCAAACACCAGAAAAGAGTCAGTGTGCAGAGCCAGCTCAGGACTTGGATTCAAACCCCATCATATTGGACACCTGTGATCTTGGCTACAAACCCCCAGAGCTCTCCCTCTTTGCACCCTGCAGCAGATGCAGAAGCATCTCTGTCAGGCTGCTGTTGTGGGAAATAAATCAGGTGATGTTCATGGGGCACAGGGGGAGCTCACCTAGAAAAAAGTGCAGCCCTGGACAGGGTGAAAAAGAGCATTTGGAGTCAGCAGTTATCAAAGAAGTAAAATAACATTCAGCTTGTAATTAATTAATGTTAATGAATTGTTAGTTAATTGTTAATTAAGTCAGATGTTGAACTTTTAAAAAATTTATTTCTAAATTAACTTCTGCCACTAAGCTAGTCCACTCCCATGGCCTCAGAGGGCTGCTCTGTCAAACCTGCAGACTTGTGTGTTGGATGTGACCTAAGAACCAGCTTTGATGGCTTTGCAGTAAATCACAAACACACTGGGATGTCAGAGTGTGCCTGATCTGTGTGTTTGGTTTCTTAACCTGTCTGAATCCCATTAAACCTGACTAAGGCTAATATGAGGTAGGTCCACTCAAAATGTCTTGCAGTGGCTTGGGATTTCTATTCAGTCTTGTCTCTGATTTCTTGCTGTCCAGGAGCCCTCCAGCATCTGTAATTGAATGTGAGGGCTTCTGTCCAAGGCTGCAGGCTGCATTAATCACCTCAACCTAATAGAGCCAGGCCAATAGATCTTCCCAGCATGTGAAATAACTCATGTTAATTGTTGCTTGTGATTTATCCTTTTCCCTGTCTTGTACATGAATTATTGAGGATGATGCTATGGGAAACTGAGGCAAGGAAAGCCATGAGAGTCCCGTAGCTGGTGTAGGTGGTCTCAGTCCCCCAGCTGGGAAGGCAGGGTGGGATGCAGTGGGGTTCTCCTCTGGCCCTGGGCACATCCAGCCTGCAGGAGATGCTTGGCTGGGGTCTTCACTCCCACGGGGGCTGCTGGAAATTAATTGAACAGTTGACAGCCATGTGTTGAACTCTCTGGACATCTCCACCTGGGCTTCTCAGGACAGGCTCTGTCCTCCCATCTGTCTTTGTGCTGGCTGCAGGGCTGTGTCCATCATTGGCGCCGCGTTTGTTTTGCTGTGGGTATTTTTCTTTAGCCCAAATTACACTCAGGCTTACACCAAAACAAACAAGCCCTGAGATGTGGAGGTACCTGGCTGGCTCAGACAGGCTGGTGCCACGGCTGGCCCCGGGGCTGATAAAGGACCTGTGGTGTCGCTGTGCTGGAGTCTGGGCTTGCAAAATGTGACATGGTTTTTCTTGTCAATTAATCACTGGGGAGCAAGCAGCATCAATTAATGGGTAATTGGCCTGATTTTGGGTCAGGGCTTCCAGGCTGGACTCCTTTTGGCCCTCTCTCCACTAAAACAATCAGCATCTGCATCATGGCACCTGAATGCAAAGCCCTGAGGGACAAAGTGAGTGGAGGTGAGGGTTGATCCCCCCGTGGTGGCAGCCAAGGGGGTTTCCTTGGGCAGGTGGGAATATTAACAACAAACCCCAAGACAGGGAAAATGAACACAGCTGGGATGAGGACATGACTGGCCTTGCACTCACCACTGCTCTCTGTGCCCTAGCCCAGCTGGCAGCTCTTGTCCAGTCTGAGCCATGGGTTGTTTCTGGACCTGGATGCTTTGAGGCGCTCAGTTCCCTGTTTGGCCCTGTGTGAGGTCAGAAGCAAAGGCTGCTGACTTTGTATTTCGGGGTGAATTGAGATGCCTCTAATGCCAGGAAATGCAAATGTTTCTGGTTCACACTTGCTTTAGGAAGGACTGCAGTGAGGTGTCTGCTTGAAACACTTAGTGAGGAAACTGAGGCATCTAAGCAGCTTTCATAAGACTGAAAACTCCTGATAAAACAGAAAGCTTGTAGCCACCTGGGTGGCACTGGGGGCAACTCCTGGGACATCTCCAGCCCTCTCCAGCAAAGCAGTCACTTTGGAGAATGGAGTCTGCCAGTGGCGAGAGCCCCTCCCTTCAGCCAGGGAGCACATCCCGCTGCAGCGCGGAGTCTGCGGGGATCAGCGCGGGAGCTCGGAAACAGCTCAGTGGAGGAGTAGGGATGGGGAGTAATTTGATGCTCTGAGTGTCCAGGAGAGATCCTGCTAGAAATACCCATCTGACACCGCTTGAGATAAAGCAGGGGAGGTGGGTTCACTTTAGCTTATCGGACACATTTCCTCTAGAGAGATCTCCATCAGCTTAGGGAGGAAACTACTGAATTTTTGTCTTTTGGTGACTTTTTTCCTCCTGACATTTTTCAAGGGGAGCAAAGATGGTCAGGAAAAAAATGTTTCACTTGGTCCTACTTTGATGGTGAAAAAGTTTTGGTTTGGAAAGTTTCTGTCTCTATTTTGTTTTATTACCAGGAAATCAAAATTTTTTTCCCACAATTAAGATGAACTAGAAAATACTGCCTGGAGAACGAGGTGGAAAAGAAATTTTTAAGCTGAAGAAGAGCAAGAGACACATTTGGAAAGCTGTATTTTTCATAATTATCCAATGGAGACAAAGTGAAGCACAAACACAACATGGGAATTTCACATGCTACTTCAGAGCTAATTTAATGGAATATAATTTTTCAGGGACAGAAGCAGCTCAGAAAGCATTTGCAGACACTCCCATCCTTAGGACCTGATCTTCTGCCTCCTGCTGTGACTCTGCACATGCTGGGGTGGTACAAAAGGACATTTGGACACCCTCATCCTGTGAAGACCCATAGAGTCTTTGTTGGCCTCACCTGCTGTGCAAACTGCTTCATTCCTTGCATCTCTTGGGCAGGTTTTGGGCTCTCAGAGCTGCCCTGCACCCTCAGTCTGCAGGATAGAAGTGGGTCCCAGCCTGATCCTCTTCCCCAGGACCATCCCCAGGCACTGGGGCTCCTCAGCAGGGACCTCTTCCCCCAGGCCATCTTCTCTGGGGACCCGGACACCCTGATCTCCCCCAGTTCCAGCAGCAGCTGTGCAGGAGCAGGGCACGTGAGCAGGATGCTGCGGTGCCAGGCAGGATTCCTGCTCACCTGGCACAAGCCCAGGGAGCTGTCGTCTCACCACTGCCATGCTGCTAAGCACCAGGCATCCAGAACCACTGCCCCAAAACCCAGCAGTAGCTCCAGAGGATCCACCTGGCAAGCTGCAAGTGTGAGCAAATGCATCGTGGTGCACCAGAGCCTCACAAAAACTCCTGCAAGGCTTTGAGCATGTTAAATACCAGTTTTGGTAGAGTACTGTGCAGGGACCAGACCCTGGGGAACACAGCCTCCAGGAGCTGGAAATGCCTTCATCCATTTGACTTTCCAGCTCCTTTTATCATGGATTTTGAAAACATGCCACTTGCTAGTGTTCTGCAAGTGCCCTTTTGCGCCTTTTCTCTGCAAAATGAAGTCCTGGGACAATGCTCTCCCCACTGTTATATGATAAACCACTTCCATTCATTTTCCTTTGAATTTTTCACCAATTTGCTGATCTGATTCAGTGTAGAGACACTTCTCCAGCCCATCAAGTTTTCTGTTCTTATTTTCAGCTCGGTGTTAACCTGCCCCAGTCATTGCTAAATATGAGCTTTGTGTTTGCTGGTATAGTCAGGGCATTTCCCCATGGCCTTGGTACTGAGGCCCACGGTGGCCTATGGGCAATGGGCAGGGAAAACAGGCATTGGTCAGACAGAACAGCCTGGAGGGAGGTGTCAGCACCACAGCCATTGGTGGGACGTGAGAAGAGCTGGGATGTGCTGGACTGATGGTGGTCTTGGCCCTTTGCCAGCCTGGCAGCAACCTTAGGTCCTTGGGAAGTGACGTTTCCAGGGTCTCAGTGACCAGCAGTGCTGGCTGTGTGGCCGGGGTGGGCAGTGTGTTAAGTAGCTGATTGGGGTGGTGATGGATGAGCAAGGTGTTTGGGGCTCATTAATTTCCTGGCAGGGATCAGCTCGTCACGTCCTGTAATGCAATCAAAGTGGAAACACGTCTCACTCAGGGAGCACCAGGAGCACTCAGTCCAGAGGCAGATCACTGCCTTGCAGCCTCCTCCAGCTGATAAAAAATGCTGGGAGAGTTTAGCCCTGCTAAATGCTGGGCATGGCTCAGCCTTGGCTAGGTAACCCTCAGCAGGGGCACTGCTCCCATCTGGCTGATTTCTCCTGGCTGCCCAGCAAAGGTGGCTGTGTAGGGGATGTTAGAACTTAGCTTAGTGCTGCCTTAAGACCCCACCATCCCTGGGTTGCAGGTGTCCTAGGAAGCCTCTGCCCTCTGGAAGTCTGGATTGGCTGAGGCACAGACCACAGCACTGGCTGTGGTCACTCTTCCTTCCCCTCCTGTCACCACATCCAGCTTTGAGGCTTGCTGGGATCCCAGGAGCAGGGTCTCAGTTGTTGGACAGGGGCAATTTCCCTGCTCCAGGGGTACTCTGGTGCAGCCTGTGACAAGTTGTAGCCAGCACTCCTGCAGCCAGAGGATGCTGTGGCACAGGGCTGTAGTGGGAGGTCAGGACAGATGAGCTTGTGTTCCCTCCCAGCCTGAAACTCCCCAAATCCCCAACCTGCTCTCCAAGAAGCTCTACTTCCTGTCATCCAAAGCACAGGGAGAGCACGGAAACCCAAAGATTTAAAAAAAGAAAAAGGCCCCTGTGGTGACAAACATGATCAGCATGGCTGTGAGCCAGGGCACTGCTCTCCCACCCAGGGGACAAGCTCGGGGGGACACACACAGCCCCTCCAGCCGGGCCTAGGGCAGGGGGGAGGTTGTTTTTCCGGCTGCAGCATTGTTCTGCAGGACCTGAATAAACACCCAGCCTGCTGCACCCAGGCAAAGGGCACACTTCCCTCCCAGTGTCTGGAGTCCTCAAGGAAACCCCTTTTGTCTCTGCTTTTGGCTGAACCTTGGAAAACACCTCCACCCCTTGCCAGCCGCAGTGCCTGCACCAGCACCATGGGTCCCTTGCTGCTGGAGAGGATGGGAGCCAAGGCTGTATTCCAGCTCCTGTGCAGACATCTGGTCTCCTCTGAGAGAGTCAAGTTCTCTCATTTGCTTCCTCAGAGCCTAAACCCAGCACAAGTGTGGGTGGGCTTTAGAAATACTTTGATTTACCCTTTTAATATGACTGATATTCAGTAGTAATGATTTGATAACCATTTAGATATTCATACAGCTTGTTTGCTACTATTGATTACTTTGGTTTGATGTTACATTCACACAGCGGGGAGCTGAGGTCAGGCTCAGCTGCACCACAGTGAGCTGCAGCATCCCAAACAAGGGGAGAGATGCTCAGTGGTGGCTGTCCCCAGGGAGGACAGGACTGGGAAAATGCCACTCTCTGGGCTCATGCTGGCAGAGAAGGTGTGAAAACTACTGGGTTTGTGGCCAGCTGCAGCTGGGGCTGGCCTACTGATCTGTACCTCTCTGCTTCTGAGGAATTTTCTGTCTCTGAGTCTACCCATTGGCCATCCTGGGGGGTCCAGGACATGGCTGGGATCCACCAGACTCTCTTGTTCTGGGCATGCTCTAACAGCAGAGAGGGTGCTGGCAGCAGGGAGCTGGCTGCTTCTGCTGGGCTTGGAGCTTGGAGTTGGCACATTCCCCAGCTCAGCACAGGACCCTGGCTTTGCCTGATGAAACTCTCACAGATGCAGCAGCATCTGGTGGGCTCAGGACGGGACCTGAGTCACCCCAAGAGGGCAATGGCACCAGGATACTGCAGTGCCCAGGGACAATGCTGTTCTACAAAGACCTGCTCTAGAGACACCAGCATACAGGAACTGCCAGGACAGGTGTGATGTCAGGGATATAATTTTCCTGTGCCATTCATGACTTTTAGCCTAGGCATGTCAGAGCTTGGAAGCATATGTGCCCCTCATTTCATCCTGTGCTGAATCAGATCTCACCCCTGGGTAGAAAAGAGCTGCTGACGGCACAGCCTGCTTTGCTGTGTGGCACTGGTATCACCCAGAGAAGGCAACACACTTCTCCTGGGCACAGGATTTGAGGAGTGCAGCCTCATGGCCAGAGAGCAGCTTAGCAGCCCATTTTGTGCCTATTATCCAAGGCACTGAGAGGGCTGCAGATGAACTAAGTCAGGGACTAAGTAAATAAAGGATTGACCTTCCACCCCAGGGGCCAGAGGGCAGCTGCAAACTAGTGCTAATGTGAAATAGAGAGCCAAAACTTTTCAGACTCTGGAGGAATTTACCCTGGAAGCATCAAAGAAGGCAAAGGATTCATGTGTCACCCTGTCTGCATCAACATGGGGATGATGTCCCTGCCACCCAGAGGACCAAGCTCTGGCCAGCAACTCTGGGGGGAACTCTGTTTCAGTTCAAGGCCTGAAGCAGGAAAGGTCTGCAGGGAAATCCCTGAGTTGGATGCCTGGGGCTGCCCACAGTTCCAGCGTGGTGCCCCGTGGGCACTCAGCACAGGCAATGCGCTGTGCACCCCCAATGTCCTGCAAAGGCACCCTGGGGCTGCTGGGCGCTGTGCAGCTGGATGGACCTGGCAGCTGGTGGTTTTATGTTAACCTGTGGGTGCTGGGAACAGGGACCACTGAGAGAGCTTGGGCTTTGCAGTACAGAGTTTTCAAAGGACTTCCTAAGTAGGGCTCCCATCTCAGTGTCTCAGGGTGGGCAGCCAGCATCCCCAGTTACTTTTAACCATATGCAAAGGGACACCCAGAGAGTCATATGAGAGAGGCAGAAGACCACAAGGGATGGATGGGTCAATAGGAGCTGGCAGATGGACATGGCCACTGAAGAAAAGGAAAAACAAGCAGATAAAGGTGAGATCTGGAGAGATTCCCACCAGAGGAGAGTTTTGATTGGGATATTTTGACTGAGTTATTCCAGCTGAGGGAAGCTGAACCAAGAGGTGGATTTGTTATTGCTTTTCTTGCTCTTGTCTCAGGGAGAGGTGAGGCCTGTTATTAATAGTTTGATATGCATGGGCTGGTACGGAGCACTTCTGATAAACCTACAGGGTCCACAAATACTCCTAGGCATTCACTAATTGATTCACAGGACTGTGGCAATGTGTGCAATCTCTAGGCCTGTTGCATTATGAAAGTCTGTGAGAGACTTATACCCTGTTAGCAGGACCCCTAACCAGTCCATGTGTTATTTACAGAACAGTTGGGCTGCTTTCAGCTCCACTTGCTATTTTAATTGGTGCCCGAAATTGCTCTTCCTCCCACACAACGATGCTATAGTACTGTGCTTGACTTTCCCATGGTGAAAAAAAAAAAAAAAAAATCAAAACCCAAAATCCCCCAAAGCACGCCATTAAGAACTTCCACATCTCATTGAGCTGTTATTAATAGGGGGATTGTCTGGTGTCACAGCACAGGCATAAAATACATTATCACATAATCTTATTTAGCAAACACTTGTGTTGCTTCGCCCTTGGTAATTGCATTTGGGACATGCAATATTTATGAAAGGGGAGAAGGAAATGTCTTGACTCATCTCCTATGAGCAGTAAAAATCCTGGGAAAAAGGGGAAAAGATCTGCTGAGAGGATGAAGGGGATGTCAAAGCTGCCGTTTCCTTTGCAGCAGGTTCAGTGCCCTGTCAAAACTTCAACTTTGCCGCTGAGCTGCTCCTGGAACTGAGAGAGGCTGGGGAATGTATGAGGGTTTTGCACCAGGCTGTGTCAGACCCCAGAGCTCCGCCAGCATCTCTCTGCAAACCCTTCTGCAAGCTCACTCGCTGCCTTGCCTTAGCTCTTATTTCTGTTTGGACCTGTGAGACTTTTCAGTGAGACTGCACTCAAGGCTCGGCTCTGAGAATGATGCCCTCTGAACGGGAAGATGGATCAGGATTTCCCCTAGGACAGAAATCCCCACAACCAGCCCCGCATCTCTGTGTCAGACCTCACAGTCCAAGAGCAGGAGCTGAGGAGAGGAGCTTTGCCCGGGGTACAGCATCTCGACTCTGGGAGCTCAGATCTGTGTGGACACCTTTCCCGTCCATCTCTGAAGCCTCAGTTCCGGCCACTTGCAGATTTGAGGAGAATTTACAGCAGGGGATGAACTGCTGGAAGTTGTCCCTGTTTCACAGGGCATGCTTTAGGGAAAGGAGAAAGCTGTCTTGGAAGATTATAGAATGCCTCGGATAGCTCCATTCCATGGAAGCGCTGAAGTATTTGTCCCCAGAAATCACAGCTCATTTCCCCACCGACAAAAAACCACGTCCCTTCGTACCCCCGGTATCCGTGGGTGACCTTGACCGGCCAGCTAAGCACGGTGGCCTCTTCTGGGGTCCCGGGAGCTCCCGCTCCGGTAAGTCGTGGAGGGAGCAATAACACAGAACAGCGAGCTTTTGCAAGCCCCGATCCTGTCGGCACTGGCAATGCTAAGCTGTTGGTGGTGTGGACGGAACTGGTAAACTGGTGTCACCGACTCTACTTCCTGATTTATGTTTACACATCGTGTTTAATATTTGTTTTCTGTCGTGCTCTCTCTAAGCTGATTTTCGACGTTCCGCTTGGGCAGTCAGAAACATCCGCAAAACCTTCGGGGCGGAGTCGCCTCTGACTTCTCTCCGTGGTCACCTGGTGAATCGAGAGGCTGTAGCACTGGCTATCACAACGAATTACAGGTGGAAAATACACTTAATACGAAAGTGAAAACTGGAAATAATTGATTAAATTCACAAGTGTGCAGATGACTCTGTGTCAGTGGCCAATCGTGTTTAAACACAGATAATCCTCGGCTCTCCTCATCCCCGGGCATCGGTCTCGGGGCGGAACCCGCTCAGCGTCTTACCCGCGGGGAGCAGGTGGTGCCACGAGGGGAGATTTAGGGTTTGGAAACCCCCATGATTTCTTATTTCTAGATCACTTCCCCGATTTTATGCCACGGCTAATACCTGTGCTGCAAATGACAAGCGCTGCGGCAAGTTTTTTAGTGCCCTGACAGAATTTGAATGTGTTCTTAAACTTCAGAAATGAGTACAGATGCAAAAATTAGTTAAATGGTGAGCAGGGTAGTCCTTTGCTAGGAGACTTTCCTCTGCCAACTGTTAATTTCAAAAATCGAGTTTCAAAATGTCATAAAATAAAAGGTATAAAAACTTCACAAATGTTAACTGCGATTACGCACAGTATGTACATGTCAAGAAAAAATCCTCAGGTCAAAAATTACTATAAGTCATAATCGGTGGTTTTGAAGTTTATTGGTGCTTTCCTTGGGTACAAAAATATTTTCTGTTTATTTATAGACCAGATATTTCAGCCCATATACGAATCACATGTAAAAAGACAAGTGTAAATAAGGAAAAGCAGCCGAACCCATCGGAGTCTCTTGACTTCGGGGACAGAAGGGACTCGCGGGCAGGGCAAGGACTCGTCCCCGCAGCCACCCACCTGTACGGCAGCTGCCTGGGGGGAACGGGGCAGCCCCCCTGCCCCGCCCTCCTCTCCAAAGGCTAATGCAAACAGCAGCAAATTAGATTTAAGTTTACCCATTGGTTCTATCATAATTTGTATTTGCTTTTTGCGTACTAATTGACCTCGGGGAGGGGAAAAGAGGGAGGAAATAAACAAACAAACGCGAGGATTTACCGAGGAAGGTTTTGAGGTTTTTAGAGCTAAGCCCGTAACAATGTTTGCAACAATTAAGACCATTATTATCGGATCTTCTCATTCATTAGTGAAAGCTACTCTGTTAGCGGAGCCGGCAGGGCGGGCCGCTTCCCGCCTGCCCGGCGTTGGGAGCTGCCTGCGCCCCTGCCCCCGAGGGCGGCTTTTAAGATGGGGGGGGGGGGCCCAGGAGGGGAGAGACACAAATCTGTTGGCAAAACAGGACTTTGTCTGATGGGGAAAAGGCCTAAGGCTCGGGGCGCGGGGGAGACAAAGAGGCCGCCGCTTCCCCGGCGGGCGAGCAAACAGGGCAGCTGCCGGCAGCCGGGGCCGGCGGCGGTGAGCGGCCCCCGTGGGTGAGGGGCACTCGCAGGATCGGGCCATATCCCCATTGCCATCCTCTATGTCGCGAAGGGCCTGGCTGTCACCGGGGTCAGAGTTTCTCGGTGTGGGGGAGACCCAGGGGGAGACGGCGAAGGGACGCGGGTGACCAGCCCATATCTGCTCCCTTGCTGCCACGGAGAGTGTAATTAAACTGTGAGTTAATAACGGGGCAGAGCCCCCGGTGTCCCCCACTGCCGTCGATGCCCTCGGGGGTGGCGGCCAGACGCCGTTCATTACAGAGGGGCTGGTGCGGGGCGGGTGGCCAAGGGGACGGGGCTAATGGGATTACACGCATTTCTGCACGGTGGAGAGAGGGGCTGGTGCCGCAGGACCAATAATTTATTGGCAGATGCTCCTCCGGCAACCGGCGACACTGAATATTCATGGGGCGCCGCCGGGCACCGCGGGTCCCATCGGCGACCACCCCATTTCCTCCCCTCCTCGGGTACTCCCGTCTGGGGAGGATCCGCAAGGACGAGAGACCCCCGGCCTGTTGCATGGAGCTGTGGTCAGTCCCAAGGCAGCGAGAGGCGGGAGGCAGCGAGAGGGAAGGTACGGGTCCCTTCTGCTTGCGCCCACAGGTGCGATGAGTCGTGACCCTGCACATCCCCATGCTGAATTCGTTTTCTCCAAGAAGCCAGGGGCTACAGAAGGGCGAAGGAACAGTTTGAGGACTGCTCTGAATACTTATTTTTGGTAGATAACTACTGCCTCGGGAGATGTCGTTGACAGAGCGGGGAGCCGGCCCCGCCGCTCCTTCCCCGCCGTATTAACTCGTAGCCCCTCGGTCGTTTGTAACCATAAAGGGGAGAAATATCGTTGCGGGCGAAGTTCGTGCGATGCTGCGGCTCCCGCTGCGCCGGGCACTTTATACTCATTAAGTGCAGCGGCGCTAAGTCATTACTGTAATAAGGAGTTATGCTGAATGCACGGGACCACGTTTCCAAAGCCATAAATTACAACTGTCAGTGCGTATTCGGGGGATCAACAGAGCTGGGAGTAATTATTTACAGCGTGCTTTATAGAGCAATTAAAGATTCCCCAAATGGTGTTAATTGCTTTTAACGTTCAGGAAGCGCAGGCCGCCCTTCCCGCGGAGCGTGAGCCCGAGAAAAGGCGCCGCCGTCCGTGCGGGCTCGGGCTCGGTGGGAGATGCTGAAAACGAGATTTCCCGTTGTGAAGCCCGCGGCCTCGCGGGATCCCGGCCTGTTGGTGCGGGGGCCGTCCTGCTTCGCTGTCGGCGTCTGTGGCGACACTTGCGGTGTAAATTAGAGCTGGGGCAGTGATGAGGGATAGAGCCCCGACGGCAGTGGAGACCGCGCCTTCCGCTCCAGGGCGAGGCGAGGGAGGCCCGACGGGGCCGTCTTAGCCCCGGAGCTCTCCCGCCAGCCCCCGTGCGCAGCCCGAGCCAGCACCGGCGCCTTTGCCATAATGGATTTCACGGGGGCCGCGGCGGGAGAGAAAGGGCTGCGGGAGGCGATGGACGCGCAGAAAGCTGGATAATACCCGAGCTGGAGAGCCACAGCGCAAGGAAGTGAGGCAGGGATGGAGTCGGGGTGCACCCTTCTGCGAGGGGTGTTTGCGCCGTGCACCTGCCCGCGGCAGAGCCGCTCACTCTCCTTTCAGCAATATAGAGGATTGATTTTACAGGTTCTGGAAAGCAGTGCTCGAAATGCAGTTTTCGGACCGAGCCCAATGGGCTTTGCTGAGATCTTGCCAAGGTCCCAGACACTCCACTTTTGTCCCCGGTCCCCTCAGGAGGGCTTGTATTTCGCAGCGGTGTCCCGGCCAGCAGCTGCGAGGCAGAGAGGCAGCTTGCGATGCCAAACTCCCGGGAGCCCCGAGCTCCAAAGGAGCTCAGGGGCCAAGAGGAGCCCTGGCAAGCCAGCAAAGCCGAAGAAAAGGGGAGTGGAGGGTGGAGGTCAGGCCCTGGCTGGGCTGCTCCTCTCTGCTAGCAGGAGGCAGATGCACACGATCAATGAGAGAAGCTGAGAAAGGATCCCTGGGCACTTCGTGGGGATGGAGAGCCTTATGCATCAGGAAGAACCCTCATCTTAATTGTTATTTCCTAGCATGCATAAACTGGGCCCTCAGCCCTCATCTGGGGCAGGATTAAAACACCATTGTAGAAATGAAATTGTCCCAGCAGCTGTTTGGGGTAGGTGAAGGGGGACAAAAATTTCAAGGCTTGCAGGAAGATATATAGTGGCTGTGGATACCTGAAGGAGGTGAGATGCTCTGGAGAAGTGGAGACCAAGGACACTGGGCTTCCTTAATATATGAATTTTGCAACAACTCAGCACACATGTCAGCTCCTGCATTTGGAGGCTTTCGTCTGCCTCCAAGGAGGTCTGACACACTTTATTGGTGTTTCCCACAAAACAGGATTTCTCTGTACAGAATAACTAAGAACTAAAGCAGCAGTTTGGGGAATCATCTGGGAATGTCTGTCTCCCTGGGCTCTGCCTAGAGTGTGATATCTGAATCATTTTTTGCAGGACCTGGCATTTAGAGTCCTAGCAAAGAGTGACAAATCCAGCCCTCAGCAAATACATACTGACTGCAGATCTAAACAGAGGTGACTGGGCTGGGGTGATTCTGGCCCCCACCCCAGGGATCCATTTGTAGGCTCATTGGATGCATCTCCAAGTGAGTGCTGGTCCTTGTAGACTCTCCCGCTGGGATGTGAACCTGAAAGCACCAAGACTGACCCTGATGTATCTTAGTGTGTGAGCTTGCAGCACAGCCTCTTTAGCCTCAGAATTAGGGAGGCAAAACCCATATATTAATTGACAGGACATTTCCAGAGCCTTGTGCTCTACAGTACTGCTCAAGCCACAGCCCTGGAGAGCCTGAGGGGAATCTGAGGCCAGGAACAATTTGAACTGGAACATCTCAACTGGGTGCTGTCCTGGAGCTTTGATGTGCAGTGCCTAAACTTCCAGTGCCAGAAGCTGTGTGGCTTTCTCAAGGATGCAAGTGAAGTCTGGCTTGTGCAGAGAATAAATCCGAGGGCTCTGCATCATCCCCAAACTCATCAGTAATTCCCATTGATTTCCAGAAATTTTGAATCCCCCTCAGGACCTAGCCCTGCCTGCTCTTCTCCTTTGTCCTCACTGGATGCTGGACAGAAGGAATTCTGACTTACCTGTTATCTGTCTCCTGACAAGTTTTATTGCCCCATAGCCTCTACCTTGGGCTCAGCAGCTGGGGGCTGTGACCCTCACTAACCAGACTGAATCACTGGAGGTGACCTTTTGATTTCTTGAGGCCAGTCCCTCTGGGGCCTTCAGCATCTGCTCAGCCTAGGGGATCCCTGGCACAGGGGAGGCCAAGGCTTTTCCTGGCAGCAGCTGGGGCCTTTGGGATGAGCAAGTGGCATCAGGCAGCTGTGTTATTTACTAGAGGGGGGCATCTCCTGGGTCTCAGGACTTGGTAGCAGATCTGCATCCCTCTGGGTGTCAGAGCTCACTGGCAGGGGACTTTGTGGCACTCTGCAGGACTGGCATGACATGTTTTATTGCTTCCCTGTGGAGACAACCTGACATGCTCAGGGCAGGGGAGCAGACTCTGCCCTACATCTCCTGTGCGACAAGGGGCAGGAGAAGAAGCTCAGGCATCTCCTGAGGAAGGGGAAAGGCAGCTGCAGTCCTGTGGGACAAGAAGGCCCCCTGCCCGAGGGCAGCCTCCCGGCCTCGGCTGGCCCCAGCCCTCACTCCCTCCCTCCTCTCCCAGCTCCTTCCTAACCACAAGGACTTTGGTTGATGGAGCTGGCGCCAGCGAGTTCCCTGAAGAGTTCAGAAGTCAAGAACTGAGGCAGGTACTGGGAGGGGGGGAAATCTGACCCCAGCGGGCAGGCAGGGCTGCGTGGTGTTGGGGGCAGGCTGGCTGGGCACTGGCTGGGCACGGGGCCGAGGGAAGGCTGTGGGTTGCTGCTGCTGCCCACTGTCTCCACAGCCTTCCCGTGTGGGGCTGTGGTGGTGGCTGTCGTGAGAGTGACGGGTCTCGGGGTGTCACAGCAAGGCTGTGGCTTGGGTGAGGGAAGCAGGAACCCACAAGCACTGGTGTGTCAGTGTGTGAGAGTCTGAGGGTGTCTGAATGCACGGGAACGGGTGTGTTACTGCCTTCTGTGGGAATGATTGTGGGTGTGGATACATTCAGTTGTGAAGGTGTGAATGAGAGCGTGTGTCAGAACTTGGGTGTGCAGGGGGTTGTAACTGTCTGTGAGTGTGTGGGGCATTTGAATAACTGCACAAACGTAGGTGTGTGTGCAAGGGAATGTGTGGGACTGTGAGCATAGGTGCCTGTGAACTCATGAGGGTGTTTGTGAGCTTATGTGCAACACTGGGAGTATGAGGATGAGGATGGGATGATATAGCTGGTGATGAGTGAGGAGTTGTACCTGAGTGCACAGACACGACTTTCCATCCCAGCGCCGTTTTTGTGTGGGGGATACCTCAGAGCAGGCTGTCCTGTGGGGTCTCCACAGTCCCTTGTGGGCAATGAACCACGGGCACGCTGAAGACGTGAAGGGCAGCCTTGCCCCAGCCAGGGAGGAGGGAGCCTGGAGGGCCGGTCCCGGTAGCGGGAAGGATGAGGCGGGCAGAGCACAGACTAGCGAGCAAAACCCCTGACGCCGCGGCCGGCAGCGCTGGGCCGCGCTGGGCAGAGCCGGTCGGCAGCAGTGGGAGGCCGGTTGCAAGGAGACTGCGGTGCCCTGTCCCATCGGCGGCTCTGGCCCCGGCCCGCTCTGCAGAGCAGGCATGGACGGGCCAGGGCCACAGCAAGTTTTACAGAAAGTGCAATAGCGGGTTTCATTTCCATGGTGTTTTAAACTTCAGAAATAATTTTTGTCTGGTTTTTGTTTGTTTTTTTTTAACGGAAACACTCATCTCTCCGCGGGCAGGAGCGGGAGGGGGCGGTGGCAGCAGGCGGTGGGGCCAGCAGTGGCGGGTGCCCCGTCAGCGGCGTCCGCTGCCCCGTGGGGCGCAGCTGGGGCCTGCCATCGTCCCGGGGAAATGAGCCCCGCCCCGGTTCTTCGGGTGAAAGTGTGCTTCAGGAGCCCCTTGTCTCCTCCCTTCCCAACCCTTCCACGGGTCCGGGCGCTTGTGGGGTGCCCTTCTCAACGTCCCGGTGTCCCTGCTCTGGGATCTGGAGGTGGGAGAGCCGCCTACTCCGCGGCTTTTTAGAAGGCCCTGACTTGTGAAATTGAGAACACCCTTCCCGAACAAAGGGGCATGGCGGGTCTGGGACCCCACCGAAGGGGGATCCTCCGGCTTCAGCCCTCGCTCGGGATCAGTGGCAGCCCTTGGGGATCGCAGCCTAGGCTTGGTTCTCCTGCGGGGCCTGGCAGCCAAGATCCCCCTTCCCAGCAGTCCGCGGCCACAAACTCCGGGACCAAACGACGCCGCTCTGCCGCCCGGCATCAGCCGCTGTTTTACCCCGGCAGTGCCCTGCGCTCACCCAGCGCTCACTTTATAAGGCCGAGAAGGGCGGTGATTTTTTTTTCTTTTTATTTTTCTTTTTTTTTTTGTGGGGTGGGGGTGCGAGAGGGGGTTGGGGAAGAAGAAACTCCTCTTGTGTGCTCTTCTCTGCTGTCATTCACTGGGCTGCTCTCAGCATCCAACCAATGGAGAGTGAGGGCCTGCAGCAGTAGGCCCTGGGTAGGGTGATTGATGGGCAAGCGGGGCGGCGGGCGATCGCGCTCACAATCCACCGCGCTCCGCTCCGCGGGGCTCCCGGCTCCCCACCGCCCGCCGCGGCGAGGGGTCCCCGGGGCACCCTTGTGTGTGTGTGAGTGTCTGTGCGTGCGTCTGTGTGTCCTGAGTGAGAGGCTCCTGACGTGTCTTGGTACCTGGGGGTGCTGGGTCTCGTCGGAGCGGGACCAGTGTGCGCGGCCGGGGTGTCGCGTCTCCGCTCCTGTCGGGTGTGCTTGGCGCGGTTGTGTCTCCAGTGTCTATGTCCTGTGCCGCTCTGGGCACGTCTGTCGCGTCCCGGGCTGCGGGGGTGTTTCACTCTTGTACCTGGGCTGCGCATGGCTGTGCTGTTGTGTCTTCGTGCTGAGCGTGTGGCCGCCGTGTCCCGGCCTTGCGTGGCTCTGCTGGCGTTTCTTGGGGTGCTCTGCCATCGTGCTATGGGACTGAGCGCGTAGCCGGCGTTCCCTGGCTCTGTGCGGCCCCGTTGCCGGTTTCGGGGCGGTGCGGGGCTGTGCTGCCCTGCCCGGGGCGGAGGTCCGGCCCCGGTGCCCGAGCTGCGGCATGGAGCACCTCGGGGCTCACCACCTGCACCAAGGGCAAGCCGAGCCCATCAGCTTCGGCATCGACCAGATACTCAACACGTCGGAGCCGGGCAGCTGCATGGTGTCGCACCCGCGGCTGCAGGACTCGGCGGACTACGGGCTGGGCTGCATCGTGGGCAGCGCCTATAACACCGTCACGGGTGGCTACGGGGCGAGCGGCGGCGCGGCCAGCGCCTACACCGGCACCTCCTGCAGCATGGGCGGCCTGCCCAGCTCCTACAACGTGAACATGGCGGTGAGCATGAACGGCAATACCTTGAGCTCGGCCGGCGGCGTGATCCGCGTCCCGGCCCATCGCCCCGTGGCCGGCGGCGTCCACCAGCCCCTCTCCGCCGCCGTGCCGGCGGTGAACAGCATGAACAGCCTCACGGGGCTCACCTTCCCCTGGATGGAGAGCAACAGGCGGTACACAAAAGACAGGTTCACAGGTGAGTTGCGCCACCGGGACCCCCTTTCTGTCTCTGCTCCCGCCGCCCCGCTTTCTTCCCCACCGCCCGGCCTCGGCGCGACAGCCGGTGCCCAGAGGGACACGCAGGATCCAGCCGGAGATCTCTCCGGCCGGGTGGAGAAAGCAGCCGGGATGGTCCTGGGAAGCTGGTCCCGGAGGAGGCCAAAAGCAAGACGGGGTGGGAAATGAGGCGTATCCAGTCCCCCCTAAATGAGTTGTGTTTCCTTTTGTTTGTTTGTTTTGATCTTTGGGTTGGTTTGATTGTTTGTATATGTGGGGTTTTATGTTGTTGTTTTCGTTTCTTATTTATTTATTTATTAGTTTCGTGTAGGTTTTTTACATTTTTTTTCCCCGCGATACGGGTCGGCAAAGGCGGGCAAGGAAGAAAAGGGATGGTAAACTCCATACACGACCTCCCGCGAGCCCCGGGCACGGCTGCCCAATCCCTGCCGCCCGAGCCAGCACCCGGGGAAACTTTCCTTCAAAACGGAGAGTTGTTTAGGAAGCACGGCCCGGCCGGCGGGAAGGCAGACAGGCGGCCCTGGCCCTGGCCTGCCCGGGAAGGCCGTCTCGTTGCCTTTCTTCACCGGTCTGGCTTTCCCCTGTTGCGGGTTTCGGCTCAGCCTTTTTCCCCAACAAAAGGGACCTTTGGCAGCCCAGTCCCAGCAGAGTGGGACTCGGGCTAGAGCCGCTTCCCGGCCTCGCCACTGTTTCCAGGTGTAGCTGGGTTCGTCTTTCGGCACTAACCAGGCAAAAGCTCGAACAACGAAAAGAAATAAATAAAAAAGACGCAAACAAACGAACAAAAGGAACGAAATTACAATGGGAAAAAATCAGCGCCGTTTCCCGAGGGTGGAAACCGAGGCCCGATTTTTGAAAGTTCCCGTTTAATTTCGACCCGATGGCGCTGGGTTCAGGCACGGCCGCGGGTGGACGAACGCGCTGTTCCCCTGGCAATCACCTGACTGAATTTCACTCAATTTGTTCCTGGCTTAGACACAATGTGACTTTTCACTTTTTTTTTTCTTTTTTTTTTTTTTTTTTTTGGTGGGGTTGAAAAAAAAAAAAACAAAACCAACAAACCCAAACAAAACCAAACATATTTAAAAACAAAACCAACAAACAAACAAAAAAAGAAACAAACAAACAGAACAAAAAATTTCAACTCCAGTTTCCAGTCCGGGACTGTACTTCCCTGTACGAGGCACTGGGGCCGGGGACGATGGGGTTACCGCCGCGCCTAAACGAAATTATCCCGAACCCGCTTGGCACAGGGCGCGGAGCCCCGGCCCGGCGCCAGGGCCAGCTGCCGCTGCTGAGCCCCCGTTCCCCGGCGGGCACTTGGCCCGGCAAGAGTCCACCTACCCCTGCGCCGGAGCCCAGCGGTGCCCGGGGGGTGCCCGCAGCACCCAGGAAAGGCCGCCGGGCCTTCCCCGTCCTCGGGGCCGCCGCAGCCGAGTTTTTGCAGCTCATGCGTGGGTGTCGGCGGGGAAGCCGCGGCTTCGGAGCGGTGGGGGGTGGTCCCCAGCCCAGCGGCCGGGAACCGGAGCCCCTCTGCTGATGTCTCGCTGCTTGCTTCTTTGCCTCTCATCCCCCCTCCTTCCGTGTCCCCCCCAGTGGCCCTCTCACCCTTCACTGTAACACGCCGTATAGGTCACCCCTACCAGAACCGCACGCCCCCCAAGAAGAAGAAGCCGCGCACCTCCTTCACCCGGCTGCAGATTTGCGAGCTGGAGAAGCGCTTCCACCGGCAGAAATACCTGGCCTCGGCCGAGCGCGCTGCCCTGGCCAAGGCCCTCAAGATGACGGATGCCCAGGTGAAGACCTGGTTCCAGAACCGGCGCACCAAGTGGAGGTGAGGGACCGGGGGTCTCGGTGGACCGGGGCGAGGCAGTCCGGGGGGAATAGACCTTGCTACCAGCAGCTCTACCAGGAGCCCCGAGCGCAGAGGCGTGCAAGCCCCGTGTGTGTGTGAATGTGACTGTGTGTGTACACGTGCGTGTGCATGCACAGCGGTGTACATGTGGTGCGTGCACACCTGCGGGCGTTTGTGCACGCAGGACAGGCGAGTGTAACTGCACGGTCAGTGCGAAGGCCACGCGTGCCCGTGTGTGCCCGCACACAGCGTGCGTGTGTGTGTGTGTGTGTGTGTGTGTGTGTGAGCGTGCACGGGGGTGTGAGTGCAAAGCACAGCCCCGCGAGTGTGGGGTGGCGCGGGCCGTGTGAGCCCACAGGACCTGCGTGCAAAACCGCGTGCGGGTATGCCACGGGGATGAACGTGTGTGAGCACACACATGAGCAGTGGGTGCAGTCAGTGTCACCAGAGGGTGCCCAGGCTCCCCCGCCTCTGTCCGCGGCAGAGGCAAGCGGGAGCTCCCGGCTCGGGGCTCTTGGTGTACCCGGCTTTGCACAGCGCGGAGATTTTCGTCCCCGCGGGGCTCGCGGCGCCTCCTTGCCCAAACGCTTTCTTTTTGTTCTGCTGCCGGGCGTGCCGGTAAAGCCGGAGAGGAAGAGAAGGCTGGGCTCACACGGAGCCTCCAGGGCTCCGTCGCAGTGACCCTGCCCCACCCAAGCTGCACGTTCCCGGGATGTTCCTGAGGGAAACACTCCGGCCCTGAGAACATCTCCTGCACTGGGCTGAGTGCTGAGCTGCTGGTGCTGTGCACTGGGTGCTGCAGGACAGGCAGGCAGGCAGCTTCTTCAAAATGGGGGGAAAGGACTTCCCCAGAGTCTTCCCAAGGGTTAACAGGACAATGATTGCCTGAGTATGCTGGGGTTGTGTAAGAAATGGGGGTCAAGGAACTTGAAACAAAGAGAGGGTGTAAATCCTCAACCCCAGTGAGTTCTTCCCTAGAGAAACCGTGGTAGTGCAATTCCCCAACTGTTAGGAAGTCTCTAGCTGGAGTGATCTCTGTTGGCCAGAAAAAGAATCCTGGAGGAGGAGCAGTCCTGCTGTGGCCTGCAAAATGGGGTCAGCTGTGTCTTCTAACCAGGTTTCCTAAGGAAGTGAGGCAAATCCATCTGTCAATACTCTTTGCGTCTGCTGGCTAAATTCAGCCTCTTTTGGCAGAGAAGCAGAGGATACAAACCTATTCATGTGTTTTACAAAAAATAGCTGGGTAAAGAGAAACAAAATCCTGCTTCTGCCTAAGGGAGAGGCTGCAGCCAGATCTCAGCTGTAATATTAGACATGGGAGAATCTTTGGCCTGAGCCAGAGGGACACAGGCATGTAAGTTCTGCTTGTATGCATCTGTGCCTGCCGGGTGTTGCAATGGAGACGTGGGTGCCCCTGGCTGATAGCATACCCAGCTTCCTGCCTCAGGGCCCTGCACTGGGCAGTGGGCTCTGAGTGGTTCCTGAGGCATTGGGAGCTGAAAGGAGCTGCTGTAGGCTCAGCCTGAATGAGGCTGTGGGAAGTATTTGAGAAAATAGCGTTGCTATAAGCTCTCTGAGCAGTTTAGCTGCTTGAATGCAGGTTGGGGCGGGGGAGAATCTTGCCCCTGCCCCTTGCCTGGTTGTCTCCACTGCAGGAGGTGGTTGTGGGATCCCCTCCTCAGATTTGGGCTCTTGCTTTAGACACAGCTCTTTCCAGGCAGGTATGAACCTGGAAATCCCATTCTGATGCAAATCCATGACTAGACCAGCTGCTTGCAGCAGGGAGATACTTGGGAGCAAAGTGCTCACAGCCATGGTACTCCTGATCACCCTGGACTAGGGGCTCCCTCTCTTGTCCTGGAGCATCTCCTTGTTTTGCAGGGAGTCATTAAATATTCATTGAGGCAGAGACTGAGCTGCTCCCCAGGCAGGTGCAGCTCTGAGACCGCTCTTCCCAGGATGTCTGATGTGAGATGTTGACACAGTGATTAGAACAGGGACTGAGCCCTGAACTACCTGCTCCCAGGAGGGAACACTGGCCACATGTCTGGAGGCTTGGGTGCCCAGAGGCCCATTGCTGGCATCCAAGTGCCAGCCTTCTTCCCCACTGGGAGCCAGGGACCCCTGCCCTGTGCTCTGAGATGCCACTGTGGAGATCAGAATTGGCACTTCCAATTCCCATGGCCAATGGGGATGAGACATCTCACATCCCCCTGAGCTGCTAAATTAAAAAGCTGCCATTTCCTGTGTCACCGGTCCACTGAAGCTGCTGAGAGGATGTCAGCTGAGCCTGGGGGTGGGAGGGAGGAAGAGGATGCTTTGGAAATCATCCTGGGACCAGCACTGTAAGTTGCTCCCAGGTTTTTTCAGCAACATCAATAGAGGTGCCAGGTGAAGTAGAGATGAGTGCAAGCTGCAGACTTTAGACTGACCTGCCATCCAAGCAAGCAGGAGTGGGGGTTCCATTGTGGATATAAGAGGATTCAGGCCATTTCTACCTATCCCATTCTCTGCTCCTAGGCAGCCCAGAGCCAGGGCCCAACCAACACTGGAAAGAGCCCCTTCTGACCCCCTAACACCCTCTCCTTGGGGATCACCTCTGCTGGTGTTATACCAGGCAGACACATATCTAAACTGTTCTGAAAAACATTGTCATTCACCCTTTCCAGATAGTATATTCTGTGCTTTGGTTTTTGTTATTGCTAAAAAAATGTGTTTCTAATGTTAGGCTGAAATTTTGCTGCCTGCTAAGGGAATGTTTTTGCCTTCATCCAAGCTCTCAACCCCTGGTCACCGCAGCATGGCAGACAAGGTGGCAAACCTGGATGCTGGAAGGGGACGTCCAGGGTGACACTGCCCATCTCCCAGCTGTATGGCACTGCCAGTCACTGTCTCACCCCACCCTGTTCCATGCTTCTTCCTGGGGCTTTGCATACTTGGCTCTTGCTGTGAGACCAGAGCATGTTTTCAGGGGATTGCAACTTTTGCAATGTTGTTCTGCGACACTTCAGGTGTTTTGTCCCCACTTGGTTTTTTTCCTGTGGGCAGAGAGTAATCCAGAGCTGTGGGCTGCTCCCAACTCTCTTTGATCAGAGCAGTGTTTTTGCCGAGGCCAGTAAGACAGACAGACCCAGTCTGTGGGATTTACTGGGATTTAAATCCCAGTTTATGGGATTTACTGGCCATTCGTGTAGGGGATGTGGGACCATGCCATGGCAAGGCACCCTGTTTTCCTACCCCTGCCCTCCTACATCATGAGCACCCAACACAACTTAATCTCTCTGGAGACACCCTTCCCTTGCCCCCCCAGGCCCCCCTAATGGCTCCCTCTCTCCTAGGAGGCAGACAGCGGAGGAGCGGGAGGCTGAGCGGCAGCAAGCAAACCGCATCCTCATGCAGTTGCAGCAGGAAGCCTTCCAAAAAACCATCAACCAGCCCATCCAAGCCGACCCCATCTGTGTCCACAACTCCTCTCTCTTCGCCCTTCAGAATCTCCAGCCTTGGTCTGATGACTCCACCAAGATCACCAGTGTCACCACTGTCGCCTCTGCTTGTGAATAAGTCTGGCACCCACTGGTGGCACCTACACCTTCTACTGGCGGGGCTGCCCCAGGGGGACATGAGGCATCCTTGGTGGGACATGTAGCAACTCTGTTTCTCCCTGAGAAGCACTGGAACCCCCTGATCCTCTGGCCACATGCATCCTATGTATCCAGCTGGGGAAGCCCTCCACAAGGAACAAAAAGAAGGAAAGTCACCCCAAAAACTCTCCCTAGCCATGGAGTTGCTGGAGCAGCAATGTTGTCTCACCTCCCCCCAATCCTTTTGTTCTCCTGAAAGTCTCCAGTGTCGACCCAGAACTTGCTGACGTGCTGCCAGACAAAAGCCCAGCCCTGACAGACACAGCCGCAGGTGATCATCCAGCTGGGGGAGAGGAAAACTTCCTTAGGATTCTACTGGCGGCAGTACAAAGTCTATGTACGCCCATATATATATATGTATATCTATATCTATATATATATATATATATATAAATATATAGATATATGTTTTGAACTGTTGGCTTGAAAGAAAAGGAGAAGGCTCCCTGGGAAGCATGTCTCTGCTGTGAGCCTTCTTGGGTTGTCCGCACCAGAGACGTTCGGGGATGCAACAAACGGAGGAAACAGCAGCAATTTCTGCTTGTGCCAGATGGGAACCCTTCAGATCTCACCTCGCTGTCTCTCCTCCCCTTTTTCATTAATTTTTTCTTGTGAGGGGGGAACAAGAGAAGGATCTGACAGACTCCTGAGGACGGTAAATATGATATCTCAATTGTATGAAGAGCCCAAACAGTCCCTGGCTGCCACGGACTCTGTGCCCATCAGCGAGTATTTTAATAACGAGAAGACCTGGGTGGCAGTTTGTGGGGGTAATGCAGTTTCTTTCCATGGAATATTTCCATATAATTTGCAAAATGTTGTCCAATGTTTTATTTTATCAGTTTCCAGTTAGAAGGCAATTCCTGACAACAAAAAATTTATTTCACTCTCAGCTGTTCAACTTAGTTGTTCTTTTAATTGTACCAAGAGAATGAGACAAAATTAAACAAAGCACTTCTAGCAAATGCCAGGAATATATAGCTATATATATATAAAAACAATATATATTTTTCAGTTACTTATAATCTAAAACAGCACTGCCAATTTAAGCAGTTAGTACAAACAAGTAACCAGAAAACCTATTTTCAGTGAGATTTTTAAAGGCATTCGTTTGTTTGCTTTTTTTTTTGTGGTTTTGGTTTTTTTAAGTTATGCACTTACAAGGTGTTTTATGTGTATTCATTTTATAAAGTGCTCGTGTAATTTATGTGGAAATGAAAAAGAAAATAAAAATCTCCAGGGTACTGAATAAATCATTTAAAGCCTTGCTGTTCCCTGTCTATTAGTTCCCCAAGAGGAGACAGCATATCACAACTACTGCTGAAGCCTGTGCAATTTTTTTTTTTTCTTAAATAAAAATAGAGTTAGCATTTCCATTTGACTTTGCTCAGGTCCACTTGGCTTTAGAAGCTCCAGATGTAATATGCTGTGTTTTAATCCCTGGTCCTATAAACATTTTCAGGCTTCAACCCAGCAGTGCATTTAGCACTTGCTTTAATCGAAGCCTTTCTGGGGGGCTTGCTGGGGGTGGCAGGGACTGTGCAGGGGCTTAGCCTTAAACTCATGTAGAATAATTTATTGAATAAGACCTTGGAATGAAGTCCCACCTGGGCTGAGGCAGATCTACAGATATTTGTGTCTGAAACTGAATCAGAAAGGGGAATTTGAATATAAATAAACGTGCAAGAGTACATTTTAGAGACAATCTTGCAGGGGATTAATCTGGGGACACTGTTTTCCATTTGTACTCGGCCTTACTGTAGGACATTGTCCCCAACTTGGCACACCCTTCTCAGAGGAAAATCAAACGGGTGGGAAAACTCTCATCAGCTTCCTTGGGGGAGACTCCCAGCCCCGTGGCTGGCTTCAGCCTGCTGCTTCCTTCCAGCACTGGGAGTTACTGAGTAAAGGATGTTGGAGGATACGGCTGAAAAGGGCAGGCAGCCGCAAGCAGTGGCAGGCACCCCCTGACGTGGCCCTGGGGTCCAGGCTGTCTGTGGGACATCTGCAACAAAATACCCCAAGCCTCTGATAGCTGGTGGGGGACAGTGCTCCTCGAGGCTGGGTCCTCTGGGTGCAGTGTTGCTCTGGAGTTTGTTAAGTGAGAATATGAATAGCCTGCTTCATCCAAAATCTGCTATTGTAGGGCTGAGAATTTATGGTGCTGCAGGATTTTCTTGTTCTGCAGTCCAATGCGTATAAAAACACAGAAAAACATCTGCAGCAATGGAGAGAAAAGAAGCCAGAAAAAGGAAAAAAAAGGATAAAAAATGGGAAAATATGAAACTTGGAGAACATGCATTTTTGGAAATATCTTTAAAAGATTTTGATTACTGCCTGAAGAATGCTAAAATAAAATAATACGTATTTTTTCCAATGTAAATTTCAGGGAAGTCTTTTGTTTGAATTCTGTTTCACACTACAGTCAGATTTTTTTATTCTGAATGAGCTTACTATTTAACATTTTTTAACATTATTTAACATTATTTAACATTAACTCAACTTTGTCTACAAAGGTAAACTCCTTCAGGAGGCATTGCTGTGTACAAAGCTTTAATGGTTCACAGTTTGTTGCAGTGTGTATTTTTGTTTTCAGGGTTTCTGCATAGGAAAAACATCAATCACAAAATAATAACAACAACAATAATAATAATAATAATCATCATCATGATCATCATCATCACTGTTGATATTAAAACTGTTTTCTGTTTTATTATTATGACACATCAATATTATAACATTTAATTCTAAGACAACCATTTTATAATATCCACTTTATTCAGTTCATAATCCAAAATGTTCCCCAATGAAGTGGAAGAGATGTTAAAGCACATTTGAGGGAATATGTTTAGATAGAACATTTAGCTGTACCTTGTTTTCAAAACTGGCAACTTCCCCTTTTCTGAACAATCTTTCCTGTAAATAAAAAAAAAACAAAAAAACCCCCACAAACCCAAACCAAACCAAAAGTAAAAAAGGAATCTTAATATGAAATGAGAATATATGTTACATTGGAACAAGAAAAACAGTTGCCTGGCCTTTCTTGTCCCTGGAAAATTGATTCTGGAGGAGTTTTATCTTAAAATATTTCTCTTGCATTCATTTTAAAAATTGGTTGAGTGGCAGAAGGTGTTTTTGATATCTGCATATGTGCTTCCAGTTATTAATATGATGATTTGTACCTAGACAATAGAAGTTGTCTGAAATATGATGGAATTAAATCAATAAGCAATGACATGAAATAATGACACATAATGTTATGTTTTGTAGACTGACATCACCTCAGCTGTATCCTGGGGCCATCCATATCACATTGAAGGCTGATTTAATTTTTTGTATTATACTTATTTGGGAGCAGGAATAAAATTGCATTAAGATGCCTTGAAAGTCATTTCCCCCTTTGTCGCTCTCAAAATAAAGCAAGTCCCAAACATGAAATGGGAGTCAGGGAGAAATGTTTTTCTATGTTTGCCTGTATCTAGGAAATGCAGACAGAGGCAGAGTGACTTTGGTCTGTGTCCTGCCTGGAGCTGAAGGCACAGGGTGTCACAGGGGACCGCGCTGTGGTTGTGCTCATCTCTCTCACCCACAACGCTGCCAGAGATCCAGAGCTATCATTCATTTGGGTTGGATGTGCTGAGCTTTTGAAGGTGAAATCTGGAGGGGGGAGAAACACCGTCTTTGCATGAGCAACTGGAGTATTAAACATCTGTGTGGAGCTGGAGGAGACGAAGCCCTGTGGGATGGGCTGTGGTTGTCTGGGTTTGGTCCCAGCTCAGCAAACTATGAGGGCAGGAGGGAACCAGAGGTCTGGCCCCCATTTAGCCAATTAGTTGAGCGCATGAGTCATCCAAACAAGGATCAGTTGGTTTATCTCTGCTGAGGGATGGCCCAGGAAAAGGCTGAAGGGTCTTTGCTGGAGCCTTCCACTCTGAGCAGAGCCTACAGTTGTGCTTGGCACAGGCCAGACAATTTAATCCCTGCAGTACATGCACACCCCAGTTCCTACCTGAGTACCACATGCAGGTTTTCTTGGGCTGCATTACCCCATCTACGGGGCTTTTGTTATATCTTTTAAGTTATTTCTGCTGCAGCAGCATCAGTGAGAGCCATGTGTATTTGCTGGAAAAAGACTGAGGTGAGCGTACGTGTCCTCTAATGTGGTTTGTATAATTGATAATGAAAGGAGGCACTGACCCCACAAACACCCATATGCAGGATCATTTTCATTATCTCACTGAGACTGTTGATTAGTGGTTTTGAATGTGCTCCTGATTAACCAACACACTAAAAAAAAGCTTAAACCCAGGGCTGCTGCCTCAGCACGGCGGCAGCAGGAGCCCATCCCCGCGAAGGCAGCCCCTCCTCGCCGCCAAGGCCAGCTCACAGGCACTCGGGGCTACATGGTATAAAAAACCCCAACCAATTTACTGACAGAACTCAAAATGGCTTTGCTGGAAACTGTTTGGGTTACAGTAAAAAGCCATTCCTCTCTGGGGTTCTGGGACAGCTGGAACTTTTTGAATTAACCTTTTTTTTCCCTTGTGAGAAGCAGACTGGCTGAGAGACACTGATTTCTTTGTGCAGCGGTCAGCTTTGATGGCCACTTGTTTAAAAACTGTTTGTGAAATAACATTTGGAGTTATCAACTTCTCCTGGTTGAAAATTTTCTAAATTAGAGGATCTAAAATTTGGGGGGGAAAGGCTGTTATTTTAAAACAAATATTAAGGGAAGAAAAAACCACACAAAGCTATAGATTATCAGAAGAAACTTTTGTTGAAGTCACACCAGATTGGTTTTTTTCAGATCTTTTCTTTGAGCAGCTAACTGTGATTTTGATATTCCTTAAATTAATGTTATTCTCTGTTACTGTAGGAAATTTGTTTGATGGGTCAGCGCTTATCCAAGATTAGGACAGAGATCTTTCCCCCTATTCCTTTCCATTAAGCAGAAACTCATTGTTACTGGTAGTTTTAAGTTAATTTTATACATTTAATCAAGTCACACATAAAACTGTATTCAAAGAATTATGTTAGGGTTTTTTTCTGACAGCACCAGAATAATCTTGATTTTCCAAGAGTAGAAAATAGAAAATAATTTTTGCCTTCCTTCTGTTTTTGTTTGCGTTTGCTTTTTTTTTTTTTAAATTTTAAAAAATTTTTTTGGTTGCAGCTAGCTGTGGTAAGCACAGGGCTGGCCTCAGCAGCTTTCGGCTCTGACAGTCCGGGTAACACACCAAACTTCTGTGTGCTGAAGCTGTGCAATCCCCTGTTGCAGGGACCTGGAATCCCCTGCCCTCGGCTTCCCTGGGGCTGGAAGTTCAGTACTTACCCTCAGCTCAGCTGTTCTTTGCCTTTCTGCTTTCGAGACAAAAATAAAAGGAGCAAGAATGAGGAGCCCATGTTCTGGTTTTCAAGCAGGAGGGAGGAAAGCTTGAGAAAACTCGTTCTCTCTCTGCCTGTAAAGAATGTGAACCCGCTGGTCTGACGCTGCGGTTAACTGTCTGTCTTTCCTAGACTGCAACTGTCTCAAAATAACAAAGCAGTGATTAAAAAGTATCAATCAATATATACTTTTTAAAACTACAGTTAGGAAGTGGTACTAAGACAGGGATAGATGCAAACATAGAGAAAATCTTTGTTTCCCAGGGTCTTTCCTGTCTCAGCCAGAGGAAATTTTTGGAAAGTTATTATGTTTAGCAATTTTAACCTGCTGTTGTGAGGTTTTAGGCATATGTCAGGGCTCACCAGACTTTTCCTCTCTAGGCATCCATCTAGAATGTGTCTAGTTTGTGATGCCAGTGCTCAGTGGGGGTTAGACTGAGCCTGGGCTATCAGGTATGTTGGGCATAGAACTGCTGATAGGCAGGGCTTGACCCCGGATCTCCCCATAGAAGGTGACAAAGGGGAAGGAAGAAGGTACAGGTGGGCATGGGGCTTGCTCAGGCTCATGGTGGGGAAGTGATCATGAGTGCACTGAGCTGTGGCCAGGCCTCTGTGCACTCTCCCTCTCCCAGCTGATCTGGCTGTTTTCACAGGAGAGCCTGGGGAAGAGGTGGGAGTGTCCTCTGAGGTCAGGCTGGGGGAAGAGAGAGTAATGGCCAGCAGGTCCTGGGGAGCCACGATGTATCACAAGGGTGCTCTTTTGAGAACTGCAGAGAAAAGGCACCAAGTCTGCAGGGCAGTGGGGTTTGAGAGTGAGCACTGAGGGGCACCTTGGGGTCCTGGTCCAGTGGAAGCCTGGCTTGGGCAAAGGAGAGCTGTTCTCCCATAGTGGCTATACCCAACTTGTCTGGCTCTGCACCAGTGGCATGCACTGGAGGGCCTTGCAGGGCCTGGAGATGTCACAGCATGGGGCTTCTGCTGAAATGGCAGTTCTCTGGCATCCCATGGTGAGACAGTTGTGGAGCATGGTGGTAACTGCTAGGCTGTATCCAGAGCACTTCCTTCCAGGATTAGGCTCCAGGAAGTTTTATATGCATTTACAGCACTGTTGGGCTGTGCTCCACTGCCTTTGGAGGGACACCTGCAACGACAGAGGGATGTGTCCCAGGCTCCCTGTCCCCTGACTTAGCCACTCGCAGGGGCAAGTGAGGGAGCTGTGGCTGGGGCATTTCCCAGTCACCCCCACTCACACAGAAATACTTGAAAAGGTCTGGCTTTCACTTTGGGATGGAGTGAAAACAAATGTTGTAACCTTATCAGTTATGACAGGTCTGAAACCTGCCTTTGCTGTGGTTCATACCACCACATCCAGCGGCAGGACGTGGGATGTAGGGCAGAGTGTGCTCTCTGTGGAGCAAGGCACCAGACATCTCTTCGTGGTGTACCCACCACAATTCACTCTCCCTCCAGACTTGGTCCTTTGAAGATCTGAGGATCTGAGCAGAGCCATTTCACACAACACAGGCAGAAGCCAGACCTGTAGCAGGCAGGAGAGGGAATGCAGATCACCTGCTGGGACCCCAGGGTGCACATGTGTGTGCCAGTCCCCTGGGAAACACACCACAGCCCTGGCAGGGAAAGCACCGAGACAGGCAGAGACACACCTGTAATGTCATCCAGAGGAAAGGATTTCCTAAGGGACCTTGTGGCCACCGACACTGCCTAAAGAGGTGAGGAGTGAGGAACTGTGTCCTCTTGCTGAACATCTGTGTCTCAGGAGCTGGTTTCTCTCCCTTCCCTGCTGACAAGTGGGATTGCAGGAGGTTACTCCAGCCTCACTCCCCTTCTGGGATGAAACCCTGACTGTTGCTGATGGCTTGGTCCAAACTGACTCTGGTGGGATAAGAGGAATGGAGATCCCCTCACACAGGAGATGTGAGAGGTGGGGGGGATGAGGTATTGCTTGGCACTTCTAGAGATGCTGCCTTGCATGGAACTCACCCCACAGCCCTTTTTTACTTCCTTGTGTCCTGTCCCTCCGTTGAGTCTCAGGAACCTCCCTTAATTTGCCATTATTTTAAAGCCCTATCGGTGTTTCCTGGATGGGAGACAGAGAACCTCAAACCTCCCTGCAGCAGCCGGAGAGGCATGCTTGGCTGTTTTCCCCCATAGTATGGGGTCTAGGGTAAGATAACCCTTATCACAACTGCTCTGATGCACATAGGGGTCAAAGCTATGGGTGTTTCTCCCAAAATGCATGGCTCTGCTCCTTCACGGGTGGCCCTGGTGGACGGCAACCCACAGAAGGGGCCAGAACAGCACGACGTTAAACACTCTCCTGGTGACAACCTCTCAGGCCAGCGGTCATCACCCATGGGGAGTTAGATAAGCAGGACTGAGTTGCACACCCTGTCCCTCTCCTCGGCCCTGTGCCGTGCGGGGGGAAGCTGCTGGGGTCGTCCCTGCCCGCCCCGGGGCGGCCCGGGAGCGATCGGCGGGCACCGAGCTCCATCTAGGGGTCAGGGAGCGCCTGGCGAGCGCTCGGCTCGTCCCCGCCGGCACCGTGCCCCCGCCCAAGGCACAGGGTGGGGGTGACCATGGGCAGCCGAGACCCAGGCGCACCAGAGAATGGGTCAGACTGGGAGGACTGGGTGCTCAGGATGAAGGGTAGTCAGGCCCAGGCCCGAGTCCCTGCCCCTGAAGAGGACATAGAGTCAGAAATATTTAGGTAGGAAAAGACCTCACAGATCATGGAGTCCAACCTTAACCTAACAGTGCTAGGTCCATCCCTAAACTATGTCCCTCAGCACCACAGCTGCATACTTTTTTCTTGAAAAAAGCTAGCCCTGAGAAATTCAAGCGATGGACTCCCCTCTATTTAGTATTCCCCACTGGGATTAGGAAGCGAGACTTTCCATAGGATATCCCATGTGCTGATGTTTCATGTGCTGGGTAAATTGCAGGATGTTTGAGTGCACTGGGCAGTGCCAGGATGGGGAGTGTGGGGTGGGCAGGGCCACTAAGGGGGGTTGCAGCCACAATGAGAGACCCTGGACTCTCTGAGCTCCAGCAAGGCATGCTGGAGGGGGGTCTGGCTCCATCCCTCTCCTGGCTACACACCCCTACATCTTGGCTCATGGAGTTCAGTAAATACTGAGGACAAGCAGCTGGGGTTTTTAAGCAGAGGAATGAGCTTTGATCAAAACAGGTGGCTGCAACAGCTCTCTAGGACAGCCAAGAGGCTGCTTGCATTTATCAAAAGAAAATATAAAAAACCTTTTAATCACTCAAGCACATAAATAATGAAGCAATGATTTTTGTCTTTGTGACAAACAAAGTCAATAAAGCTCAAGGAAACCACCTGTATTTTATTATCACATATTCATATGTTTAATGCTATTAAAACAAGAGTCTGGGGTGAGCTGCAGGAACTCAAAGCACTTAATGGTGCAGACACAAACCTTCTCTCCTCCCTCCCCAAAGGTGATTTGAACCAGTTTGAGCAAATGTCTTTGTCTCTTAAAATAATTATGTGATTTAGAGGCCCTTTTTCCTGGCTTGCATCAAATGACTTTAATGGGGTCTGCTTGTGTGTGTCTGTGTGTGTCAGTTTAACAAGTTATTGCTTTTTAAAGCTGCATATATAGCCCAGCATTCACCAGAAAAGTAATTCTTTATGAGAAGGGATTATTTGTGTTTCACCATCACTTGGCATTTATTCCACAGAACATTTACTAGTGAAATTGTGCCCAGAGGGCAGAGGCCAAAATAATCTAAAAAGATATGTTGAAATTTGGGATAAACATTCTCTGGACGGTCTACCAACTGTGAACTTTCTCTTCTTTGCCTAATAGGTTTTGTCCTCTTTGTTCCAGTCTTGGCCACTCTCTTGGCCTTCCTCAAGGTCAGGCTGACCTCTGTCCTCTCTGCCTGTGTTCTCCTCATGGCCTCAAATGGGATTTCCCTGGGGCAGAGGAGAGCTGACAGCAGCCCAGCCAGACTGGGGTGGGGATCTGAAGGTGGGTTTCACACTGGCCAACACTTGAGTGATGAATGTCCTGGATGAGTCCTCACAGGTGACCCTTCTCTCTTTGTCCAACTGAGACCTACCAGCGCTAGGGAGAAAAGCTGTTTTGGGGGCTGGGTGAGCATGCAGGGAGCAAGCCTCCATTTCCACCCCCTACCCCAGCCATGGCTGGGCCAGACATTTGGGGTCATGCTGAGACTGCTCGCTGATGTACAAAATAGAAAAGCTGTGAAGAGTCAGAAGGAGCTTGAATTTGGTGGGAAAGAGGGAAGGTGGATGCAAGCCAACCTGCTGTGGTGCCTTGTTTCCTGCAATGAGGAGAAAGCATCAACACTGTGGGACAAAGCCCTGATGAATCCTGCTTGGCACAGTCGTCAGTTCTGGTGGAGTTGCATGGGAGGAGAGCACTGAGCCGTGCTCCTTGGGGAAGACACTTGCTGGGTGAGCTGCCTCATTTAGTTCTTGTCCTGGAGGCACTGGGAATCTCCTAAGCAACTGAGCTGTGCCACTGAAGCAGCTAATTTCTCCTCATAGGTGTATTTGGCTGCTTCAGGTAAAGGTAAAATGTAGTCTCACATGAATTATCAGTGCAGTTGGAGGACAGTGGCAGCTCAGCAGCCAGCTGAGCTGGCTGGAGAAAAATACCATCAGTACAGACAACAAAAGGCGCAAGAGAGAGGGCTCAGCAGTTAAAGAATTAGGCTGTTCATGGCAAAAAATGGGCTAAAGATGGTCTTTATCAGGGGAGATCAGCCACTCTGGCTGGTACAAGGGAAGAGATGGGCACTACCAAACGGGGAGCCGGAGGATGGCTGAGATGGTGCTGCCTGCAGGGTGCCTTTGTCTAACTACATCCTGTACCAGGCCATGGGATCATGGAGCTGAGCTGGCTCCCTCAGCAGCAGCAGGACAACCTCCTCCACAGGATACTGGTGCAAAGGCCAGTGGCTCTCTAGTGCTCTGCTGGCTGCTGCAGCTCATGGGAGACCCCTCATGTGCCTGCAAAAGAAGCCCAGGGAACATTACCCCTGCAGTAGGATCGAGTCACTCCACCAAAGCAGGCAGCAACATTGCAAGGAATTGTTCAGGGCTACAATCAAGAAAGTCTGGGTTTGTCACTGACATGTTCCATGAAAAATCTTTTCTTTAAGATTTTTCCCTCTTGAGAAGCTGAGAGGCCTCAAGAACAAAATGCAAACAATTCTTATCTGCTGCTGTAGAATGCAACAGGTGGATCTGTGATTGGTCTCATCTGGTTGTTTCTAATTAATAGCCAATCACAGTCTACGTGTCCAGACTGTCTCAGTCAGAGACAAGCCTTTGTTATTCATTCTTTTTCTATTCTTAGCTAAGCCTTCTGATCAAATCCTTTCTTCTATCACTTTAGTACAGTTTTAATATATTATATATCATAAAATAATAAACCAAGCCTTCTGAACATGGAGTCAACTTTCTCATCTCTTCCCTCATCCTAAGACCCCTGTGAACAACGCATCATGGGTTCTTTATCTATGCAAAGACACTGACTGTGGTATGCAGGTCTCATCTTCTGGAACCATATAGCTTGGAGCCAGGCTTTGCTAGGTCTGCCCAGGTGGGGAAGTCATCCAGAAAGGGAGGAAGGAATATGAAATGTTCCAGTGACTCATGTGGGTGAGAGATTAATTTGTGGCCACAGCAGATCATTCTAACTATTCATCTGACCTATTTGATCTCCCAGGCACAACATATTTGACCCTGATTTTGTTTTTCAGACTCCTCCTTCTTGACTCATTGCAAATTTCCTACAGGGATATCAATATTTGGCTAAAGGGGCCATTTGATGGACAACCTACCCATAAAGGCCCTACAAGGCTTCTAGCATGTTAGAAGTCGCAACTTTAACCCCAAATTGGTTTGTGTCAAATTCTGAACGCATTGAACCTTTTGTGTCTTTTCAAGGTTAAAGCAACAGTTTTGAGTGAAAGTAGGTTTTCTTACCATGTGTCTTAAATCTTTTCTGGATGAAGAAATCAGATCAATTCTCACATCCTTTCTGTGTCTGCAATAGCTGTGATTGCAAACATTTGCAATATGTCCTGATATAAAGCCACCAAGAAGGGTTATTGCCTTCTGTTGACTTTTCATCTCCTTACAAAATCAGAGGAAACCCCTCCAGCTCCTTGTAAATGCTCATCCAATGCTCTGACAGGACCGTGTCTTTGCCCTTAGGGTGGTTATGAGGGAGTTGAACATGTGGGTTTCCCAGGGGAGGACAAGACTCAGCTCCTTTGCATTAATCTATTGCTGGGGTTATTAATTGATACTGGACTAGCAAACTGAATTTTTAGGAACCATGGGTAGTCCAGGTCTGCAACAGTACAGGGATGGAAATGTAAGTATAATGGTCCCATTAAGGCATTTGTACTGCAATGAGCACCCCAAGACACATCACTGCAGACTGGCTGCTGTAGGAAAGTGTGTTAGCAGTCTGGGTCCATTCCATCCCATCTCCCGTTAAGGAGTTTGTTCTGAGGCCCTGATGGTATCTGCCTGAAAGGGATAAGTGGCTGCACAGATCTCAGACCGCTTTGTCCATCTCTTGCCAGAGGGAGGGAATGCTGTGGGATACACAGGTGGGGAAGCAACACTTGGACCGCAGCAATCCCAAATCAATTGAGCAATACCCAAATTTACAGTAGAAAAAAGCCTCTGTCCCCACATGGAGGGCCTGCAAACTGCTTGTCATGAGGATTTCCCAGGACAGTTCTGCTGCAGCTTTCCAGGAAATTGAGTGATGAGAGTCTGGTGGTAACAGCCAAGGTTCTCCCCATGCTCCAACCTGAGGAGTGCCTCAGCAGCGAGGGTCTGACCCTGTCCTTGGAGTGCTAGCCTTGTCCCCTGCTCCTTCTTTGCCCTCTTATAACACATCCTTTCAGCAAAGCGGTGAGTTATCTTAATTCTGCAGACAGCAGCACTCAGGGATAAGGTAACTAATTTGGGAAATTATCCTGGCTGTCAATTCACTGAGTGATTGGTGGGAGAGGCTTTGAAGCCTCACGCATGCTCCCTGCCATTCACTTGGACTCGAATTACCCTTTTATTTTACTTCCTCCTTGTTCTCATTGCCACACCACTCAAACTAAAATTATTCGCCTACAACCACAAACGCAGGGATATATCACTGGGAGTGCTGTAGGGCTGTCGCCATATATAATTCTCTGAGCTCAATATTTATAGAGCTACACACGGCACAAATCATACCCAGAAAGCCCATCGAGCTGGAGAGCTAGGTATAAACTCCAGAAATATCACAAGCCATCGCTCACAGGAGACTGCCCGGCAGACCCGCAGGCTGTACATCAAGCTGTAATGCCATCTGAGTCCGCGCTTGGTGCTGGAGTGGATCAGAGGTCACTTCCAAGCTTTTCTTCCATAAATCCTGGGTGCTGGCTCTCAGCAAGGTTAGGTGCTGGGAGAATCCTGCTGAGTGCTCCCTCCTTCTGCTTGCTGCTGCTGACACTGAGCTGTCCCAGCACTCTGTGTGGGTTTTTATCTTTGGGGTCTTGCCCTCCCTTATGCTCCTCTGCTATAGAAACCAGAGATCAGAGGGAGGAGGGGCGTGCTGGATCATACAGCTCCACCGTATAAGCTACAGGAGCTGACAGCTCCTCTGAAATGACCTTTTGCTGGGCTTTGGGGGAGTCTGAGGCCCTCTTCTTCTCACACCTCAGGGTCACGTTCTCCCTCATGGCCTAGTCCTGTGCAGGGCTGTGAATTTTCTCTAAATGCTCAGGTGGCTACAGGCACGCAGCAGCCTGCCCATCTACATAGCCAAGCCATGGTCATCAGTCCTAAGATAGTTCAGGTCCCTCTGCTACTGCCTTCCCTCCTCTTTTCTGCCTTTTCAAAGCTTCTCCCTGTCTTGGGTGGAGCTGGGCATCCCTCACTGGGGATGAGAGAGTGGTTCCTGACTAGGGCAGGCCCCAGTGCAGCTCGGGGCTTCTGCATTGCATTTGAAGCCAATCCAAAGAGCGAAGAACAGGTGAAACTAGTGCTCTGCAGATGCAGACTAATCCTTCCCCAGCTCTTCCCACCTTGGCAGCTTCCACTCTCATGTGCTGGTGATCCAAAGGGTACTGCAACAGGTGGAGAAGATCCAGATGAGACCCGATGCAATGAGCAGGTGAAGCCTCTCTGAAGCAGGGCAGCAGTGACATGGTTCTTTCTGAGCAAAGAAGTGCTGGGGTTTTGTCTGAGAAATCAGCCAGACAATTAATTTTATTTCTAAGCTGCATATGATGGACTTGAGCTAATGAGGCTCTGGTTCTTCCTTCTCCCCCAGCAGCACTGCAGACAGACTCTGACATTTAAGCAAAATAAAATCCAACCCTAAGCATTAAGTAAAACTCCCAGTGTGATGGGTTCGTGGCTTGCAGCAACATCTCAGCAGGGGCGTGTTAAAGCTGGTCTTCAGCAAGAGGAAGAATGAAGCTTTGCAAAACCCTGACGAGGCAAAGCTCCTAAAATAACAATTGAATTAAACTTAATTCATTTTCACTTAATATCCTTATAGTGCCTTTAGCAAATGAGGCTGTTATTATTTTGAGGAGGGAAATGGGGAGGTGCAGTCTGGATGGAACTCACATCTCCTTACTGAAAGGAAGAAAACTTTGGTGGAAATAAAAAAAGCCACGGGAAGAAATGCAGCCAGTTCAAATTCTCCATTTTGGATGAAACACCCCCAAACCCATCCAGTCTCATGTTCTTCAAGATATGCCCCACACTCAAGAGTGTGCAAACCCACTATTTTTTTTTTCTGCCAGATGCTGGCTGTTTGCTGGCTTTGCCAGGGTTACATACTCGGTCACATGCAGCATCTGTGAGTGGTTGGCCAGGTCCGTCCTTCCCTCTTCTTCTTCTCTTGCAGTTTTTGAGCTTTTCTGCAACATTTGAACCCCAAATGGCCCCTGCTTGCCCTGCCCCTCACTAGCCTAATCTGCAGTGTTTAAAGCACTGTTCTCACTTTTGTTTCTATGATGTGTCAATGCAAGCCTTTCCCTGGTTAAGGGTTAGCTAACCTCATGGCTCTGTGGGGTGGGCAAGCACAAGCTCAGGGTAGCAGCCCTAGACACTCCCTATTCAGGACAGCCTTTGTCCACATGCCTTATTTCTAGCCATGTCTCCTATTTACTTGTCCCCACCCTTATTTCTACTGTTGGCAGGATTTGGCAAGCCCCTCACCACCAAGATTGTCTTTCTTTGTTGGAGCTTCAGAACAGCATCCTAGAAAGGACATCCTGCAGCTCTTTCCCTCAGACATCCTAGCAAAGAGGGAATATCTTATGATCCCATACTCCAGAGAGGGATGGTCAACTGAATCAAGGAGCAAATGAACCCAAGGAGCCATCCCAACCTTGCCCCACAGAATTTCTTGCTCTCAAACTTCAGGCTCTGCTCACCAGAGGGAGCAAAGGCTGCTCTGAAATGGCCATGCAGGAACTGAACTACACTTCCCAATAGGCCACAGAGCAAGGGCCCTCCTGGTATGAAAAAGCCTCCATTTGACTTGCTCATGCTCCCTAGGGCTGGGGACAGCTGGAGGATTTTAGGATTTCAAGGCTAGACAGCCGTTGTTCATTGCTGTGTAAGCAGCAGCAACAGCAGGCATTACAGCAAAATTATTTTCCATTCTGAATGAAGCTCTCCTGTGTCACTACTGCCTTTACAGTCTTCTTCCCAGAGCTCAAGAAAATGGCCCAGACAGGCTTTGCAAGGTCGCCTCGCCCTCTGTCTTGCTCACAGGCAGGCTCTGCTCTAACTAATCCTCTTCTGACACACCTTTTTGTCTCTCTTACTCACAGAAACCTTTCTCCATCTGCCTTGGTTAGGGCAGCAGCTAATTAACTCTAAGAAAAAAGGAGAATAAACTTTCTTAATAAGACACAACTTTTCTAACTCTCTGTTCTTCCCATCAATTAGAACTGGATAATTTTAGGCTTATGTGAAGAAAACGGAATGAGAAGGCCCTGGGACAGTGAGCAGCCATCCCTTATGTTTGCATCCTCTCTGCTGCCAACAGATGCTGCTGCTGCTCTCTCTTGTTGCCAGGCAAAGACAAGCAATATTCAGAGCCTGTGTCTGCAGCAACTTCACTGGGATATTTTCTGATAATCTAGAAAGTTAGCACATACCCATCATCTATTTCTCTGCACATTCTTGCTGCTAGCAAGCCACACCTCTTTACTCTGATAGATTTTCAGAGCTATTCCAACAAAATCCAGCTTTACTTTCTAAAGCAAGGACTAATGGGAAAACAATTAGCACTCATGGTGGAGTACTTCATCGAAATCAGATCATCAGGGTTTTGTGGTTTTTGAGCATTGCAGATGAAGAAGAATATGAGATGAACTCCACCATCTCTGGGGCTGGTATGAGCTACTTGCCCTCTGTATCACTGGCTAAGAAATGGATTTTTTTTTTTTCAGCACTGTTCCTTTGAAGAGAGATTCCTGCCTTGGTTGAGAGCCAAAGCCTGGAAAAAATTAAGATCTAGGTAGGCATCTGCCAGAGCTTGTGAATGGACTCCTGTGCCCAGCATATGCCAGACCCACACCCATCAGTAAACTTCGTAGAAAGACCCAGGTCCTGTCCTGGCAGGGGGAGCACCCGAGGGCTGCTCAGGCACAGAGCTCACAGTGCATGCTGTGCCTGAGTAGGGCGCCTTCTGCCCAAGTCCTGGGGGAGAGCCAAAGACACCGAGAGGGCCTCACAAGTAGCCTCTGCCAGGACACTGAGCACCATTCAGGAAGTATTGTTGAGCTCTTGTGCCTTGCTTTGGGGGCACCAGCTAAGAGAGGAGCAAGGCTCAGTCTGTGCTGTGCACGCAGGCTCCAGCAATGCTTGCAGGTAGTGGAATGCCTGCCCTGTTTCCCCCCTCAAAACTCTCCTGTCCGAACCCTTTCTTTCTAGCCATGTCTCTGGAACATTAATCTCATCCTCCCTACTGTAAAGGGGGGCCTAGAGAAGGCACCAAAATCAAGGCTCCAGCACAGTAGAAAGAGGGTAGAAAGGCTGGGAAGTTTCCCCTGGAGACCTTACCACTCCTTCAAATTTCTTACCGCCAAACCCATTGCAAGAGAATTTTGAGGGGGAGACTTGTCACCACTCCAAAGTGAGGTGTCTCAGAGGCCAGCCCTAAATATCTCACTCAGGCATCAGTTAAATGAAACAGGAGGTCCTGGTGGCAGAACCAAGATATCAGCTGATTATTATTTCTTCTCACTTTGGGGTGATCTTGTCTGTGTCTTTATATCTTGCAGTCCTAATTATTCTTTTGCTTTCCCTGGGAGTGTTCATGGATCAGATAGGGCAGATTGCCTCTCCTCTTGGCCATGGTTTCTGCACCCTGGGCTGGACAGGGCACAAAGAATGAGGGCAGAAGTTGTTTTGCAATCTTGTTCATGGGTATTGTGGCTGATTCCTCCTACAGGGCAAAAAAAATAGACACAAGGAAGATAAAGTAAAGTTATTAGTATCAAACAGTTAAGGGTTGTGGTTGAATTAGGTGAAAAGTAAATGGGACTAATTGGGAAAAACGTTAGAAAATCATAAAATAATAGCTTTTTAAGAAATGAGAAATAGAAGATAATTACAAGCTGTGTGACATTGGCTTTATGTTGGTACTTGTGCTGATGGACTTGAAAGTTGCTTGACTACTCCAGTTCATTTTGGTGTGCAGGAAAGCACTGATGGATGAGGGGGATGCAGGAGTAGCAGTCAGGGATTTTTTTTGCTTCATCATTGAATAATGATATAATTCACATTGGAAGTGACCTCAGGAAGTCTCTGATTGAGCCCTCTCTCTTAGGAGCAGGGCTCACTGCTACTGGGGCAGGTTTCTCAGTTCAGTAAACCTTTGAACATTGACATGGTTAGTGACTTCAAAGTTGGATCTCTGGTCCAGTATCATGGGATCCTTCATGTGGAAAGTTTCTTTCTCTTATTAATAATCACAGTTTTCTTTGATACAACATGTCTGTCATTCTTTGTGTCTATTGGCCTTTTGTCTTTCCCAATACCCCAAAAAGAATCTGACTCCATCTTCTCTAACACTCCACCAAGCATCCCTGATGTGGATAAGGGTGTCTGTGCAAAAGATGTGCAAGCACAGGACACCGGGGGGAGCTGTCAGCATGAGCGTAAAGGAACGTGACTTGCGATACTCCCTACTCTCCAGGAATAAACAAACAAACAACAACAAAAACAAACAAACAACCTGCTGTGAAGGTATTTTCCTTCAAATTATCATTAGTTTTCTGAAAATACTCATGGGAAGTAAAAGGGTTGTAATACTCATTTGTGTGCTCTACAGGCAGGGTTAATACCTGGAGAATGGTTGCTGCCCATGAAAGTGAGAGCAGAAAATAACCTGGGGAGTGTCCACCAGTACATATATACTACTTCATGCTGCCAGCTCTGCCAGCCTCAGAGCTGGGCACAGAACATCCCGTGAGCAGTGAAGGGGGGACACTGTCTCAAGCAGCTGGCAGGTTGGGACAGGACACATTCACACTTCATTCTTCACACTTCATTCTAGGTGTGAAGTCCTGTCAGTTGACAGGCAGTGACCTAGGGACTCTGCAACCCTCTCGGTTCTGGGGGTGAGGCCGGAGACAGGAGAATTTCTGCCAGAGGTGACCCTGGCTATAAGGGAGCTGTATGCACACAGCAGGGAGTGCTCTAAAGATCAGTTCCCGATGGCAGCAGGATTTTAAATACCCAAGGACTGAATTTACTAGTCATTTCCCTAGTCCCATTTTGGCTGAAATTCAATGAGACATTTAAAATTTGGGAGGACAGAGACTCATGGGCATTCACTGGATCGACTAGGAAGACCTGCTTGCTTTTGTGTCACCCCACTGTTTCTGAGATGTATCAGATCACATCTAACCCTGTGCCTGGTTTTCACCTTCCGTCCTCTCCCCGATATCTGTGTCACTGGTGTCACTTTGTTTTAAGTGCCAATCCGCTCCAAAATGACTGTGAACCAGGGAATGGGTTTCGCCCTTCAGACTGCATTACTGTGGCAGCAGCCTGTTTCCTCAGGTCCTGGTACGGGGGGACTATATGCTTCTTCACACGGTGACGCTGGTAATGTCACAAGCCCTGGAAAGTATGACTTGATTTCTCTGCGAGATGTGAAATGACTGCTCATCTCTCAGAAAAAGGAATGCCACGGGGAGTTTTGCTCACGAAACCCTTCCTCTTTTCACCTTTCAACTTTTAGAAGGACTTTTCCCCTTATTAAAACCGCTTGGCAGGAGGCAGCACGCCCTGCTCAGTCCCACACGGGGGGTGCCGGCCGTGTCTCGGGGGCCGGGTGGCGGTGCCGCCTGCAGAGGTCCCCCTCGCCTAAGCTTTGAGCGCCGGGCGGGAAGGCGGCTCCGGCGGTTCCGGCGGGAAACGGCTCCCGCTCACGTCCTTCACAGCCCTCATCCCCCTCACATCCCTGACAGCTCTCATAGCCCTCACACTCCTCACACCCCTCACACCCCTCACATCCCTCACAGCCCTCACACCCTTCACAGCCCTCACATCCCTCACACCCCTCACAGCCCTCACAGCCCGTCACAGCCCTCACAGCCCCTCACACCCCTCACAGCCCTCACACCCCTCACATTCCTCACACCCCTCACATTCCTCACAGCCCTCACACACCTCACACTCCTCAAACTCCTCACATCCCCCACAGCCCTCACACCCTTCACAGCCCTCACAGCCCTCACATCCCTCACAGCCCTTACAGCCCTCACAGCCCTCACATCCCTCACAGCCCTCACAGCCCTTACAGCCCTCACAGCCCCTCACATCCCTCACATGCCTCACACTCCTCACACCCCTCACACCCCTCACAGCCCTCACAGCCCTCACAACCCTCACACGCCTCACACTCCTCGCAGCCCTTGTCCTGGTTCCCTCCTCTGCCGTCCCAGGCAAAGCGGCATTGGGATGCCCTCAGATGTGTCATAAGGATGTGGTGAGGTGAGCTTGGAGAAGCCATGGCCTCGAAGTGGGACCCCAGTAAGGCAGGACAATTAACAGCCCGGGCTAACACACTGTAATTGTGGGCAGCCGGAACTGGGGGTCCTTTGACTCTCCCTGCCCTGCCAAGGAGGCACCTAGTGCAGGACAGAGACACTTTGAGCCTTGCCCACAGCAGAGGCCTACAGGCTTGACATCACTGAGGGGAGAGGCAACGGGACAGGCAGCTCATCCATCCCTCCTCTCCAACTGCTACTGGATCCAGTTTTTGCTCCAGTATCTGTGATGGACTTGGAACTCTCGAGTTTGTCCCCATGTCAATACTGTGACAGCTCCATCTTTGGCAGTGCGTGGGATTTTGGGAAGCAATGAGTGACCCCAGCTGCACGAAAAGGTAACAATTACTGCAGACATGCCAGAGGAAACAAAAGAATGGTGTTCCTTCCTGTGCGCAGTGGCAACTACAAGCAGGGGTACTGTACCCAGCTGGAAGGGACTGCACACCTGGCCAAGGGTACATGTTGCATCCCCTGGCTTTGCTGCAAATGCTGCAAAGCCAGACCAGGCAAGGCAGGGGTGTGCAGGGTGCCCTGGGTCCCTAACACAGCTTTTCTGGTTGTGGTCACAGGCCTTCCCTCACCATCAGTGCATGGGCCATGGTTAACCCTGCCCTGACCAGGTGCTGGAGCACTTGGGTTTGGTGTTGAGGTTTGGGAATGGGGACAGTGTTGCTCATTCACTAATCCACTGCTTTAAAATAATAATAGTAATAGTAGTAGTAGTGATGATGATGATGATGATGATGATGATAATAATAATAATAATAATAATAATAATAATAAATAGTCATAGTAGTAGTAGGGGATGAGACTATCCATTCACGTGGCAGTACCTGAAATTTTTGCTGTGGGAGCTAGGACATGAGCTGCCAATGCACATAAACTCCTGTGTGTGGGCCAGCATTTACAGATAACTGGCTTCTCCACAGCCAGCAAGACTTGAACTCACAGTCACATCACTTTTACACCAAATGCCATGTTCCTCTTCCCAAATAATGGAACTTTTTTTTTTTTTTTTAAGCGAGTGGAGAATAGCAGCCAGCTACTAGTGTAAAGATCAGAAAACTGTGAAAGGATCCTCTGAGGGAGTTGGCACAGGCTCCAGATTTCTGTGGTGACATGTTCTGTGCTCTCCTGTTCCCATTGCTCTGATCTCTGAGCAAGGTGTGAGTCCATTCCAAGGGAAAGATTATCCTCATAATAAATGGATTGGGGGGAGGTGAGAGGAATATTGACTTTGTCAGGAAAGGACAGATCAGAAGTGATATATTGGAATAATTTCAGCATCCCGGAAACCTCCAGTTTGGCTATAATATTAATGTTTTTGAAGATAAGGAATATTTGTGCAATAAGCTTGTGATAGTTCAGTGTGGCCTTGGCATTGCTTTGGGCTGTGAAGCCATTATGGACCCTCTGCACTGGATACCCTGAACTCCCTGAATGTCCATGCTTGATTGAGCATTTTTCCAGCTTGTGTTAGTGGGTCTGCAAGGATAGAGAAGTGGGACTGGTGTTGGTGAGGCCGTGCCTGCTGGGGGTGGCATGGAGGGGGCAGCTGGCTCCTTGGCAGGGGATGTGTTTGCAGGTCGGGGCACCATTCAGAGCGCTTCTAATCCCGGGGGTTATGGCCCCGGTGAAGCGAGCCCTCCCCTTTGCCAAGGGCCGCTCTGTGTGCTCCCTTCCCAGGCCAGGCACCGGAGAGCACGTGGGGACTCCCTGGCAGCCAGGGCAAGTGGGAGCCCTGGGGGCACCGCGGGAGGGGGCAGCCGCCCTCTCTTGCGCCAGAGGAGGAGGGCACGGGGACCCCCCTGCTTTGCAGGCTGCTGTGACTGGCAGCACGCTCTCACCACGAGGCTTGCTCTGGATTCAGGGGAGGGGAAGGCGGGGTGCCGTGGAGCAGTAGCCAATCTCCCCAGCAGTCAGGACAACTCAGAGCATGGGGGGCTTTGCTGCGGCCTTGGAGGTAACTGCATCCCTCTGAGGGAGCCCCACCAATTCGGGGAAATTGCCCCCCACCATCCATGGGCCAGCTGAACCTGGGGAGGGCCTGGGCGGCTTCAGGGGCTTCCCCAGACACCTGAGTGCTCACGTGTGGAATCCCTGCTCCCTTCCTTGACGTGACCACTCGGTTGCCCCTGCCCCACTCGTGTTTCTGCCTGTGGAACCATCCCCGGGGGGAGAGGGAGGCAGTAGGGGAGCACTGTCTTGTTCGGGAAATGGGAGACAGGGGTTGGGAAGGAGGGAGAAAGGCTTTTGCCAGAGGAAATCGATATTCCGTGAAAAGTAATTATTGAAGCATAAATTTATCATAAGGGTGATCACCAATAAAACATCTCTTGGCGACGTTTTAATTTAAAATCAAATTCGAAAAGGCCCCCCTCCCCCTTCAAAAAAAAATCCTTAACAAGCAGAAAAATAACTGCAGCCCTTGGAACACTTCATTATACGTTCAAAGAGAGCTCCATCATCTTCGCACCGACGCCGGGCTCTGCTCTTCTGATGGATCCAATGCAGCTGATTTATGGAAATGACTTGCAAATCCATAAATGTAGTTTGCAGTGACAGCCGTGCATATCACTAGTAATTCCTTTAAACTATGCAAAGAAAAATGATTCATATCTGGTTGGACCCTGCCTTTTCCAAGGGTCGCCACTCCTGAGTCTTGATGTGTTTGTCTGTATTGGTTTCCCTCTCGATTTTTTTTTTTTAAACTCCATGATGGATGAGGCTGAGATCTTAACACTGAAACCCGGGACCCTGCGACGGCCAGCAAGGGAAGAGTTAAGCCTGTGGGAAGGTGGTTTTGCCCTCCTTCCCCCCGGACACGAGTGGGTCGGACGTGACACACATTGCCTCACTCGGTGTCGTGTCCCCACGGCTTTTCTCTGCACCCCCCGGGTTTCAGCCCCGGGTTCCGAAAGCTTAATTGTGTTAATTAATTAATCCTTCATGTGTGGTTGCTGGGTGACTCCGGGGCGGATGCAGAGGGATCGGAGAGGTGCAGCCCGGAGGGATGAGCTCTCATGCCTCAGTTTCCCCAGCTGCAAGAGGGGTGTGATGGGGGCAGGCGGCCCGGGCGATGCGGCTGCAGCCCCTCTCTGAGGACGCCCCCGAGGGCGAGTGCCCTCTCCCTGGGGCTCCCGGTTCTGTCCTCCTTGCGCCCCAGCACACAGGGCTGGGCCCGCACACGTCGGGCAAGGATGGAGCAAAATCAGTGGTTCTCAGAATTTCTTCATTGTTTTCCGCAGTTATCCCAGGAATCACCATACCTCCTTCCCCGTTTGTATCCCCAAAGATCATCCTCCAGCACTATCTCTGATAATGCATTTATTAGGCTTCATGATGCAATAACCACAAGCAGCCTGAAAATGTAGCATTTTTCCACATTATCATCCAATTTCCCTTCCCGGGTATTTAGTTCAACTCTTTAACACCAGCCACATAATTAGAATTTGGATTTCCATTAATTTTCCTTGAGCCTGCAACCATTTTAAGATCACAGTGGTAATTAACGTGATACATCACTAATTTCACCAAGCACAATCTAAGTAGGCGCTGCCCCTCCTTCTCGGGGGCAAGGCTGGGGGGGATGGTGAAGGGGACGTCGGGGGTCGGGGCGGCCCGGGGCGCCTGCCAGGTTGATTCTGTCCCCGCCCCGGCCCCGCCGAGGAGCGCAGCGTGTCGTGTCGCAGCCCGGCCCCGCCGCAGCCTCCGCGTTCGCAACGGAAAAATACACTTTTCTTTCCAGTAAATTTAACAATTAAAAATATTTATCGGTAGCAGATTTACGTTGTTGTGTCTCCAGTCTTGGGGCATATTGGTAGACTATTAAGACTAATTAGCATCCTTTCCGCATGCAGATTTACTAAGCTGATTGCGGTATAACTCATCCCTAAAAGCCCCTATCCCTTCACATTTGCAGAATGTAGCTGAAGGCAAGGCCTTTTCGTCTCTCTCCGAGCTTGCAAGCAGCTCACGTTAGCCGGGCATTTTGCTAAGTAAACTTTAAAAATGTGAAGCAATAACAATTTGAGTTAGAATCTTGCAGAGTACTAAAATGGAAATATTACCTCGGGAGCTTCCACAGGAAGGATCTGGGAGGAAACAAGAAGCTTAAATGTATAGAAGCACGCAGCAGATACAGGCTGTATATTCTCAGCATTAAACCCAGGGCTGTTATTTTCTTAAATGTATTTGGAAATAAACAAAGGGATTTCGTACGTGCCTGGGTGGCTGTGTGTTCCCGAAGCCAAACAGCACCGAGGAGAGGAGAGGAGAGGAGAGGAGAGAGAGAGGGAGGGAAAGAGAGAGAAAACGAAGAGTTACAGAAAGTTTGCAAGATGCAGTTGCAGGGAGCAGTTGTTCGTTTTTTCATTCCTTCTCTACATTTTGGGTCTGTTTAAAAGGCGTGGAATCAGCAGAGTGCTTTGCTGCGCAGCCCCTCAAATGCAACGGGAGGGGAGATTCGTAGCATCCTTTGAACCTTACTTTGCATTTAAAATATTTAAAGCGTCCCAGAAGGCTCCGTGAGGCTCTTTCAAGGTGTGGAAAGCAACGGCTCTTATGTTTTTAAAAAGCATACACTGCTGGTTTATTATTAACACACTGGGAAGTACATAAGCCCCACAACTTTATTCTCTTTAATGAGCCTGGAAAAGCACGTTGGCCCTGAAGGGTTTTGTTCATTAAAGATGTAGGCTGTAGGAATATTGTCTCATTAATTATCTGGTTTTAATTACACTGTTACCCTTTGAATCCATATATTTGGGGGGGGGGGGGTGGGGTGGAAAAGTTGCTGTAACCAGACCCTCACAATCCGCAGCGAGGGCGTGTCGAGGTTGGAGGAAGAAGAGGCAGCAGACTCTGACAGGGAGTGCGGGAGTGGCAGGGATGCTCCTGCAGGAAGGATGGACGGATGGACGCAGGAGTGGGGAGGAAGCGGAGGTGGGAGGAAGAGGTGTCTCCGCCCGTGTAGAGCTGCGCGCACACCAGGAAATTTTTATTTCCCCGTGTCTCGGCTGCCGGCCGTCTTCCGAGCTGGGCCGGTACCGGGTGGGATGCGCCGTGGGGAAACTGGAGAGCTGGGTCGGGCAGGCTCAGGGCGCGTCCCCCTCCGTGAGATGAAACCCTCCGGACACCTCCCCAGTTCCCACATCATTATCTTTCCTCGGCGCATAGCGAGCCGGAGCCTCTCCAATTAATTTTATTTTCCTGTTAATTTGCTCGCCATTTAGAAAGAGCAGCTCTATGGCCCGCTCCCTTACACCGAGCAAGAAATACAGCATTTCTCAACCCGTCGAGGCTGGGCGACGGCAGCCGTGGATGCTCCTCCCGGACTGGGCATCACCCGGAGGGGCTGAGGGCGTCGATGCCATCGTAACTGTCGGGGAGCTTTGTCATTAATTACCCGGCGCTAAATTGTGCCGTTTTCCCTTTAAATCCCAGACATGTTGACAGGACACATTAAAGTGCAGCCTTCTCAGGCTGAGAACATCATAAAAACCGGACAGGCAATTTCTGTTTTCACCAAATAGCCAGGGTAGCGCGTTCTGCATCTTTGATTTTAATGCACTAACTGGCAGCTAAGCAGTGAGGGGAGCACAGAGGTGGGGAGAGAGGGGACTCGAGATGGAAAACCTGGGGAGGAAGCAGAGGTTAGAGATATATTTTTTTTTCTCCTCTTTCCTGCAAGCCCTGCCCTGGCTCGGCCCCCTCCCATCTCCAAATCCATCGCACCAAC